>NC_067472.1:133781896-134130646 GCF_947179515.1 Apodemus sylvaticus | reverse complement strand
CGTCAGACCTGTCACTAACTTCAAACTTGGTTGTACAGTGGAATCACCTAGGAAACGTAAATGCTAATCATGTAGGTCTGGCCCCTGAGGATGCTGAGGAGGGCAGAACTGGATGCCTCAGGGGCACCGCTCGCCCACCTCAATGTGTATTGGCTACCTTTCTTGTCACTGTGACCTAATACCTGACAAGATTTATCTTGACTCATGGTTTGAGGACACACTGTGTCTGGCAGGAAAGGATGGTGGTGGTGGGTGTTAGTGGTTGTGGATTCAGGAGCTCACATCTGAACGGATAGAAAGAAAGAGCAAACAAGAAAGCGGCAAGGATATAAAACCCGATTGGTGACCCAGCTCCCCCAGGTAAACTCCACCTACCAAAAGTTCTACACCCTCTGGAACAGCGCCACCTGCTGGAGACTGAGTGATCACACCCACGTGAGTCTGTGTGGGTTGTTTCACAGGCAAACACAAGCAAAACATAACACTTTGCTGAATCTTTCCAGAGTCCCTTATTTTTCTGCCCCTCTCACTTTTGCTACACGGTTGGTTGGTCAGTGGTGTCTTCAGAGTTCTGCTTATGGTCTGTCTGGATACAAGGCCAAAATTTCATATTCGGGGCACACCTTTACAGAGACATAGGGAAGGCTGATACCCTGGGTGTTGTTGTTGTTTAAATTATCTTTTCCATAAGAGCAACAGAGGCAGTCACTAGCCTGGGGCAAGGAGCCAATGCCTGTTTGCTAAGCTGCCAGCTGATTGCCAGGGCACCTGGGAGAGGTGGGAAGCCGCTCATTATGGAAAGTGAGGGGGTTAAGTGAATGCCGTCCTATGTGGTCAGCGCTCTCCAGGATGGGGGTGGGGGGGGCTCTGTCCCTGCTATAAGTTGTAGCTGCTTCTGACTGCTTTGGCTTTTCAACCCAGCAAAGAGAGACTTCTCTCCTTCCCTCCAGCTCGTGAGCTCACAGGACTCTTGGCTGACTGGCCTCTGGGCACCTGGATGTTATGCACGTGCCTTGGGCTATCCTGGAACCCGGAATGACGCGAATGCATTGCCTGCTGATGCAAGAAGATGTCACTGGCGGGGCAGGGGAGGGAACCATTAAGTTCTACATGAGGAAAACTCATCCGAATACACAAACAAGAAGTCCTGTGTGTGACTCCAGTCACCTTCCCAGAGCTTTTGTTTGCGGAGTCACTGAGGTTTGGTTTCCCATTGTCCATATATACCCACAGCTTCCAGAAGAGGGCGACAGAGAGACAGAAAGACCTAAAAAAGGGGCCATTTAGTGGCAAGGCCAAGAAGTAGTCTTAAGACCCACAAAAGGAATGCATGTGTCATAAGAAGCAAAGCAGTGGTCCAGGCTTATCTTGTTAGGAGCTGAGCTGCTTCTGCCCACATCTGTATATTGATGCGTTGGCCATCCATGTTAAGCTGTAGCTGCTGTCTACCAGGTTTTCCAACCCAGTAGAGAGAAACTTCCTTCTTTCCCCCTTACCTTTCACAACAGTAAGATCACATGCCCCTTAGCTGACTGGCCTCCATATATTTATGTCAAGGAGACTGAGTCAAATGACTTTCCTCCACAAAGGTGAGAATGTGTCATGGCCTATCACACAACCCCTGAGTTCCACATTTGAATACACCTCAAAATATGACTCTATTTGGAGACAAGTCCTTAAAAGGGGTAACTAAACAAGGGCTGTGTGATGGGTCCTAACCCATGCTGATTATTTCCCATATAAGAGGAGATTTGGACATACAGAGCAATGCCAAAGCCACATGCACACATAAAGCAAAGATTGTGTGAATGCACCGGCTATCTGCAAGGCAAGGCAAGGGTCTCAGACTCCACCCTTGCCTACGCCTCCATGTCAGAATTCAACCATCAGAACTGTGTAAATGAATGTCTGTCATTTAAGCTTGCAATATTATGCCGTATAGCCTTATAAAGCATGCAGTTCAGGACTAGTGCGTCCTGATAATATTCCGGAGAGTACTAGAAACTGCCGTGTGCTACTCAAATGGTTAACTGTAAAGGAAGGATGAAGAATGCGCACACAATCTTCCCAGCCACTCTAGGTGGCAGTGGGAACCAGTGTACAGTGTACAGCCTGCCTTGCTCCCTGGTTAGGACTGGATGGATAGACCACCAAGGACCTAATGTGAGGGTCTCACATAGGACCCTCATATTATCATCACTAAACTCCTCACTGTGCCCAATGTGTGTGTGTGTGTGTGTGTGTGTGTGTGTGTGTGTGTGTGTAGGCTCTGAAATAACAATGTACAATGTTGCTCATTCAAATATAGGTGGTCTTGAGTATGGTATGAGAACTTTAGAATTTCAGGCAAGAGGGTGGGTGGGAATAATCACATAGGACTGAGGCTGGGTTATTGCTAGTAAAGCTGACGAAGTAATGGTAGTATTGATACCCCAGGAGCTGATGGCCAAGGACTAGCACTTTCCACGTTCTATCTCACATGATATCCACCATGAAAAATCACACTCATTTCACATGTGGGGAAAACAAGATCCCGGTGAGACCAATGGGCCCGATACTTCATGTGCAGAGATTGGAAATAAGAACATGGGGGCTTTAAGGAACGTGAGGGGAGCTGGGAAGAGGGGCAGCAATGAAGCCACAGGCAAAGGCAGAGGGGTAGGAGCCTTGGGTGTGGTGCGGACCATGGGAGCAGAGGGGTAGGAGCCTTGGGGTGTGGACCATGGGAGCAGAGGGGTAGGAGCCTTGGGTGTGGTGTGGACCATGGGAGCAGAGGGCTAGGAGCCTTGGGTGTGATGGGGACCATGGGAGCAGAGGGGTAGGAGCCTTGGGTGTGGTGAGGACCATGGGAGCAGAGGGGTAGGAGCCTTGGGTGTGGTGCGGACCATGGGAGCAGAGGGGTAGGAGCCTTGGGTGTGATGGGGACCATGGGAGCAGAGGGGTAGGAGCCTTGGGTGTGATGGGGACCATGGGAGCAGAGGGGTAGGAGCCTTGGGTGTGGTGAGGACCATGGGAGCAGAGGGGTAGGAGCCTTGGGTGTGGTGCAGACCATGGGAGCAGAGGGGTAGGAGCCTTGGGTGTGGTGCAGACCATGGCAGGAGGCTGCAAGCAGCAGTCTGTGGTACAGCTTGCAGAGACAGGCTGAGTTTAATGGTCAGGCCACAGAAGGACTGGTGTGTGGAGCAGAGGTGGTTCCTGGCCTCAGGCACGCAGACCTCAAGATTTAACCTTGAATAATAAACCTACAGACACACATACACACTAAAGGGGAAAGAGCCAGCAGCTGGGGTGGGGGTAGGGCAGCCAAGGGACAGAGGGCAGCAGCCTAAGTGGATTAACAGAGCTGCAACTGATCGACTCCATGAGATACTGTATCTCACGTCCCGTTTGTCCCTAGGTGGCACTGGATGCTGGACTTCCGGTATCGGTAGTGGTGAGGCCTTAGAGTCCTAGGTGCACTTCCTGAACTCCAGCAAAGCAGCTTTCCCACCCACGGTGGCCATTTCTTTAGGAGCGTTACCTGCTGGAGTAGTCCCGTCTGCCGTTGCCTGTCTGCTATTTGCATTTTCAATGAGTGTTAGAAGCCACCATGAGTTTTCTCCATAGTACTGTGGTGGAGACCATCAAGGTTCATATTGTTGCAAGGACCAGCCCAGGTCCCTGCAAGTCAGCAGAACTTAGGGTCAGAGGTGAGGTTCTGTACTAGTGGGAAGGGCTCCTACAGGTAAAACTAAAGTCCGAATACACACTTCTTACTCAGTCACTCTCATGCTTAGATGGTCACACAGTTGGGACAGGATGAACTGAGACTGTCTTTACTGTAGGGAACAGAAGCCCGCTGTTACCTCAGTTTAACCCTCAGCAAGCAGACAACACCCAAATCATGCCTCATTAAATGCTTTCTGCGTGCCAGGGCATTGAATACTATTTAATTCCTACAACAGCACTGAGGCATACATGAAGAATGCGACACTGCAAAGTCTGAGTACCAGTCTGCAGGCTCGTGACTGAACAGAAGCCTCTCCTTCTTGTCACTCCCAAGGAGAAAACACAGCAGAATGGCTTGACCCACAGAAATTCTTCTAGTAAGTTCTAAAGGAAACAGTCTCTGTGTAGGGCTCTGAAACTGAGGCTTTGCCCACAGTCCAACTATTGCTGAACCCAATGTCACCAGGGAAACGGGACAGGGGGTTCTACTTGGGACAGGCTTCTCCATCCATCCATCCACCTCAGAAGTCCACACAGCAGCATCTCCTTTGGAATGGTGGCAAAGAGCAGGTATCTGAAGTTGCCACTAGAGGGAACCAGAAACCTTCACATGGCAGAGACTGTCCCCTCCCTGATGTGGAGCGTGCTCTCAGGGGCAAGGCTGGAGGCTTATCAGCTCCTAGGAAGATGGCTCACCGCCTAGAGGTCACCAAGGCTTGGATGATTAGGAGATATCTGCAGTTATTAGTGAATGTCTTCATCAAAATGCCTAAGAAAGGAAGAGGAGTCTTTACCCCAACAGACTATAACCCTGCAGTCTGCACTTACCTAGATTTAGCCTTTGGAAACGATGGCAACTCAAACCCTCCTCTTCTAAAACCATCAGGGTTTTGATAATTCATAATGAACGCTCAGAATGACCTAGTGTATCTATGAATTCTGTGTATATTATCCTCTAAAATAGGCTGGAGATACCAGGCCAGGCAGGAGCAGAAGCAGATGCAGGAGCAGGAGCAGGAGGAGGAACAGGAGCAGGGGCAGGAGGAGGACTGGGGCAGAGGTCAACTGAAGCATTCTGCTGAGTGCACACTGCAGGGTGAGACTGCTCCAGCTCTATGCTGAGGCAGGAATCCCACCATCAGGACAACTCTGCATCCGGAAGCATTAATAAGCAACAAGGGCTGAGCTGCAGCTACAGAAATCCCTCCTGGTTAGGAAGCAGGGCTGGCCTCTCCAGGCCCCAATGGGAAGCAGCAGACTGGAGAGGTGACAGCCAGGTGAGCCAGCTGTAGGGTGCAGCTGTGATCTCAAACCTTCCCAAGCTCACCTCCAGCAGTGCCGAGCGAGGTGTGGAGCGTTTGGTTTAAAGAACTGTGGCAGCGAGTCATGGCGTGTGTGAAATGCTAATTTCACCCTGATTTATCACCAAGAAGGACAAGGCTGTTTGCTGACATGACAGACTGGTGATTTTTGAAGCCTGACGAAATCCGAGGATGGATTATTAAGCCCTGGATTTATGTGTTCCGTGAGCCGGGAGCTGTTGCTGTCAGGTGTAGACAGGGTTCAGCAAGAGAAAGTCAAGCCAGACCGACTTCATTTCCTCTGTGGTTTTCTGATAGGGTCAGAGGCTGATTAGAGCCGAGGAAAGCCAGAAACACACTGAGCGGGGAGCAAGCACAGACTGGACAAACTGCTTGCTCAGTGCTTAGGGGAGGGAAAATGCATAGGGTCAAAGAATAGCTAGCTGAAGCATGGTGAAGAGGCAAGGCAGGCGTGTGTGTGTGTGTGTGTGTGTGTGTGTGTGTGTGTGTGTGTGTGTGTGTGGTTGGGGGGGGTGTTCTGGCCAAGCAGAACGGGGATCTGCGACATGCCTGGTAGCTTTCTCCTATCCTGCTTTCTCTATGTATGCCATGAGACACATCTATCCAACACAATCACTTGAAGACAGAACATGGATCTAAGATGAATAATAGGCTAAGTCCATGGAGAGGAGAGTTGTGATGTACCCACTGTTCACATTGCAGGCCTGTGAGGGCAGACTGATGAAAGTGTGGAGCACTAGACCTTCCGTGTAGGGAGAGTTTCAGTTGACAACGATCTTGGACCACAACCTAATCAGGACAGCAGTTATCCCCAAACTCCAATGTAACTTTGAGGCATTGACAGAGGTGGGACAAGGAGTGGGTCCTTTGATCTCACATAAAAAGCAATATGTCATTGAGATGGGGTCATTGCCCCCATGGCTCATCCTCTGGAAGAGTACGTAGGAGAGAGAGGGTTATGGAAGACAAACATGAGCCAAGTGAAAGAACAGAAGGTTCAGCCTTCAAAAGACTGGGTAGAGAGATGGTCAAAATGCCATCAAGGGGAACAAGAACTCATCCTCTGGGTTTCTCTCCACAATCCAAAATTAGATGCTTGATCTAGTTATGACCAGGCAGATGACCAGACATTTTGGCTACAGGTAAGTAGAGTGTCCCATGGCTAGTGAATGCCTCACTACCAGGCATGTTATAGGGGAGGCCATGTGTGAGGAAGCTAGCAGCACAGGACACCTGTCAGACCTTTGGACCACAAAATGTCCCCCTTGACTATGGGCAGGTCTCCAGGGCCCACCTGGGAACATAACTGGAGTGAGAATTCCCATACAAGCCTCATTACATTAGAAAACTGCTTCTGAGTCTGCCTAGAGATAGGAAGGGAGGAGCTGGCTGTACAAAACTGTGTCTAGGTCTGCTACATGACTCAGCCTGTGGGAACCTCCCATCTGAAAGTCCGGGCAGGTGGCAGTTGCCACCTTTTGTTATTTTTGATTCTAAAAAAAAAAAAAAAAGAATGACTAGAAAGCTTTAGTGTTCAACAGGTTGCCTACAATGAAATTCTTAAAGTCTAGAGCAATGGTTCTCTTCCAGGGGCGATTTGGTTCCCAGAGGACATTCAGTTAAGCCTGGAGCAAAGAGCCTTGATTATGTTCTAGGTCTGCTGATCTTATTTCAACCTCTCTCTCACACACAGTGGCATAAACAATATTTTATTTCTTGGACATAAATGTCACACTGCCTTACCCAAGCCCACTGTGACCTTCCCTAGCCCATTTCCTAGTCTAGGACTTTGATTCAAAGCCTCCCCAAACCTCTCCTTTAAAGCTTTAGTTTCATATAGGACTCCTTAAAGTTGGGGTTCCCAAGCAGGAGGTGGGCAGAAGGAGCTGAATGGATGGATATAACTGAAGAATACAACTGAAAGAAGCTGTTATCTTCTCAGGTTTAATTATGTTAAGAATCTGAGGGTAAGAGTATCATGGTTTAATTCATCTCTAGAATCTAAGCATCCTTACTATAGAAACCAGGAAGAGACAGAAGGAGAAATAGAGACATCCATGAAGCATCCACAAATCAAGAATGTCTGAACCAATCTAAATTCAGCTAAATCTAAATCCAATTCTAAGTATAGAAAGTTCTCCCTTGGAGGGAATGGGTCCTGTTGCCATGACCTTAGGTTTGTTCTGGTCTTTAGACACATGAGCTAATGAATATCTGTTGCTCCAAGTTACTATGGTAACTTGTGACATGTTCAGTCTATAATACATCATCTGCATCTGTATCTATATTTCTATATCTACATATCTCTTTATGTATCTATATTTATCATCTATGTATCTATAATCTATGTATGTATGTGTATATGAATGTATCTATCTATCTATCTATCTATCTATCTATCTATCTATCTATCTATCTATCTATCTATCCATCCACTGCCGAAGTTTGGACGCCATCATCTCCACTGGTTTCTCTCTGGTCTTCTTATGTCCAGTACAAAGGCACAAAAAATTAGTATTAAACAAGTTGGAATAAACAATGATTCAACTAAATAACCTAAGAATATAGTTGAAAATCTGGGGAAGGAACAACAAACAAAGAACAAGTCAAAACAAAACACCCTGTGTTGGATAATGTCTACTATCAACCTGATTGGACCTAGCAGCACCATGGAATCGTGCCTCTGGGCAAGTCTGTCTGTGAGGAAGTTTCCAGACTGAGTTAACTGAATTGAGCAGACCCACCCTAAGGGCAGCGTTATCTCATTGGCTGGAGTCCTGGACTAGATACAAAGGAGAAAATGAGCTGAGGACCAGCAGGCGTGGTTTTTGCTTCCTGTCTGTGACCGCAGTGTAACAAGTTACCTCATGTTCCCGCTGCCACGCCCTCCCTGCGGTGATGGACTGTACCTTCTAACTATGAGCAGCCCAAACCTGTCCTTCCTTAAGCTGCTTTGGTTAGGGAATTTTGTCACAGCATCAAGACAAGTTACTAATACCCAATATAGGTAGTTGGCCATGCTCTTTAGGACTGGGGTTCCTCATTTCTCTCAAAACACTTTTATTTTACACTATTCTAAACCCTTTTGAAGCTTATCAATAAACTAAAAAGCTATCAGAATCCAAGAGGAAAATTCAGGAGTACTTGCCCTGCCCTCTTGTCCACACAATTTACATGGGGCCTGCCACAAGTAAGAGATGGCTGTGTCACTAACTTACCCTGGCAGTTGAAAAAAAGAAAGGACCTCCAGTTAAGGGCCTCCTGGTTCCCAAGCAAGTCACTAGGTAGGAGGGGTCAAAGTGCCCCACACTCAGGTCCAAAGTCATGCCTGAGACATATGCAGTGCCAATTCATGTGCCAGGAATGAGGCACCAGTACAGGCTCAGCTTTTGAAGCCGGATGGGAAAAGTTGACAGATGCTTAGAACTCACACCTGAAACGTTAGGTCCAAAACAGAATCCATAGACTGCCGAGGAATAGTCACAGTGACCCTCAGCTGTGCCACCCTGGAGCCTTCCATCAGGATGACTCCTTGGGGCTACCAGTCAGCCTGTGCAACCTCACACCACAGGGCAGTTTTTCTGAGCTACTGAGATGTGCGGCACTTTACTTCTGCATTCTGCCTCTGACTTGTGTTTTGTCAAAGACTAAAAGGGGTGTGTAAGTGCCTTGACTTCACAAGTTCCAAAGTCCTCCACCCTGTCCTCTGAATCCCTTCTAAATGAGAGGACTCTGTGTTCCCTCTTCTGTAGCCTGGAAGACTGGGAGATGCCCCAAGCTCAGAGATACCTCACCTATGTCTCACACCCTAGGGATGGGGCAAAGGGCCTGGGGCTGACAAGAGTATTAGGGCTGGGCTGTTTTTCTCTCTTCTATCTCTCTGAATCCAGTCCTCCAGGTCCGGCTCAGGCTAACACACTGACTGCAATGGCAGCCTTAAGCTCATGTGTCCCCAGTGTCCCCAGGCCTGCTTGCTCCTTTCCACAGTCCTTAACCAGGTCCCAGAAAATGGTTCAGAAGAGTTGAATGCCTGACCCTCAGATTTCTGTGTTGCTTTCCCTCTCACATCCCCATAGCTCTACATTTCCGGCAGCCAGCCTGTTTGAGTTACCGTCTTTCACAGTATCCACATGCACGTTGTCTATCTCATGGTAGCACAGATGATATAGAATTTACCCCGTGAACTCTTCTATTTGCAAGCGAATGGTGCACTTGCACTTGGGCAACCAATTTACAACTCTTCTTTAAGAGATAATTTGTTTGCCACTCCATGGGTCCAGGGAAGGTCTGAGACCGGGGCCTCCTGTATCCCTGACCTGACCCTCTCTGAGTGGGGATGTGAGCTCCCAGAAAGCAGGGCTCCATGTGTGGGCAGACTGGACAAGGCCCTAACCCTAATACGCCCAGACTCCAACAATGAGTGTCCAGATACCCACCATGCTCCATAGCCAACATCAATGGTTGCTCAGTATCCCATCACTTCTTCCTGAATATTAGTGCCCATTCCAGATATCATCTCAGCTGTACACACCGCAGGATGCCAACTTTAAAAGATACGTGCAAGACGCACACGCACTGATGCCCTCATGCCCTGACATCTAATGCTAATTCTGAATGGTCGCTTAGCTTTCGTGGCCTTATCTTACTGTATCCTGGAAACGGTGGTGGGAGGTAACACCAAAACCCCCTTCGCAGACCAATAAGCCGAGGAAAGCCACCAGGTGTGACAATTCTGGTTTTACGAATCAAAGGCCGTGTGATCTTTCCACTCTGCCTTTACCTCGCTGAGGGGCGGGTGACTTGCTCGGAGAGCAGCTGGGTCTGAAGGATCCTCATGCCCACACAGCACAATGTCTTGAGTCTTCCCTGTACTCTGCCCTTCCTGAATCTGAGCAAGAATACGCCCCATTTGGCTGCTTTTAGCATTCTTTACTTTTCTTACTTTAACAGTATAAAGCTAGAGCTCTAGTCACGGTTAACGACTTTCTGCTTTATTTGCAGCCTTTTGGGAGAGAGGCAGGAAAGAAACGACAGATTTCTGTTGCCTGGGTGGATTCGCCAGCCCAGTCGCTCCGGGGAGGGCATTCCCCAGTGAATCATAGTGACTCATTCATAACTTCCCCAGCAGATCTCAGCAGAGAAGCTAAATGCAAAAGAATTTTCATTACTAAGAGATGCCTCTTCCACAAGAGGGCTGGGCTTCTACCCTGGAGTCTCTTTGACCTAGAGCCTTTCATTTGGGGGTGGACTTTGACAGGGGCCCATTAAAACTGAGAACCGGATCTTACAGGATCACTAGACAGATCTGTGTGCTTGGGATAACACTGTTCTCGTATAACAGAATTGTGAGTGCCAATGACTTCTTCCTCAGATATTGCCTGCTAAGATGAAGTCTGCAGGCCAGCACTGCTCAAAGGACAGCAGGAGATGGCCCCTCACTGAGACCGCAGAGTCTCAGGCCTCTGTATGCACCAGTTCTCAAACTGTTATCACACTGCATCAAAAATACCTGCATGTACATCCTGGCTAGTCTCTTTAGATCAGGGCCTCTGAGCCCCAGCCATCAAAAACTAAGTAATTCTTGGATTGGGTAGGATGCTGTCCTGGGTATTTCAGGTACTTAGATGGACCTTCTTCCTGAAGTCATACCCAAACTGCCCAGATGTTTCCCAGTATCCCTGGGAGGGTAGAAATGTCCCTGATGGAAAATCCCTGATTCGGAGCACAGACTAGGTGATCCATGATTTCTGTCATAACTGTGTTTCAATAATGCCCAGCATGGTTGACTATGAGTATAAGTCTCAAAATAAGTGTTGGGTTCCTAGGAACTGCCACATGAAGCAGGTTGGAGATACAGTATGTTACCGATGGGACAGGTGAGGCTCAGGTTCTGGGTCTCCTCAGCTGCACAGTTGGGAGGGGCATGGGAAGTAAGTGGAGATACACTATTTCCAAACCCTAATGAGGGGCAGGGAGAGAATAGGGAACTCAAAGGAGGCTCTGGATCCTCCAGTTTTCTAGCTCTGACAGCCAAGGAACAGGGCAAATGATGCCACACAGACGGACATTCTAAGTACCTGCAGCTGTTAATTATAGAGGAGCGTGTTCTGAGACACACTTCAGTCTGGAGCCTCTGTGCTGTGATCCTATCAAACATGGGGAGATCAGGGTAAACTATTAAAAGCCTTCTCTAGTGCCTTAAACTAAAGAATTAATGATAAGTGATAACAATTTGAACCCCATGTACAGCATGAGGTGGCCAGAGAAGGCTCAGAGCTCCAGTGCAATTGCTTTGTGAATGAATTTAGTTCCAAACTTAAACACTCTCTTAATTAGGTCTGAATCTCACTTCCCTGTTTTGAACAGGAAAACAGAATGGAGTAAGTAGCTTGATGCATATTCGAAGGTTGGGTGGGAGAGGGATTGGGATTCACATGGTTTGGGACACGGTACCCGATTTGTTGAGCAGCAAAGGTCTAATTCTAACTCTCTGCAGACTTTTTTTTCCTTTTCTTTCAGCATCATGCTACTGCTAAAGACATCACTTCCCACATCTGTAACCACATCTGTAAACTCAGGCATCTGAGCTTGCACGACAGTGTTGTAATGTTAGAAGGCAGCCTGGGGGTAAAGATAGTTTGGGCCAGAGTGTTACCATGCCATGACTGCTTCAGCTCTCCTAAAAATTACCAGGACAAAGCTTAACCTTCAAGATGAGGGTGTTTAGAGATGAATAGATTGTATGGACAGAACTCTAGAATGAAATTAGTCATCTTATAAACGATACCTAGGAGCTTTCCCCACTTTGCCTGCCCCATTAGGATAGAGCAAGATGTTCATCTAGGAGTCAAAAAGTAGCCTCTTGTCTGGGTACTTAATCTACTAAGGCTTTGATCCTGGATATCCAGTCTCCAGAACTACAAACATAAAATGACATTTCTGTATGGCAGTCTACGGGTTCTGTAATGAGCATAGCAGCTCACTACAAGTATAGGTCACCTGTCCCTGAGTTGTGGGTCAGAGGTATCCTGGAGACCCTCCCAATAGTACAGGCTATTGCAATTGCTCCTCATTCCTCACAAGAACTTGGTGGTAAGACCCTACTGCAGACAATACCATATACATAGGTCACATCATACAGAGAAATCAAGATGGTACTAAACAGGAAGCATTTCCTGGCTGACTAGCTTTCATATTACTGAGAACTCTTATGTAGGCTGCTACAGAAAAAGTCATCAATAGCATTACCCAGAGGTAAAACCATGTGAACTGCAATATGACCCCTAGGGTAAGATACTTTCATGCATGAAATGGTGGAATGATGTTATGGTGGTAACCGATTGGCAATTGGATTTAGGGCCTGTTCCACAGGAGCAACCACATGCCTGGTATGGTAAACCTAGCCAAGAACCTATGGCTGGGAGTTCACAGGTCAGAGGGGTGAAGCTATTACTGTTATTTTGCTAAATAGTCATAGTCTCAAACAGCCTCATAGATTACTGCAGCTCTCAGATCCCCACCAGGGAAGTTTCTATGTGCAGTGTGTGGCGGTTAAGGCAGAAACTCATAAGTGGTCAAAGGGCAAAGAAAGTGCTCATGCACAAATAGGACATGCATGTCACATCCTCCCTAAGTCTCAGAGACCATGACAAAAGGGGTAGAAAGAATGAATGAAGTAGAGTTCTGGGAGGACTGGAATGACCTTTTGGGTATTGCAGTGACCTTCTGGACATGACAGGACTGTTGTGATCATGAGTTCACAGCAGCTATGTTTTCCAGCACAAAGTCCTCACAGGATCAAAGCAGTCATCACTTGGGTATGAAGTGGGAAGGGGTTCATGAGTCCCAACTCCTAAAGATGGAACTATGGACAGTTGATGGTTTCCCGAAGAAAGGAAAATCCATTTCCCTTAAAGGTGTGGCTCCTGATAGGTTGACCGCACTCCAATGGAGAGCTCCACATTCAGGAGTATATGGACAGCATAAATTAGAAGACCTGGACTTGGGATAGAGGGAGGAAGGATAGATCTGGGAGGGGTTAGGGGAGAAGTATGTGTGGGTGAATATGAAAAAATATAAAATTGTCTAAGAATTAATGAAATAATGATAAAAGAAAAATTAACATCTGTTGTTAGGAGACTGCCCATTCTCTGGGATTTTATGATGGCAGTCTGGCCCGACAGGAAGCGTTCCAATCCCGGGAGGGCTAGTGGCTGCAAAGGAAGGCCTAAATGCACTCTACACTGATGCTTATGATTCTTGAAAGCCTGTCTGAGAAGGCACAGCACGGTCTACTTGCAGTCAGGCAATTAATGAGCCTTATTTCGTGATCCAGTTGACGACACCTGACATTCCATTAAAGTCTTTACTCAATACTGCTTTCTTTTGCTTCCCTTCCCCACAGCAGGGAGACAGCAAAGTGCTGTTCTTGGTTCTCCTTCACCACTACAAGGCCATGTCCTTGGCTTGGCCTGTTTGTGCTATATGAACACAGCAATGGCTTCATCATGACGGATTCAAGAGAAACAGCCTGGAGCTCACAGGCCACGCAGAGGCTGTTGAGTTCAGAGAGGATGAAGCACCACGGGCTCTGGGACTCATAGGAGAGACAGAGAAAGGAGCCGCTCTGTTGGTGCTCACTTCTTGCTGTAACTCCAATGCTCTCTCTCATCCTTATTTCAAACTCAGCAGACATGAGCTCACCAGGCCCAACAAGGCTATCAACATAACTTCTTATCCACTTTAAAAGAGAAATAACAGGGGTGCTGTAAAGGCTTTAATACTGATTTGTAGCAATGGCTGCACAACTCTGTAAATTAAGCATATAAAACAAGCAAATTTTATGGCATATAAATTATATCTCAGTGACACTGTAACAAAGCAGAAAAGGAACTACAAAGAGGATTGAGCAAACGGAACCCTCTTAATTACAGTGGATGCAGGGCTGCCAGGGAAAGGCTGCATTCTGCATTCACAGCATCACTTAACCTTAGCCAAATCTCTTTTTATTACGGCAGAGACCCTAGAATAGGAAATGTACTTCGTCTTGATTCCTTTAAAAATGTTTCAACCACATTTATTTATTTGTTTCTGTGTGTGTGCATGTGAGCACACTATGTGAGTATGCAGGTAGAGAGCAGAAAAAAAAGTGTGACTCAGTTCTCTCCTTTTACCATGTCAACCGGGGATCAGATTAAGGCTACCAGGCTCGGTGACAAGCACCTTTACTGTCTGGGTTATCTCAGCCCTCCAAGTTCTTTAGACTTTGGTGAAGGCTAGCCAGTGTGGCATATGGAGGAGGGTGTTAATAAACCCAAAGCAGAGTCTATCACAAGTCACTATTGTAGGGGGTTATCCATAGCAGGGTCTGTTAGGGGAGTGCCTGTCACTAACTTGGCCTCAAGGTCAGCCGGCTGAAGACATTAACTTGCCCCCGGTCACAAGTTAGCACAGAGTAAACATCCCGAAATGTCATTCACACTCTCTACAAAATGCGGCCAACTTTAGCATCTACATCACACAGTTATATAAGAAAGTCCACAGAGAAAGGGAAAACTCAGAACAATGCTGAACTCTGTGGCATTCTAAACATTAATAATTCTACTAAAAGAATTGATTCATGTGAAGTCCCCCACTGTGTACCAAGATGTGGTTTTGATTGACTCTCCTCCATCACCATGATTCTTGCTTGGGATGGTTTTAACTGCCCCCCATTTTCTAGACAGAGAAAGAGAGGCTCTTAGGGGATAGAACACATTTCCAGTTCATCTAGCCAATGGGCGGTAGCCATCTGACTTTGGGGCAATTGTTACTCTACCATTCTTTCTTCCATACGCCAAACACTTCATCTTTTTATCCAAGGCACAGGCTAAAGTCACGTTTCTTGGAGATCTATACATGAAGGCTCCAGACTTTATCATGTGACACTACCTTGTTCAGACCTTTGTTGAAGTCACTCTCAACAGCCATTGGCATATCCCCAAATGAATCACACACCAGTGTATTATCCAGGTTCAAAAACAGTTAAATTCCCTTTCCCCTGGAGCTTGATACCACATGCAGAAGCTGAGTTCGCTGTGCAGGGCTATTTTTAGCTACCCACTTTGGCCGTCCCTTTTGGGTGACCTCATGGCACGGGCCAAGCTGGTACCTGGTCTAGAGTCTTCCTGCCTCCAATTCTTACACTCAGAAATGCACAGATCCCAAAGGACTGGCCCAGCACAGATCTACAGCTTCTGACTCGCTGGGAAGGAGTACAGTGAAGAGGAGGCCAGAGGCATCCTTCCAGAAGGTATCCCCAGAAAGCCCTGTTGTGGGAGAGGTTGGATAAAAGCCAGTGTCTTTGGGGCACACTGACTTACAGAGAAGGTCTTGATGAGCATGTAAAGAAAGGACCACAGTGGTGCTGGTGGCTGTGCACCAAGCCTTGTGCTGGGTGTGTAGCAGGAATCCAATAGAGTGTCCCGGCACATCAGAGACTACCTGAGGCTTTGGTGCTGGATCACACCACCCAATTATTCCGCTTGCCCATATCTTCTAGTCCACTATTAGAAATTCTCTCCTTGAGCCAGCTGGTCTCCCTCTGCCAGACCCTGCCTTTCCAAGCCTTCTTCTCCCTTCTCCCTCTGTTGTTCCCTGAGTCATCCTAGCCAGGCCTCCTGTGACCGCATCATCCACCCTCTCAAAGCTCAGAGAGTCTTCAGGGCCTTGTAGATGACACACTTCTTCAAATGTCACCTCCTCCATAAAGATGCCCCTGCCCTTTCTCCTGAGCTCTCAGAGTTTTATTCCTTTGAGAAGAAGAAATGCTCAATGCAAGTTTGCTGCTCTGAATTAACTTAAGGCATCTGCCTTCAATTAAAATATGCAAATTCCCCTGGAAAAGGAAACAACCTTAGTCACTGGCCCTTCAGTGACAGCATGCTCCTGTGTATATTCCTGTGACAGGAGAGGGGGCACCCTGTTGGATGTGGGGGGATGGAGACAGACACCGGATGCTCTGCGAAGATCTGTCCTCCCTGACAGGGACTCTCTGAGGAGATATCAGTGGTGGGCTCTCCCTCCAGTTCAGAGTACTTCTATATCTTGATTTTTATAAGAGCATGGTAAAAGTCATTAAATAAACAGCATGAAACCTAAGCCAAAGGTCCCAGGTGGTTGAAAGTAGAGAAGAGGTGCTCACAGTCTCCTGGGAGAGAACGGTATGGGAACCTACTCTTTTGGAGCCCAATGGGCCCCAGAACCACGGGAAGGGCTGTTTGTCACCATGTGATGAAGGCAGAAAGTGTCCTCTAGTTCATTTACAGGCAATTAACCCTTTTTTTGTTTTGTTTTTTGAGACAGGGTTTCTCTGTGTCGCCCTGGCTGACCTGGAACTCACTCTGTAGACTAGGCTGGCCTCGAACTCAGAAATCCACCTGCCTCTGCCTCTCAAGTGCTGGGATTAAAGGTGTGTGCCACCACTGCCCAGTAATTACCCCCCCCCTTTTTTTTTTTTACAGAGGATCTAAGTTACCCAAACCTCTCAAGCTTGTAACTGAGGAAACTGGATCCAACACTTGGGCCAGGAACATGACTCTGACATGAGCCTGTGAGGCAGATCACGGTTGAGCTGTCACAGGCTGAGTGGCAGGGAGAATGGGCTCCTTCCCTGTTCCCAAAAGCAGCGCAAGATGTCCCAACACTCATAAAAATACATGGAGGACTCACGGGGGACTATGCTAAGCCTGGGCTTGGGCTATACCCAGTAGTGTCATTCCCCTGCGCTATCCTAGGAGGCTGCTACTTCTGGAGCATGGAAAAATATGTGTGGCATGTATGCATGCATGCATGCATGCATGCATGTGTGTGTGCCTCTGTGGTGTGTGTGTGTGTGTGTGTGTGTGAGAGAGAGAGAGAGATGTGTGTAGTCCTCTGGCCATAAAGAAGCAGCAACATAGCAATCCCTGGGGACACCAGAAAGTTCCATAATCCACAGTCCCTTCCCAGTGACCTATGAAGAGTCTTAACTTTTACCTAGCAGCTATTCACCATTAAGGCCCCCATACCCCTTTAAAACAATAAACAAAAATCAATGTACCATAGGTTATGTCTGTCCCCGTGTTACAGGTAAGAGTCATACAGACATTAGCCAGAGAAGGGGGCTTGAACTGGAGAGAAGCTGCCAGAACCACCTCATTTAACCACAAGGGCTTGCAGGAAGCAAGGCTGGCTTTGCTCTTCCATGCTCAACACAAGGCCTGAAGCTGTCAGTTCCTATATGATGGACCAGCCATTGGGGGAGCTCCTGCAAGTGATCTCATGGTCCACATTGCCTCTGGGATTTACCAAGGATTACAGTCACCACCTCTTACCCAGCGTCTCCCAGGATGCATTCAGTTACCCTTCCTGCCTTCTCTCATGGCCGGTATGAACCAGAGCGCCCATTCACATTGATGCCTTACCTGCCTGTGTATGGGCACTCTCTACTCCCCCATCCCACCCCAGTTTGCCCATCCCAACCCAGTCAGATACTCTGCCCTCTTCCAGAAAGACTGACACTGGAAAAGGCAAGGTAAGCCGGGAACTCGCTGCTTTCTTCAGTCTGTGGCAGGATGAACACGAGAAGTCCCCAGACAGATTCCTAGCACTCCAGCAGAAAGCAGGCACGTCTCACTAGATGCGGTTCAAGGGAATCATAACTGGCAGCATGTGCCTGGGGTTAAGCCAGCTTGTGTGCCCTGCACAGAAATGCCGTGGTGGTGTGCACGGGCCAGTCTTTTCTCTCCGGGGGCTGCTGGGATGGAGAATGGTCATGGGGGAACTCCCTGATCTCAGCCTTGCTCTTTCCTCTGAGGGTAGCTGTTGAGGAAGGAGGAGAAGCTAAGGCCTGATCCCAGTTCTGCTGTCTACCATCTCCCCTTACCTCGGTCTCAGCTTTACTAAACAATTACAATTGTTGCTTTTCAATGTGAATGGTTTGCTTGTGTGCATGTCTGTATACCATGAGTGTTTGCGGCTGCTCGCGGAGGCCAGAAGAGGGCATTGGATTTCCTGGAACTGGAGATTTAGACAGACATGAGCCACTATGTTGGTGCTGGCATCAAAATCACATCCTCTGGAAGAGCAGCAGGTGTTCTCAGCCGCTTAACCGTCTCCCCTATTCGAGCATGGAAATCCCATCTCCCTCCTCCCTCATGCAGGTGTTGAAGATAAATAAGAGCATTGAGCACGTGCAGAGCCCTCCGATGCTGTTGGGACTCTGGCAGGAGTCAGAAGCAGAGGCTGCTGGGGTAATTGAGGTGAAGCTTGGAAACTCTGACTTCAATGTTCACAGTGTTCTTTTCACTTAAGACACCGCAGGTGGGTTCAAGTCCCCAAGGTAAAGTTTACCTTCCCAGGATCTCCTGTTCCAGGTCAAAGCAGGACATGTAATGATGGATGGGGAGCCCCAGATCTCAAAGTAATGGACTGTCTCGCTGTCTGGGGCCTGGTTTCCAGGAACGAAGGGTCTATTTGTTCATTTTATAAGACTGGAGGATATTGAGAAGGTTCCCCTCCATTACAGTGAGTAGACTATAAAACCTGAACTCTATGGATCAGAGGAATGGGAACTGAATCTTATCTGTAGCCCTGGGAGACCACGACATTCTCAACTTCTTGGAAGGACTTTAATTGGTAATTACCCAAACCTACTTCCAGGAACTTTAAATCATTTAGGAATACTAACTTGCAAGAGGCTTTCTTATAAAGAAAAGGGTGTATCACTGCCCCACCCCCTTAAGCATCAAACCAGTGGCTGGCTAACCACTTGGATAGTGCAAAGGCCCCTAGGAAACATGATTGACTCTGGAGACTTTAGAAATGAAGTCTTCTTAGAATTTAGGCTGGCATGATGGTCTCTGGCCACTGGCAGCTCATTTGAGAGGGTGCAATCCTTCATTCTGCACTAAAGTCTGTCTGCTGCCCCAGAACATTCTGTGTGCATGTTTCATTTCTTTGAACAGAGAGCACAATGCTGGGGCACCTAGGGGAGTCTAGAGCGACCTCCCTGTCACATAAAGACTGTCACACAGGCAGTTACCTAGCCAGGAGTTCAAGCCTGCATGAGGAGAGAGGGCATTTCATCCTCTCTAATTCCTGATCCAGAGCTTGGCAAGCTTAACCCTTCATCCACATCTCCATCCGTGTCCGCCTGAGCTCAGGCTGATATGTGCAGTCCTATACTTCTCTTAGTGCTAAACTGTAATCATGAATCACATGAGCTCCACATGCTCCCAGACCCAAGGACGGGAGCCCAGTATAAGACTCACTTACTAGAAATCTCCCACATGCCATTCCCAGTGCAAAGGTAGGAAAGCTTTACTAATGGGGATTTCACTAATTCGCATCATTCAACAAGTGTAAGGTGTGTCCTGAGATTCCCCAGATACCAAAATGTCAGACACTAGTCTAGCCTACCTAAGCCTAGATCCAAACACTCCAATATGAACCCATGAGAAACATTTCTTGGCATCAGCTGCAGGCTGGGTTAGAGTTACCACTTAAATTGTGCTGGGTTAATAATCACAGGAGCTGTTTGGTGTGTGTGTGTGGGCTTCTGCATCTAAGCACCCCCCCCCCCCTTCATCAGGTCTGGTTTCTAGATGCAGGGAACTGGGCCACTCGCCTTACAGTGGAATAAGGAGCCCTGGACTCCCGGTGTGCCATCTGGTCAGGGACGCAGAGCTCATTGTCGGCATGGTGCCAGCCTCGGCTCACAAGCTGGGTAATGAGTGAAGTGACAAGCTTCCCCTAGGCCATGCACATGTCCTGTGAAGTCTAGGGAGAGGTGCTGGAGGAAGGGTGGAAGGAGGGAGCCTCCTAGGACATGCACACAGAGTTAGAGTAAAGGTTCTACGCCAAGGCTAGAAGGGTTTGGAGAATTACTGATTCCAGCCCCAGCCTTGGGACAGAGGGAAATCTAAGCCAGTCCGCTGTAGGGCTCCCATCTGCTTCCTGGGAAGAGAGTAACAGCACAGTCAGGAGCTGGTCCAGAGATGTTCTCTTATGATGAGTTTGTTCTACCATAGCTGGAATAGGAAGAGACCAATCCCCTCAACCCCAAGCCTTGCCGCAATTTCCTAACCTGCTGCCAAGCTGAGAGAGAACACTGACAGATTGGACCGAAGGGTGTCAGTGTCCCCAAGGAGTCCATGCATGGGCATTAGCTTCAGGAACTCTGAGTCTGACCTTCTGTGTGAAAGGGCTCATTAAAGATGATGAGAGATTACCTATGAGATCACCTTGGTTAGAATAAATGCCCTTATAAGAGAAAGAAAACCAGATAAACAGAGAGGGAAGCCCTAGGAAGATGGAGGTTGGTTATGAAGTGATACACGTTTATAAAGCCAAAGCCCAAGGGCATCAGAAAGCACCAGAAGTCAGAGTAGCTTGGAATAGATTCTACGCAGCTTTTTGGAAAGAAGTAACCCTACCAATGCCCTGTTCTCTGACTTTAGGGCTCCAAAAAGAATAAATTTGATTCTCCCTAAGCCACGCAGTACATTGTACACACACAAGAGACAAATCCAGCTGATGGTCACAGTAGTGAGCACCGCCTGATGGAGATGTTGCTTGCAGAGCCTTAGAAGAACGCTTCCACATCACCTGCTGCTCTCATCCATAGGCTATCAGATGAGATCAATGGGGGTGGGGGGGAGGATACAGTCATCCTGAGAGAAATCTAGTCTCTGAGGCTTTCTGAATCCACCCTCCTTTAGAAAGGGAACAGACTGAAGCCAAGGTTGAATGGGAAAGGTTGATTTTAGCCTTCTGGGTCATTTTTCACTTCATGAAATACAAGGAGATCAATTCAAAAAAATCAATTTTTTATTTGTTCATTTTTATTGGTGTGTGTGTGTGTGTGTGTGTGTGTGTACAACTTTGTGGTGTCAGTTCTCCTCTCTCCTCTGCCTTTAAGTGGGTTCTGGGAACTGAACTCAGTTCATCAAGCTTGCACAGCAAGCCCCTTTAGTCACTGAGCCATCTCACTGGCCCAAACCTACTTATTATTTCACTCATTTTCTGGGTTAGTGCTTACAGGCTTCTTAGTTCCAAACAGCAGAGAAATCATATAATTTACAGTTTCACTGTGACCTGTTTTCTAAAGTAGGAAATATCACCCTACCTCCCAGGGATGCAAAGATGTGACAAGGATAGGACATGGCCGGGTGTATAGCCGATAGGATGCAAAGATGTGACAAGGATAGGACAGGAACCGAGCACAAAACTCAGGAGAGGCTGCTGTTAATCAGAGGAGGTGACAAGGCTCAGTCTAACCCTCTTAGACTCCATCCTAGCTTGTGAAAAGGGCATGTCCCTTCTCTGTCCCCTTGCCTATGAAGGCGGGACTAATGCTACCTATCAAAGCTATAATAAAATGGAGATATAACCAGCAATGTAGTCTTTGAAGCCTGGCAGACAGGAGTTGGGCTTTAGCAATAGGCATGGTTATCAATCACTGTCAGAAAAGAATCAAAAATAAGTTGCGTTCTCCTGTTATCATAGGGATAGGAGAGCAGAGACCCCATGTTGCTTTTGCTGAAGACCGGTCTGGTCCAGGAGTATGTATGAGAACTTGTACAAAGGAGTAGCAAACTCTCTACTTGGAACGCCACTCTCTTGCTTCCCTTCCTGATGGCTGAAGAATAAAAAGCTCAGGGGCTCAAGAGAAGGGTTCAGCTAGCTGTCACTCCACCTCAAATGGGGGTTTGGGGGAGCTTAGTCTCTCCAAGGGTGGGGGAGGCTGCTTACACTCAGGATTTGTTATGGCACTTCTTGGAGACAAGTGTATCCACCTAGAACACTTTTTCCACATGCTTACTGGACTTTTTGCACACGTTATTTTCTCTGAGGACTACATGGGTGTTTAGTGCCTGCCAAGTTTTAAATTCTAACCTTATCTTCATGAGAAGGTGGGCAGCCACAAAGCAATAGCAAAGCACACCTCTCTACAGTGCTTGCCTCTCCTAGAATCCCCGAGCCCAGTGAAAGGATACATTGTGGGACTCTGGTGCACAAGGGGTGCGGAAGCCACCATTCCTTTATTTCTGCAGACTGGGTAGATGATGACCCTAGCAGTCTGAGCTTTCGGTGACATGGAGCTGGGTGTGCTGACAGATGAGAAAGGCAATATTAGGCAAAGGCTTCCTTCTGGAAGGGGACAGGCATGGAGACCCGAGATGAATGGGGATGCATATTCAAGCTGGAAGGAGAAGAGAACATGACATTTTGTCTACCTATTATAAAAAAAAAAAACCAACAACACCTTGGTGATAAAATAAAAAGCCACCCACAAGCCAAACATTTCCAGCCACATGACCAAGACAGGAGACCAGAATAGGTTACAGCAAGAAAGGATATAACATGATAATCCACAGAGAATGGAAGTTCTTCCTTTGTAGAAAAATAATTGGTAATTTTCCTTTAAAGAGGTGTTTCAAAGAAAGGCCTCAGATCTTTCTGGCTTGAGGAAATGTTCTGTAAGGCAATGCGGTTGTTTTCAAATGAAACTTAAATGAAGAGTTCATGTAAAGAAGTAAGCAAGGAAGAGACACATTACCTGTAACTCAGTCTTTCAGCCTGCTATACAGAATGAGCATAAAAATAGCCCCACTTTAACAAAAAGTGAATATGGAGCCTCTCCTCAACCCAGAGACAAAGGAATTACCCCCCACCCCCCAAAGAAAATTGATGGCTCTGTCCAAGGGAAAAAGCCCTAAGGTTCATAGTTGGGATAAGTTAAGCAACAGGATATCATAGTTCAAATTAAATATCCATAAATTCACTTCCATAAATCAATAATTGACTAAATACACAGAAGCAGTGCAGACAGGTTTCCGATGTGGTGGAATTCTTTGTAATTAATGTAGACTGGCTATGGTCAAGGAGCGTGAACACGACTCCCACTCTTTAAGCACAGACTACAAGTAATGGCTGCCTCCCAGAAAGCTCAGAGGGATCAGAGCAGAAAAATAACACACAGGGGGGAAACATACAACCTCAGCCAGATGGCCAAGGTCACCATGGTGACCTCCAGCAGGACCAATCAGTTGGCTCTCTGCACATAGATGCCAGTGCGGAGAATGGGATGCTACTTCTGTCTTCTCCTCTCAAAGCACACAATTCCATTCTGGTCATTGGTGAAAAACGTTGAGAAGAATCCCAACTAAGGGACTGTCTGTAAATGATCTGAACGGTATCCCTGGGAGCCATCAAGGTCATCAAACACAAGACGTCTCAGCCAAGAGGACCCTAGGGAGACGTGGTACCTGCATGTAATTCATGTTATGTCTAAAGCAGCTCTATTTGCGAGTAGCAGAGTGGGAACCACAAAGGCAGTGTGGATTTTACTAGTAGCCACTATCCAAAAGTAAAACGGAAGAAGGAAAATTGATTTTCATAGTATGTTTTGCTTAGCTCAACACCTATTAAATATTATTTGAGAGGCTGGAGAGATGGCTCAGTCAGTAAAGTCTTTCCTGCACAAGCACAAGGACCCATATTTGGTGCACAGAAGCCATGTAAAAAGTCAAGTATGGTAGCACTCCCTGCAACCCGAGCACTGGGGAGGGAGGACTAGGCAGATCTCTGGAGCTTACTGGCTAGCCTAGCCTAATCTGAGAGGCCCAGTCACAGAGGGATGCCTTGTTTAAAAAATAAGGTAGATAGCTCCAGGGAAATGATACTTCTGGCCTTTACATGCATGTGCACACATGGCCACATGTGTCTGCACACAGCCTCCCCAAAGAGAAACCCACAATATCATTCAGACAATTTGAAAAGCAAACCTAATAGGAAATGTTTTAGTACAAACCTAAAATGTATTGATAGATGCATAAGTTTACTAATGGCCTAGTCTATACTGTCTCCATAAAGTTTGTCAAGTTTCACAGTATCTTTAATGTTTACCCTGTGGGAGGGGCCAAAATAAAGAACATGAGAAGGCTTGACCTCCCCATGATTGGAGATATTCCAGTAGAAGCTGCTTGAGTCCCGGCAGGAAGCTGCTGGGCCTCAGTGGCATGGGGTTTAGGTGGGAGGAACCCATGAGGCCCCACCCTGTTCTCACTCAGCTCTCAAGGGATCATCCTACGCTCGGACATCTGTTGCATTCACCTGATGCCTAGCAGAATGCTGAAAGCCACAGCACACACCATCACATCTGATTCCAGCCCTGCCTGCCATCCAGCCAATGCTGAGCTGTCCATTCAGATAAAGAAAGCCAGGCACAGAGGGAAGAAAGCCATCCCTGCAACCCAAACAAGGTAGAAGCAAGGAGCATAGGTCCCTGTGAACCCATGGGGCCCTGTCCAAGGACATTCCTCCTGAGTCCAGAGAGGTCACTGGAGTTCTGTGTGCATTCAGGACCCAGGGTTGAGGAGGGCCTGAGTCTATGGTGTTGACCCCTAGTAAAAGCACTGAATGCCTTGTGAACAGGGGATGCTGCTTTTGCTGTGAATTTGAGGTCCATGGGACACACAGGGCTGGGAGAGCAGAGCTAGCTTGGCTCCTAACAGCTGTGTCATTTGGTCCTGAAAGTCACACCCTGGTGAGGTCATTACCAACTGCTCCACAGAACACTAGTCCAAAATAGCACTGACATCTGGATGTCTTTCTTTCTTTCTTTCTTTCTTTTTTTTTTTAAAGCAATATGGCTGTGGAATTATAAGGAACATCTGACCCTCATTATGCAGGGCGTTTGGCTCTGTCCAGCTTGAGCCAGTGGAGGCAGCAGGAAACTATCAATAGAAACTGTGCTTCCCGGACCAGTTGATCTGTGGGTCCCCCAGCTGCCACCCAGTGTCGCTAATCTCTCACAGTGGTCCACACCCAGCACACATGCGAATACCAAGAGGTTGCTCAAATGCAACTGGAAAATACTCATTGTCCAGAGTCCTTCCTTGGTGCTCAATCCAAGCTGTAGCTTCTGGTACTGGCACACTCTCCCTACCTCACGAGACTTGGCTTCCAGATACCCAGTCTCTTGAAAAGTATTTCATCTCCACAAGCAAACCATATCTGAACCCACTGAACAAATCCAGAGCATCTGTATATAGATCGCTTCCTATGTGACTTTTCCTGCCTACAGAACAAAGTTCGAATGGCACCCTAAGCTCCACTGGTGTCTAGGCTGCAATACGGACACATGGCCCAAAGGCCGTGCTCACAGGGTAACATGCACATAAGCCTCTGTACCTTCATTAACTATATCCCCTCCCTGAAAAGTCCCTCTGCCCAACCTGGCAAATCAGATCACACTTCTGTTTCAAGATCAAGTTCAGTTGCTTCCTTCCCGTGGAAGCTTTTTCCTTGGGGGGGGGGGGGGTGGTGAGCACAGCACATTTCTTATCCATGATTTGTCACAGCCAATTAGAAGAATAAGGTAATTCTAAGGCAGGAAGACACAGCATGGGTATGTCAACCAGTGACATGGGGCGCTGGACAATTCTGGAGGAGTAGTCATAGATCCGCTCTGAGGAGATTGAAGTACAGTGGAAGATGAATGTTTTAGGTAGAAGTAGGGCTTGGGGAGAGGGGCTGGGAGCCTGCCCCTTAATGAACAAGGGCAAAGGAGAAGGGTCCTGGTCAATGAAGTAGCTTTTGGGCAGTTTGCCATAAGCACATTATGCAGGGATGGAGACATAACAAACAAGGGCGGTTGTAGCGTGGGTAATGGGCTCAGAAGAAGATGCTGGAGCAGTGTGTGGAACTTAGCACAGTGGACCAGAGATGAAAACTGTGGCAGACTGCAGTAGAATCTGAAGTCAGAGCTGGCAGCATTACTGACGGCTCAGGTGTAAGTGTTGAGGAGGACCTTGACCGTGTGCCAATGTGAGATTCTGGAGAAGGGAGCCCTTTGATGCAGGGAGACCTCTGCATGGTGGACCTGTGCCTCCTGGCCTCAAGGTATGGTGCCACGGTGGCTCCAAGGCATGGAAGAGTAAGCAATGGCAGCGTTTTCTCAGTCACCGCAGAGTTCCCATTTCATTACCTGCCAATTGTCTGCTCTCAAACCCATCATCCCTCTGCAGCTCAGGACTCCCGAAGGGCAAAGGTCAGGCAGGATGCTCCATTGACAGTGGAGACCATATCCAGCCTGCACGATCCCTGGGCACAAGCACCGGTGATGGGGGTGGCAATGGCGTCACCAGTCCCAGCCCAGAGACCTGCTCCACCACCAAAAGCATCAGGTCATGCTCATCTGCACGCGATGTCACATAAGTGCGCTGGTTCACATGACTCACCAATGAGACGATGGGCCCCAGAATCACTATGGCCAGCACCAGCGCCTATGGGGCCTGTGATTTCTTTTCTATATAAGAAATCCTATAACTCCATACTCTTCCTTTTCTGACATTTCTATGATAAAAAAGGCTGCACAACCCAAGCTTCTGCTCAGAGAGTTCAGTGCCATGCATGATACATAGCTCAGTCGTCACTTTCCCATCCTCGGTTCTTGCCTTGCCTGAAACAACTCTGTGAATATTTCCCCCCGGATGTCTTCCTGAATGGCTCAGAATGTCAGTAATCTCTAGGAAATTGACCACCATGGCTGCTAATGTCTGGGCTGTCAGACCCCTAACAGCCTTTGGATTTGTCACGGGTTATTAACTAGCTAACTCTTCATTAAGTGTTGGTAAAGATCAGCTTCTGAGGCACTGATCTGGCTTCTCTTGTTTGCTAAGTGGAAGGAACAGACAGGCCTGCTTGGAGTCCCCACAGCTGCGCTAGGCAGGAAGCTGCTGTCAAGGTACCACTGGTCGGTAAAAATCTTTGTCCGGAAGATGCCAGGGAAACTGGGGCCTGTTACCATGGTACCTGCTGAGCAAGGGCAGATAATGGCCATTGGCAAACTTACAGGGGATGGAGACGTCGCTGCTTTTCCTCTCTTTACCTACCCCAGTCCCAAGCTCATACTGCTGATTGGCCTAGAAGTTAATGATTTACCAGAGCTGAGCCAATCACAGTTTCTCCTAGGAAACTATATTTGAGTCGCAGAGGCTAGGGGACCTCTTTTTTTTTTTTTTTTTTTTTTTTTTTTTTGGTTCATACTGCCTTGTCTTTTTTTTTTTATTATTCCATTTATTTTTTATTTACATTTCAAATGATTTACCCTTTTCTGGCTTCCCACTCCGCGAAAGTCCCATAAGCCCTCTTCCCTCCCCCTGTTCCCTCATCCACACCTTCCCACTTCCCTGTTCTGGTATTGCCCTATACTGCTGCACTGAGTTTTTCCACAACCAGGGGCCACTCCTCCCCTCTTCTTGGATATCATTTGAAGTATGGATTATGTTTTGGGTATTCCAATTTTCTAGGCTAATATCCACTTATTAGTGAGTGCATACCGTGATTGATCTTTTGAGACTGGGTTACCCTGGCATTGGGGTATCTTCTCCCCATAACCATACTTTCCTACAACCATTGGCTTTGGAACCACACCAACCAGGATTCAGATCCTACCTCTGGTTCTTACTGAGGCAACAGCTCACTCACCTATGGCTTCTTCAGGAATCACGTTCCTCATCTATAAAATGGGACCCACGACACACATTCCATAGACTTACTGTAAGCATGAAATGAGTTAATGCTCACCAAACCTGCCTTGCAGTGATGAATAATCTGCCAGATGAATACTATATTCTGAAATAGATGATAGAGCTGACATCCCAGGGGTACCTGCCACATTAGGGCAGTTTGGGCATCTTATAGTTGGGGAAAGAGTTATTCCTGGTATCTGGTAGATAGAAGACCAGGATGATGCTAAAGTTTCTATGCACAGAACAGCCCATAACCAGGACCAATCCATCCTAAAATATCCACACTGCCAAAGCTGAGAGCCTCCTGTATAGATCACATTATTGAGCCCCCATCAATCCCAGGGACTACTTCCAATGAGACATGGCCATATCCATGACAGAAGGATGAGGAGCTTTTGGGGATTTCCCAGGGAGAGGCCAGAGAGGACAGCAGCCCAATTTGAGAGTCAGAAGGAGCAGAGTCAACTTGACTGTAGGAGAAATGACTGCTGGTATGGGGAGAAGTGGCTGCCTTAGACTGATAGGTAGGGATAAAGGAAGCCCCAGGCAAGAGTGAAATCTGGGCATCAAGAGTTGCATATTAGTGATGGGGCCCTCTTAGGATGCTTGTGACAATCTAAACTAACCCCTGATAGGGCCTGGCCTGGCCAGCATGCTGACAGCACAGCTTGGCATGATCACCCTTGTCCTTATGGTAGCCAGTATGTCTGACACTACCCAAGCCTAGAGAGACAGATTAAGGTACAGAGTGGGGTCAAACTAAAGTTGTCACCTGACTGTCTAAGGCTTAGCAGGAAGGCAAGAGCCTTGGAGCACTTCCTAGGCTGGGATGAAATGCCCAAAGCACTCTGCTTTTCAAATGATGAAAAGGAGGAACACCATGAACTACATGGAAAGGGCATTATTTATTTATTTATTATATTTATTATTATTATTATTATTATCTTTTTTGGTGTATGTATGTGTGATGTGGGTATGTACACAGGTGCTTGACGGTACGCACATGTGTGCAGTAATGTGTGGAGATCAGATGCTGATGTTGGATGTTCTCAGGAAGCCTTGCTGCTAAAGTAGAAATCTGACATCACCAGACAGCTCTGAGCTTGGTGCAAAATGGTGGACTCCATTGGTCAGTGGGGCTTCCTCTTTTCTGCGGGATCTCAGATCTCACATTCACTACCCGAGGAATGTTGTCTTCCATTTGAGATTTCTGGAATGTCTTTCTAGACTAAAGAGGCATCTCAGTAGTCTTAGCCTTCAGTCAATGATCTTTGCCCATCCTGCATACTCTCACCCCGCTTCTCCAAAACTATACAGCCCTTGGTTCACCCTGAGTAAAGAATATGTGTATAAGTTCACCCCGAATAAAGGTATATGTACAAGCTAAGATCACTTCAGAGTGCTATATCATTGAAGATCACTGAAGCAGGTACCCTACCCCACCCCTCACTGGATTCCAGGTGGACTGGGACTCTTCCCATTCTGGGATCCTGCTTCTTTCTTCCAGCCCAATGTGCAATGGTGTCTAGTCACCTTGGGGGGAGAAAGCAGAGGACATGGAACCACAGGGTATCTTTCTCAACATCTCTCCATCTTTATTTACGTTTATTGTTTTGGGGTTTCATGCACGTATTTGCTTGTTTGAAACAGGGTCTCATTATATTGCCTAGGCTGTCCTGGAACTCACTATGAAGACCAAGACTGACTTGACCTTATAGCGATTCACCTGCCTCTGACTCATGAGTACAGGACACCATTATTCCCAGCCTGTTTTTTGTTTTTGTTTTTGTTTTTGTTTTTGACAGGACTGCTCACTGCACCTGGGGTTCATGGACTTGGCTCGGCTGGGTCTGGCCTCCTGCTCAGGGATCTCCTGTCTCCACTTCCCTAGCATCAGGATCAGAGATGTATATTGCAGATTACAAATGGGTGCTACAGTGCCTGCTTTTAGGGTGGTGCTGGGAATATAACCTCAGGTCCTTGTGCTTTCAGGGAAAACATTTCATTAATGGCAGAGCCATCTCCTCAGCCCATGCCGATTGTCAATAGAAAGGCATTAGAGTTACTTGCATTTGTGTGTGTGTGTGTGTGTGTGTGTGTGTGTGTGTGTGTCGGCCTAGGATCAAATTCAATGTCTTAAGCACACTCTGTTAGTCTACCATGGAGCATCCCCACCCTCCTACTGCCCTTTCAATGTCTAAAGAAGTGAGTTTCAGTGTGTAGCCCCCAAACAACCACACCAGCCTCCTACTCTTTAGAAATACCTTGGTAGCTCAACCATGTCACAGCGACCTGGCTCTACGGTCTGAGAAAAGTCCACCTACAAAAGGAGTCCCAAGTAACCTGTTATGAACACCCAAGGTTTTAAGACTTTGGGAAACATATTCTTAGGCCGGGGTCATACCTTTCTGCTGACTCTCTTCTAGCTGGACTAAACCGTGGCATTTACAGGAAAATAATACATGGCTCAACTATAATATTAACAATGTACACTGGCCAGAAACTGACACATTGCATGAGATAACCTGCATTGTATCTTATCATAGCTACAGATTCTGAGACAGCAGCAAAGAAAAGGCAACACATAATCCTACGTCTTCTACTCAGGTGCTGCTCCAATGGCCTTCTTTTAAAAACCATTGACCACAGGCCATTCAAGAGAAGACTGGAAATGCCCTTTAAACCTCACGAGTCCTTTTATTAGATGAGGAAGCCCATTCCAGCTCTGATGAAGAATGAAGGTAGCCTTAGAAGCATCCATAAGATACCCAAGAGGAATCCCGTCATCCAGCTTGACAGAAATAAAGGGAGAACAAATGAACACAGGACACTGTCCACTCCTTTTATCAACTCTGAGCACATGCCTCTGAGGCACAGGGCTGCTCACTGCTACCTCCACTGTGGAGAGCTGGATCCCACGTCAACCTACCAAGTGGGTGAAATAAGTCAAGTGAGGTGGTTTTTTTTTTTTTTTTTTGCTTTTTTGTTTGTTAATTGATTAATTTTTTGTTGTTGTTGCTCTGAAGCTTATGTAAGGAAGGAAAGCCTGTGGTATAGAGGCTAGCACTCAGCATACTGAGAAGTGGCTCAATAAATGTGCTTTGCCTCTGCAGTATAATGAATGTGGCCTCACATGCCACAGGAGACGGATGGGCAGTTAGGGAACATGGACGAGTGTGATTTATATGACTGTGAGGCAAGAAACCACAAAATCACCTCCAGTAGAAGACGGATGAAATCAATCAGTCGTACTTCTCTGGGCTAGGGAGTTCTTACTCTGCTGTTAAAAAAAAAAATGCTGCTTAAGGGCAAATTAGTGGGAAAGGAATTTCTCATAATGTAGTAGTTAAAGAACGAAGATATAAATGGCATACCAGTTATGTAAAATAACATGTGCCTTATATATGCAAGCATATTTAATCTCCAGAAGATAAATCTACCTTGCAATATTCATTTATGGATGGGAGAGTGAAAAGTTGTCTTTAATCTCTATCCTTCCCTGTTATTGCAAATGTATTTTATAGGGCTTGGGGTACAGCTCACTCAAAGAGCATTTGCCTAGCGTGTGTATGGGGCCCTGGGTTCAATCCCCAGTACAGCAGAGAGTCAGTCAGTCAATCAATTTACTATCCAATCCATACGCATTTTACAGTGACTCTGTTTCTCTGAGAGACAACATTATTCGATTCAGGCATATGGAGAAGTAGGGCTTGAGTCTGGGCTGGATGATGGTTGGAGAAGGGAGGTAGGAGGAAACAGAGGTGGTGCTCAGGGCAGCAACAAGCTGATAGAACTACAGGGCAGGTATGAGGAGGGTAAACCATAGGGGTACCAAGATCTGCTTCTGGGAAATCAGAGGCTCTGCAGGGAGGCAAGGGAAGAATCAATCAAGGGCCAGATGAGGACAGTATAGACACATGCTGGAATACTTAGGCAGACTATCAGAGCCTAAATGCAGGATGGGCAGAAGCTTAGAAACCTCAGAAGGGGGAGGAAGACAAGGCCCTGATGATGGTAGACCTAGAGAAGAAAGCTGGTGGGGATACTATGGGGATGAAGAACTTAAACAGGCTACTAATGGAAAATCCAAGGGCCAGAGCCAAAGGCACCTTCTGTTTGCTGGATTGTGAGCCTGAGCATGTGACAGGGCTTAATCCCAGCACTTGGGAGGCAGAGGCAGGCAGATTTCTGAGTTCAAGGCCAGCCTGGTCTTCAGAGTGAGTTCCAGGACAGCCACGACTATACAGAGAAACCCTGTCTCGAGCCCCCACCCCCCCCCCCCCCCAAAAAAAGAAAGAAAGAAAGAAAAGAAAATAGCTTAGACTCAATGAACAGAAAACTGTGAGCCAGGAACTACCTTGAAACTTTACCTAAGGGGAAATGCAAATGAAACCAAATTCCTCAAGAGGTGGGAGCATATTTGCCAGCTGCTTGCAAATGTAGGCAATGTAGAATAAAAGGCACAAAGAGCATCGTCCACTAACACCCAGCTCTCTGATGGGGGTTACACTGGATGGTCTCATACACAGAACTGACTGTCACAGCCTATCTTGGTCAAAGAGGCTGTGATCCTTACTTCAGGGACCTGGTATTTCTCATTATGGAGGCAGTATAGAGCCTCTGCAGCAGTTTGCTGTCTAATCCTTAGTGGGTGCTGATGAGGTGGAAGGATAAAAGTCCTTTTTCAATTTCCCAGTTGCATTCAGCACGCTCACCATTACCAAATGACTCTTCCTGAGTTCAGATTGGAAATGGAGCTGTGCTGAGGTCTGAAGAATGCAGGAAGGACAGAGTATAAGCCAATGATGAGATATTTGCTTCTTTGCACAGCCTTTGATGGGCAGGTGGAGTGTCTATAATCCCATGGAGGTTCTGTCCCTGTGCCTGCAGTCTGTTGGTCACGGTTTAACAACTGAGACAGGTGCAAGTACTTCCTCCCACCCACCTGCCCCTGGGAGCAAGGCCAGAGCTGAGAGGCTGGCTTTAGCCAACCAGCAAGGTCAGTGCATGCCCTTGGCCAGTCACTAAAATTATAGTCCCAACAACAGAGACAAAAGACTCTCACTGATGAAGCAGCCATAGCTGTGACAATGGCATTGAGGTGGGTCACAAGAAATCACACCAAAAACTGGGACAGCACATCCTACCCGTCTTTCTTCTAGAGCATTCCCCTTATCTGGCTACCATTCTCTGGCCACCAAAGTCTTGTTATAAAAAAAAACAAAGCTTAAAACCCTCCGATGCCTTCCTGTACCCTGACAGCAGCCTTGGCACCCTCAGCCTGGGTATGGCTGTCCACAACCTGCTATCACCTTTTCCTTCTCCTTAGCTTGTCTGAAGGGTGCTGGTTATAAAACCTGCCTTGACTTTCCATGCTTCTGTTTGTTATTTCACCACGCACCATTTCCTCTACATCAGTCACATTCTTGACTTGCTAGTGAACTCCTACTCACCTGGTTCTGCTGAAGTTCCGCCGCCCCTGCACCTCTGTGGTAGTCAATGGCTTACTCACTAAGTCCCTTGATGACTTTGGTGTACCAGATCCCTCTATCAGTTTCTCCCAAGAATGATGTCATTCTGACATTTCCCAGTGCTCAGTCACACAGCTTGTATGTTCAGTGGATGGATCACAAAGCTAAGCAGCCTTACAGCCTCTGGTTACCCGACTATCTAAGTACTTCCCAAATCAACCATCTTTTAGAAGCCATAAGTCCCAGGTTGTAGTGAATCCCTGAGGTCAACATCCATCTTTGTTGGCAACAGTCAACACTGCCCTTTTTAAAACCCATTTCAGGTTCACCCACAAGATGCTCTACAGAGGTTCAACACAGCCTCTGCCCAGATGTTTTTAATGACTGACATATGCTAAATGCTAGCAGTAAAAAGAAGAGTTGAAGTGTTTGCCAATGGCTGGGGTAAGATCGGGGTTGGGGTGGGAAGTGGGACAGAGCATCTTCTATTGAAGGTTGTGGCAGAGAGAAGAAAGCAATGGATTTCAGAACTGCATGGGGTTACTCTGGGAACCAGACCTCTTACCTGCTCCTATCCACTCTCTCTAGAAGGTGCATTCAGCCACTCACTTAATTTGAAGCTAAACCTCATAGTTAGTGAATTCGATAAATGTCCCTATTCCTTTCTGCCAACCCTCCAATTAAATGATTAGGCTGTGTTCAGCATCACTTAACTAGGAATCTACAGCACATCGATTGTCTGAAGGACTAAAACCAAGCATTTCAATGCCTTTTCACTTACCCTCTGTCCTTAAATACCTCAGTCTAAATTCCTTCCTGTACTGATGGCACTTAAGCTCCTTGGTTCTCTATGGTCTCTCAGGTATTTTCAACAGAGGTGGGCAGTGATGGTGGAGTTCTAGACAGGTGTACGATCTTCCATATTCTGCCACAATGATTATTATCATCTTACATACATGCACTGGTGTATGAGGCATGAAACCTTAACTCCTCTTTCATTTAAAATACACACATCAATAGTTGATTCTGGAAGCCATAAGTGCTCCTCCTATGTCTCTAAACTCTTAGGACACCAAAAAGAGTGTGAAACTTAGTCTTCTCCTGAACATTAGCTGATCTCATGCCCGATCTATTCATTTGGCAAATATCTCATTTCCATAGGGCTGGCAACTGCCTCTCACACATCATTTGTGGCTCCATCTCCCAGTGCAATGGTGGTGGCAACTGCTTCTAACATAGATGCAAGGAGTCCTGAGGGGGGAAACCTGTGATTACTGTACTAGTAGTCATGCCTGAAAAGGCTGGTAATAGAAACAGATTGTTCACTTATATGAGAATCCATATGAAATGAGCCCAGTTCTACTTCCTATTTGTTCAACTGAATCTCAGAATAGCTTCACGTAATCCTTGACCTTTCTTTCTTTCTTTCTTTCTTTCTTTCTTTCTTTCTTTCTTTCTTTCTTTCTTTCTTCCTTCCTTTCTTTCTTTCTTTCTTTCTTTCTTTCTTTCTTTCTTTCTTTCTTTCTTTCTTTCTTTCTTTCTTTCTTCCTTCTTCTTCTTTCTTTCTTTCTTTCTTTCTTTCTTTCTTTCTTTCTTTCTTTCTTTCTTTCTTTCTTTCTTTCTTTCTTTCTTTCTTTCTTTCTTTCTTTCTTTCTTTCTTTCTTTCTTTCTTTCTTTCTTTCTTTCTTTCTTTCTTTCTTTCTTTCTTTCTTTCTTTCTTTCTTTCTTTCTTTCTTTCTTTCTTTCTTTCTTTCTTGAGTTCCAGAGTGGTTGTACCAGCTTTTTTTTTTTACATTAGTCTTTATTTATTTATTTATTGATATATTTTTTATTTACATTTCAAATGATTTCCCCTTTTCTGGGTCCCCACTCCCCGCAAGTCTCATAAGCCCTCTTCCCTCCCCCTGTTCCTCCATCTACCCCCTTCCCGCTTCCCTGTTCTGGAATTCCCCTATACTCTTGCACTGAGTCTTTCCAGAACCAGGGGCCACTCCTCCATTCTTTTTGGACATCATTTAATATGTGGATTATGTCTTGGGTATTCAAAGTTTCTAGGCTAATATCCACTTATCAGTGAGTGCATACTATGATTCATCTTTTGAGACTGTGCTACCTCACTTAGTATGATGTTCTCCAGCTCCATCCATTTGTCTAAGAATTTCATGAATTCATTGTTTCTAATGGCTGAATAGTACTCCATTGTGTAAATATACCACATTTTTTGTATCCATTCCTCCATTGAGGGACACCTGGGTTCTTTCCAGCTTCTGGCTACTACAAATAGGGCTGCTATGAACATAGTGGAGCATGTGTCCTTACTGCATGCTGAAGAATCCTCTGGATATATGCCCAGGAGTGGTATAACAGGGTCCTCAGGAAGTGTCATGCCCAATTTTCTGAGGAACCACCAGACTGATTTCCAAAGTGGTTGCACCATCTTGCAATCCCACCAGCAGTGGAGGAGTGTTCCTCTTTCTCCACATCCTCGCCAACACCTGCTGTCTCCTGAATTTTTGACCTTAGCCATTCTGACTGGTGTGAGGTGAAATCTCAGGGTTGTTTTGATTTGCATTTCTCTAATGATTAATGATGTTGAACATTTCTTAAGGTGTTTCTCAGCTCTCCGAAGTTCTTCATGTGAAAATTCTTTGTTTAGCTCCCACTTTTTAATGGGATTATTTGGTTCTCTGGGTTCTACCTTCTTGAGTTCTTTGTATATATTAGATATTAGCCCTCTGTCGGATTTAGGGTTGGTGAAGATCCTTTCCTGATTTAGGGTTGGTGAAGATCCTTTCCTAATCTGTTGGTTGGCGTTTTGTCCTTTTTGACAGTGTCCTTTGCCTTACAGAAACTTTGTAGTTTTATGAGGTCCCATTTGTCAATTTTTGATCTTAGGAGCATAAGCGATTGGTTGTTCTATTCAGGAACTTTTCCCCTGTGCCCATGTCCTCCAGGGTCTTCCCCTGTTTCTTTTCAATTAGTTTCAGTGTGTCAGGTTTTATGTGGAGGTCCTTGATCCATTTGGAGTTGAGCTTAGTACAAGGAGATAAGAATGGATCGATTCGCATTCTTCTGCATGCTGACCTCCAATTGAATCAGCACCATTTGTTGAAAAGACTATCTTTTTTCCACTGGATGCTTCAGCTCCTTTGTTGAAGATCAAGTGACCATAGGTGTGTTGGTTCATTTCTGGGTCTTCAATCCTATTCCATTGATCCGCTTGCCTGATATTGTACCAATACCCATGCAGTTTTTATCACTATTGCTCTGTAGTAAAGTTTAAAGTCTGGGATACTGAATCCCCCTGAAGTTCTTTTACTGTTGAGAATAGTTTTAGCTATCCTGGGTTTTTTGTTATTCCAGATGAATTTGAGAATTGCTCTTTCTAGCTCTATGAAGAACTGGGTTGGTATTTTTATGGGGATAGCATTGAATCTGTAGATTGCCTTTGGCAAGATGGCCATTTTAACTATATTAATCCTGCCAATCCATGAGCATGGAAGATTTTTTCCATTTTTTGAGATCTTCTTCTATTTCCTTCTTCAGAGACCTGAAGTTCTTGTCATATAGGTCTTTCACTTGTTTGGTTAGAGTCATCCCAAGATACTTTATGCTGTTTGTAGCTATTGTGAAGGGAGTCATTTCCCTAATTTCTTTCTCAGTCTGCTTGTCCTTTGAGTATATAAAGGCTACTATTTTGCTTGTGTTGATTTTGTAGCCAGCCACTTTGCTGAAGTTGTTTATCAGCTGTAGGAGTTCTCTAGTAGAGTTTTTAGGGTCACTTAAGTATACTATCATATCATCTGCAAATGATAGTGATAGTTTGACTTCTTCCTTTCCAATTTGTATCCCTTTGACTTCCTTATATTGTCTAATTGCTCTAGCTAGGACTTCAAGACCTATATTGAAAAGATATGGAAAGAGGGGGGCAACCTTGTCTAGTCCCTGATTTTAGTGGGATTGCTTCAAGTTTCTCCCCATTTAGTTTGATGTTGGCTACCGGTTTGCTGTATATTGCTTTTACTATGTTTAGATATGGGCCTATACACAGGAGCTCATGGAAAATCCAGCAAGGCTTTTCCTTAAGGAAACACAGGTGAACACAGGTCTCTGTCTCTGTCTGTCTGTCTGTCTGTCTGTCTGTCTCTCTCTCTCTCTCTCTCTCTCTCTCTCTCTCTCTCTCTCTCTCTCACACACACACACATAAACACACACACACACACACACACACACATATCAACAAGGATATTACCATACTGTGTGGGTGAATATGACAGCAGATCTCCAAGGTAGTTATATGCAATAAAAATAGATCTTAAAGGACCAAGGGCTCTAGGTGTTACAGAACACACCCAAGCACCCCAGGACTGCCTTCCTCAATATATGCTCTGATAGATTTCTGTTGTAGTTGTTGCTGTGTCCTTGGCACTTGGGACAGGGAGATGCATTCAGATGCTGTTTGTTGAAGTCATATGGTCCCAGAGCTGATTTTACACAAAAGAAGATGCAGAGTTCAACTCTTGAGTGAATGTGAATCAATGTAATCTCCTATGGCCTTTCTCCCCATCCCTACTGCCACCTTCTCTTCTCCCCCACTGCTTTCTGTAAGGGCCCATGTATTCCAGACAAAGCTAGAACTCACTCCTAGGTAGCTGAGAATGCCTTTGAATATCTGAATCTCCTACCTTCACCTGCTGACTGCTAGGGTTAGAGGATGTACCAGCACTACTGGTTTATACAATACTGAGGATGTAATCTAGGGCCTTGTGCATGTCAGGCAAGTGCTCTACTACCCAAGCCACAACCTAGCCCTTCATATCCACCTATGGCTTTCTTTGATTACACCCTCATCAATTATTGAAAGAGAATTGCATTTATCAGGAGCTCTGTCTGGGTTCTTCCTAGCACAGTAGAAGGCAAGACCCATTGAGTCTTGGAGGCTCACCTCTGTCAAAGAGGGTGCAGAGGGGCACAGGGAGATGAGGCTCTGCTATATAATTGGTTTGTAGCAAACTTTCCACATAGGGCCAGGCAGAGGTAACCACAGAAGTATTAATTTTAAATTAAAATAGACTTCAGCATTGAAGGAGGCAAATAGCTTCCTATGAAAGTGGATATAAGGTTGAATTAATTAAGGTCTCTACCCAGGTGTGGGAGATGCCAGGCTGTCAGTTGCTAAACCTTAGATCATGAACCCCACTCCCATTTTGGCAAAGTATAATTTTCTGTGAGAGTAAAAAAATGGAAATGCTCTCTCTCTCTCTCTCTCTCTCTCTCTCTCTCTCTCTCTTTCTCTCTCTCTCTCACACACACAGGAAGGAGCCAGAAAACTGGGGAGATAACATCTTCTGTTGGAACATAGCCTGGAGGAATTCTCTGGCTGTAATAAAACTTACCACTATTCGTGCAGATCTGGGGTACTGGGAGTATAGTTACGCTGTGGGAAATGTCATGTCACACACAGAATCTGGTCTTAGCAGTGAGAGTGGAGACTCCATTGTCGAGATGCCCAGGCTGAAGACCACCTTGCAGCCCAGCGGTGGCCAGTCTAGGTTGGTCGGTGGGCAAGCCTATGGGGATTATCTTGGTTACTTAAATGTAAGGGTGAAGACCTGGCCGCTGTGGGTGGCACCATTCCCTGGGCTTGGAAGTCTGGATTGCATGAGAATGTGAACTGAGCACTGGCTTGCTCATGTTAATCCGTTGTTCTTTTGCCACTGTGACTTCCCTGCCAGGTGAGTTTGTGACCTAGAATTATGAACTGAAATAAAACTCCTCCCCCGTGCTGCTTTTGTTAGGGTATTTTATCACAGCAACAGGAAACAAGGCAAAGACACCTGGGCTTCTAATGCCCCCTTAGGAGAGTTTCTGCACACCCTTAGGCCATACAACAAGGATTTTTTTTTTAAAAAGCAAACATAGTTTGGACAAAGGAAATAGCAAAGGCAAGAAGGGATGGCATTTCTCACTTGTGAAGTTCACGTGTGCATCACTATACACTTGACATAATGAGCACCGGTCATTTTTAGTACAGTCACTGCCATCCTGATCTCAGATAAATTCATAAGTGTCTGCTCAGGATGGGGAGCCTTGAAAATGACCTCCTTGAGCTGTCCCTAGCCTACAGGGGAACTCCACCAACTGCAAACCTTGGGGGTCACAGTTTTCCACTTCTCTGACCTCAGGCAATCCACTGCATTTCTCCAAACTTTAACTCCCTCAGTCTCAAGATGTGCATAACATACAACACTGGGTTCAGAAGAAGGAGAGAATGTAGCACCTAGCATGTCTTCAACAGGAAGCCAATACATGACCACTAGGGCTAACAATATTAAAGTAGGAACACAGCTAACATTTGAGGTTATTAATGCTGGCTCCTGTTTTCATGTGATATCTCTGGTGGATACAGGTTACCACTGGAGGGGCTTGGGGAATGAACCCTCCTTAAGAAGGTGTAGATGGGTTCAGTGACTACTGTTGATGACCTGATCCATGGTGTATTTTTGGCCAGCCAGCTTCTCCCAGAGGTATTCTCTTTCCTATGTAGCAGGATTTCAATGTGCTTCCTGGCTGGTCTCTGGGACGGGTCATCCTCTTTAGATGGCTTGGAGTAGAGCACAAAGGTCCCTGATGTTTTATTGATTCCCACTGCCTAAACAGTAGATCTAACCAGGGTTCCAAGTACTAGTTCTACACTGACAAGGTCCAGACTCACACTTTATCTGACAGCTGTCCTATTCAGTATTCCTTCTTGGGTCTCCTGTACAAATCTTAACATAACAGGGAGTCTTGGCTTGTGCTTATAATTCTAGTATTCAAGAGGCACGGGCATGAAGACAGAGAGATGAGGCCAGCTTGGGCTATATCACGAGATCCAGGTTAGCTTGACCAATAAAGAAAAATCCTGTGTCCACAAAAATCAATCATTCAATCAATCCAGGGTGGGGAGAAACTCAGAGGGAAGAAAAGTACTTGCTGTATAAGCAGACCATCTGAGTTTGATTGGCAGCGCCCATATAAACAGGAGTCTTGATGGCCCATTCTTGTAATCCCAGCACGGAGGAGGTAGAAATACAGCATCCCTGAGACTTACTGGTCACATAACCTAGATAATCATGAGTTCCATGCCAGTAGGATAGCCTGTCTCCTCTGATCGATGGTTCATGAGGAACAACACGTAAGATTGACCTCTGGCACATGAGCACACAGAAACAGACACACATGCAGACACATACACACGTACAGACGGACACATGAACAGGGTAGGGGGAAAACAGAGAAGAAAATGGAGGGAGAAAGGGGAGGGAAGAAGAAAGAGGAGAGAGGGGAGAGAAGGAAGGAGGAAGAGGAACAAAGGGAGGGGCCAACGACGGGAAGGAGGGAGAGAGGGAGGAAGAGAAAGAGAGAAGCTTGGCCAGGCAAGGTCGTGTCACCTGCCTAGTCACTGCCAGCCCTACCTATTCAATTCTTTAGGCAGAACTGGATGCTTGGTCGCTCCCCATTTACCGCATAGAATATGCCAGAATACACCTGAGCGGGTGATTGCGTGCTCATGGAGAATGGGCTAGAGACTAAATGAATGGAATCCAGGAGGGATGGACAAGGTCTTCTGAATTCTAAAGTCAGTCAGTCGGGTCCTCTACGACGGCAACAGGGGCAGCCTAAAGGGGAACACAAACAAATCTACACATGTCTGACATTTGCCCAACGATCTGCATTACATTTTAAGGCTGTTATGGGTACAGTGGGGAACCAGTTTGGCCAAACTACAAATAAATCCATTTTCCTTTACCAGTTTCTGCCTCCTAATCTCTTTTAGAATACAGGAGAACTAAGAAGGCTCTTCCCTCTGGGATGCATCCGTATATCCTCTGCTCCATACCCACAGATGATATCCTCGAGCGTGGAAACCGCCCCCTACATCTCCCTCTCAGCAGGGCCAGGGCAGTCTCAGGTCAGGGTCGTAGCTCCACTTCGTACCTGGCATGGCCCCCAGCTCCTTCTGGATGAAGCCCACAGTCAACAAAGCTCTGTGTGACTGGTTTCCTCCTTCCTCTCCTCCTCTGCTTCTCAGTGTGGGTCTCTTCCTGCTCTCCAGCAAAGCAGGCTGCCATCCCTGTCAGCCCTGGACCATGCTGACCTGCCAGGAATACTCTCCGCCAAGGAACGTCATGACTAATCACCCACTCCCTGGAAGTCTCTGTCGGTGTAGTCAGCAGGTGGCATCGGATCAGAACACAGCCTGTGCAACTCTGTCTGACGGAGACCCACCCTTATGCAGGAAGTCAGTAGCTCTCCAGCCCTGCCCTCTCCTCCTTTGATTGCATTCAGCTATCAGTCATTATGTGTAGAATTATTCTTTACTGCTTGCCTTCCCCAAGATTTCTGAGATCTGAGAGGGGAGGGAAAATCGTCCGTTTTGTTCACAGCGCTGTCTTTACCTCTTAGAACAGTGTGCGGCATTGGGTGAAGGTTCTGGCTAAGCCAGAGTACTCCAACCTCAGCAGGAACAGCTCCATTCTGCTCCATCCTTTGATCAGGCTCTCGGTGTCTAATCTCCCTGCGGGTTTTCATTCTGCATGCCCACCTAGCTTTACAGGCTAGAGTGGCCTGCTACTTCTCCACTCACAGAGCAAGAAGTAAAGGAACAATAAAGAGGGAATGTGGATGCGAAATGCAGTCTTCCCCCAGCCCCCAAGGGGAAGGAGAGAATTTATTCCGAGCCAAAAATATGAATGGCCTTGTCTGAGGAACGCGAATTCAGGTTGCCTGGCATGATATGATCCACTAGGAAGGAAATGGTCATGCGCACATTTTATAGTCCTAGAACACAAGGGAGTTGTGAAGGAGTCAACGTATCTGACAAATACATCTGCGGGCACTCTGGGGAGTGGGTTACAGTGACGAGGCAGAACCACTGAAGGTGGCTGATGTTATCTGATAATATTCTTAGCCTTCGGGCTGGTGAAAGTTTGTGGTTTGCTAAGTTAGGATACTATAATGATTTTCCCTAATAGAAGAATGTTTAGTTGGATCAGTGGCTATTGAGGAGACTAAAAACAGCACAAGATAACCTTAACTCTGGATCTGCAATGTTTCCACTCTCCAGAATCACCAAGTCTAATCACTCAGCTACCTACTTGAGTCCTCTTAGTCTGGATCTTCTTAGGAAACTTCAGTTCATAGGTGTTTCCAGGGATGTGGAATTGGGTGAAATGAAGTAGGCCGAGGAGATTTCAGAGGGAATAAAAGCAGGAGGAAATATGTGTGGATTTTAACACTTTCAAGGTTTTTGTGTTCAAATATCCTTCAATCAATTGACTCCTTGTAATTATCACTGGCTGATCTGGGTCCATTGTCCTTATTCACAAAACAGAATCGTTAGAATGGGTGGTGCTCTGCCTATACAGGGGTTTGGATCTGTTTGCTTCTTATCTATGAGAGTCTTTGACAAACCCTGAAAGTCTTGGCAAAAATAAGACTATGAGAGTTAATATACACTTTGATCTATCTGTTATGTTCTGCCCTGACCCTGACACCACCTGCTGAGTATACTAATAGAGTCTCCTTCCTCCAACACCTGAAAACTTGGCTTTCAAACATAGCTGTTTTTTTTCCTTTTCCCCTCCCCCATCCTGATTTCCTATCACTAGACATCGATTGCACAGACTGAACTGTAAGAACAACTTTCATCTCTCTTTGGGCTCTTATTAACTTCACCCAAACAGACTTTATGTCTTTTTAGCATTGTTTCTGTGATACCTCTAAGCACCCTCTCCCATCACATCTCCCGTGGACTTGATGGGAGGACCCTAACAGCTTACAGCTCCTCCCCACTGTAAACCCCCACAGCCATTGCCAGAGCCCTTTGCCTGAACCCAGTGCATCTCGATGATCCCAGATTCTTAATACTTCAGCTATTGCTTTCAGTCATAGTAAATCCTGAAATCCCAGGACCTTATCCCAAATCCTTTCCTTCCCACTTCATTAAGTGTCAACTGTGCTAACTACTCTGGTACTTACTGCAGAACAGCAGGAGCCCTCACCTGGAACTCCAGGTGATGGTGCCCCCTTCACTTGGACACTGTGGTAGAGTCTCACTGCAGGGCACCTAATAGGTATTATAAAGAAAGGCATTTGCATCCTTCCCTTTGGCTATCTGACAACTGATTCCTTCCTCTGCAAGAAATAGGAGTTTCCCTGCAAGTCTCCCGGTAGGGATGGGAAAGGCTGAAGCCAGGCAGGAAGAGCTGTCACTTATCTCTGATGACCACCTCACAGCAGAGTCTGGAGCAATGAAGTGTCAGTGACTGGCGAGGCCACGCCTTGACCAGCAATGCATAGTTACACAAATCTCTTGCCTGTCATATCAGTATCCCAAGGATGGCCTTAGGGTCAAGGTTCATTGGAAGGGTTTCTTCCTTTTTGCCACATGACCACATTGAGTTGATGTTGATTCTTTGTTTTCCACTATTACTTGTCTCTTTAGTTGGCCTGCTGAGGATGGGCGGCCGAGCCTGGCTCTCATGAGGTTGCCAGGCTCAGGTCTGACACTAATACATTCTGATAACACTGGGGTTCTGCACGGAAGAAGGCATGGTGCTCCTGGAAGAACATTCCCTTCCTCATGTCTGCCTCTCACTATTTCTTCATGCCTTCTCCCACATAAACCTTACTATAGCATGCCCACCCCCACCACCCCCCACCCCCGAGCTTAAGACAACATGGGACACCATTCAACACCAGCCTACCTCTAAGGGACCTTTTCATCCTGGTGTCCAAAGTAGGCCAAAGATCACTCCTGTGGGGACCTTGTGACACAAAATGAAAACCTCATGGACAGTGGCTCAGGACTGAGTAGTGTCAGGACTACAAACTACGATGGCCATTGCTATCACTGAATTCTCACTATCATCCTCGGAGTGGCCACAGCAGACATCTGCTCTCAGAGATCAACTGGGGCTCAACCACTCCCATGGCAAGCACAACAGTGCGATTTAGAGCTGGGACTTGCTTGCTGCAAAGACTCAGCTCCTGCCACTGGCCCAGAAGTGATACAACCAGGGGAGACAGGATCCTGAACACAGTCATACCACACCTCCATGTGGTGATACCAAAGAGTCAACCATGAGGGACTCATGGCTCCAACTTCAGGAGCTGTAGGGCTCATTAGTGGAGAAATCCGTCAGCCAATCAGCCTTAGTTGGACTTGCAAGAAGTGTTACTGTCAGATGGATGGCCTCAAGCAAAGAAAACAGGCCCCTGCCCTGCTGTGCGCTGAACAACTTCTAAAAGGTTAGCATAATTAACACTTTTCTTTCCCTGCATGCTTTCAGATTCCCTTTATGCTGCTATTATTTCTCCACTGAGTCATCTCTGGAAAAAGAAAACCCTCCCGGTGTTTAGCTTCTTCAATTTTTTTCCTTACTCAGGGCTCTGTCCTTTGTCTTTTCCTTTTCTGTGGCTTTCCTCTGGGGCCCTGGCACCTCTAAATAAACCACGGGAGGGGGGCACTCAGAATACAGGCATAACATGTCTTTCAAAGCTAGGACATTCCTGATAAATGACCTCTTCCCCTCCCTTCCTCTAGTGGTGTGACTCTATTCAGACCCCATGCTGCATGGAGACACTGTCAGCCTCTGAGTTTCCGAGTAGGACTGTGTGCTGTGCCAACTTTACATAAGCTAGAGTTATCTGAGAGGAGGGAACCTCAGTAGAGTAAATGCCTTCTTCAGATGGGGCTGTAGGGCATGTTCTTAAATAGTTACTGAAGTGCAGGAGGCCCAGCTCACTGCGGGTGATGCCACCCTTAAGCTGGTATTCCTGGGTATTAAAAGAAAGCAGGCTGAGGAAGCTGTGAGGAGCCAGCCAGTAAGTGGCACCTCTCCACGGCCTCTGCATCAGCTCCAGCCTCCAGGTTCCTGTCTTGCTTGAGTTCCTGCTCTGACTTCCTTCGATGATAAACTGTGATATGGATGCGTAAGCCAAATAAGCCCTTTCCTCCCCAAGTTGTTTTGGTTATGGTGTTCACAACAGCAAGAGAGGTCAGCATGACAGGTTTATATCTTCCCACAGTGGGAGACTAGAAACTGTTTCTGCCTGGGATGCTGGCCTGAGGCACCAGTGGACAGTTCTCTGGCAGCCCAAGAACCATTCCTCTCACCTCAAAGCCTCTGCTACAAGGTCCTTTAAAATGAAGAAAACTGTCCACTCTTGCAGGATGAGAAATCCACAGAAGAAAGAAGAAATGAGAGAGAGAGGGGAGGAGGGAGGGAGGGAAGGAAGGAGAGAGAGAGAGAGAGAGAGAGAGAGAGAGAGAGAGAGAGAGAGAGAGAGAGAGAGAGAGAGAGATTCAGCTCTTTCCAATGTATAGCTTTTGAAAACCAACTAACCCTTTGGGGCATTTTGTGAAATAAAATACACACAGAAAGAATCAACAGGAGGAAGGCATTCAATTATTCAAAGGAACATCATTAAAGCAAACTGCACTGCAGTGGTGGGGGCCTGGGCAGGGACTGTATTCAAGGAAAATGCCCAACTCCTCTGGGACTCTTGTTACTAATGGTTAAAAAATTCATAGCCTGGAATATTTTATTAGCACCGTTATGATAGAACGGCTGGACAGGCACGCTGCGACTCACAGCTGCTCTGAGGCAAGGGACCTCTGGTCTTCTGAGGTTCACAGATTCCTCACCTGAGCTAGGAAGATGGCTGATTGAATTCCAGGTCTGTTAGCTTTTGTCACAGGGGATAATATTCTATTAAAATCTATGAAGGCAAGGGCAGGTGCCTAAGCTCTGAGGCGTACCCAGCTCCTTGGCCCAGAGTGCGTTTACCTTTCCTCTGAACAAAATCCCAAAATATAATTCCTGATAGAGGGTCAGCTTAGCTCAAGTAGCTGTATGTAGTTTCACGGGGAGGGGGGTGGCACACAGACAAAAATGCACTTTATCCTTTCATTCTGAGAAAATGTATTATCCCTATTTTCCTTCTTAAGTGTTTAAATCTACAGGGAGTATGCATTCTTTTATGAGAAACTATAAACAGTCTTCCAGAACAAACCATCCCATGGGCCCGTGTCCAAGCAGTGGCTGTGCTTCAGCAAGGAAGGGGCACAAAGTAGAGTTTATGTGCAGCCATTGCCCTAGCCTGGGAATGATCCCTGTTGTCCTTCCATACAAATGTCTTTAATCTCCAGAGTGAAGGGACCCTGGGGGCTCAGGCCCACCTCACCATGGGATCTGGCTGGTGGGAGGGCCCGAACAATCCCTGGGGGCCCTTCCCACACCACCGGTGACAAATCCAAAATTTGGCGTCCACTGTAAGTGAACAGGTTTCCTTTCTTTCCCCCAGAGTCCCAGACCTGGCACAGAACTGCGAGAGGGTATAGTTCTCAAATAAACATTTTCCTTCTGAAAAATCTCCTGATTTTAGCAGAACTTTCCCAGAAGACTCCACCCACCTACTGCCTCTTGTTTAAGAGATTACTTGGCAGCAGGATGCAATTTAATTAAAGTTTTTACTTAAATGTGTGCCCTCTGGGGCCTAGAGGAAGCAAGGGTATTTTCTAATTGACTGGCAGCATGGGGGTTGGAGTGGACTATGGAGTCAGGCTTTTTATAGTGTGTATAACTACACACACACACACACACACACACATATGCACACGTGTGCACACACACTTGAACACACCGCATACACACACTCACGCACGTCTGAATTAAGACTCTCAAGACTTCTAGGATGATGTATCAGCTAAAAGCAAAATTCCCAGAGCTTATGAAAATCTTGGGAATGCCAAGCTTCTGGTATTTGCTACCTGGCTTCAGAAGGTATAAGAAAGTCTTAAATTTCACTGTTCCGCCATGCAGAACAATGTACTTTTTTTTCTCTTCCCACCCTGCTTAGTTTGGGGAAAAACCATTGTCTATTTATGTTGCTTGTATATTATACTGAGTTTAATGTCCCAATAGTTTTCCTTCCCTGCTAGAGTGACTGCCAGTTTTGTGGACTGACATTCATGTCATTTCTTGGTTCCTTTATCTCTCTTTTATTAAAAATGTGTCTCCTGTGTATAGAATATCCTCTGGTGCTGCCAGCTTTCACTATATATTTACTGAATGCACCTGCTGAGTGGATCACAGGGGAGCCATGTGTGTGTGTGTGTGTGTGTGTGTGTGTGTGTGTGTGTGTCTGCATGTCCTTTGCTCCTGGGGCCAGGAGGATGTCAGAGCATACCTCAGCATGTAGGCTTGGCTGGTGACTCTAATGAAATCAATGAGATCCTTCAGATGACATCTACCCATCCCTGCCCAATCACGGCCTGTCATGTAATTAACCATGGGCCACTCTCTGAGCCTTCCTACAGGAATCTGATCTTTGTATCCTCCACAGAGTTTGGAGGGCAGTACAAATCATAGCAGCTCAGCAAAATGGGCAGGTCTTGTGTCCACCATTAATGTTTAGCAGAAATTTTAGGGATAATCCTCAACTATTTGGTTTGCGGACATTGAGTGGAACGTGCATCAGGGAAGTTGGTATGAGTTCTGAGCTATGCACTTTGTCACAAACTTCTGTGGAGTCTTTCTCACTCACACAGGGGCCCCTCCAACCTGAAAACTCAAAACCATGCTGCAGAGATTCACATTTGGCAAGGGCAATCCTGGCTTCTGCCCAGGTATGCAGCAGATGGGGCTATTTTATGACATCCTGGTCAGGATCTGGTCTTCCCACCTATACTAATAGATTACGTTAAGAAGTTGTATGTGTTATGCTAAAATGTTGGCTACCACAAAGAGAAGACCATGCCAGCATTTTCTGCAGAACAATACAGCCCGTTAGTTAGTGTAAAAAAGAACCATTGCACTGCTCTCTCTGATCCTGGAAGACAGCCTGGGGTCATGGTCAACAGCACAGACAAGAGAGACTTTAACAGTGCTCTTATTGGCTCTGTGGCCTTGGCCAAGTTGGTTAATCTGAGTTTCATCTGCTCTTTATCTATACATTAACCAGTGATGGTATGTTCCTCACGTAGTTGACTAGAGGATCTTATGGGAGGAGGTAGGGACTTGAGATATATCCAACATACAACTTCTTTCTCAGGAAATAACAGTAATATGCTGCAGGTTGACAGGGTCCTAGATCTGTAAGGAAATGTGCTACGCATCTCTAGGAACTCACATCTTAGGTATCTATTTGACACAACAGCAACCATATCAGCATGGTGAGGTGGTATTTGACTTGGCTTGCTTTGAGTGTGTTCATGAGAGCTCCCAGTAATCTTCTGTCTGCACTCACCATCTGCTTCAGAATCCCCTCCAGACACATGGGGGAGAACGCTCTTTGCCTGGCTCTCCCACTGTCTACTTTTTCAGAACCCATTTTTTCCTGTTTATTAACAACCATGACAGAATTGCGCCTGCCTCCTTTGTGCGATTTCTCTTGTGTGATTGTGACTTTAAAATGTTTTTTTATGGGGAACCAAGTGGTATCCTCACACACACACACCATGTAATGCTTATATTACATTAAACAGATTTATCTCCTCAAGCATTTACCCCTTCATAAAACTCTATTTTAGTGAATTTTCCAGCTGTAGAATTTCTTACTCATTTTAGTTATAACTTGGTACTCACTGGCTATCTTCTTCCTTACCATCCTAGCTTCTGGCGACCACCCTCTACTGTCAATTACTATGAGATTGATACTTCCTACCCCAGGTAGTAGAACCAGGCACGACTTGTAGTTTTCTGTCCACTTCCTTCACTTCACATACCAGGTTTTCACAATGAGAGGATTTCATTTTTTTTCTGGCTTCATAGTAATCCAGACTCAATTGTTTTGTTTTCATCCCTTAAACGCTTACGATACTTACCATGTTTCCACTTATTTGTTGCTGCGGATGCTACTGTAATGAGTACCAATGGAGTCTGGGTAGGGATGGACATGGGCATGACAAGCACAGCCTACCTTCTCTTTTCCTTCCTCGATTCAGCAGATAAGAGAACCAAAGGTCTTGTCTGTTGCCAAACGTCTGAAGTTCACCAGATTGGGAGACTGACCCCAAGCTGCAGTTATCATGCCAGACTCTCTGGAGGACAGTGACTTAAAACGCCATTGGGCGAGGATGTAGAACTCCATGCCTGACCTCAGTGATTAGTGGTGGGATGCTGCTTTATCCTGTACTCAGTGACTGCTGCTGGGCCCTGTTTTGCCCTGTGCCTGTATCTGGCGGCCAATCAGAAACACAGGCTTGGACACTGGCAGGACAGAAAATGCAACAAGGCCCTCTGTTGCCCGCTGAGCAGAGCTGCCAGGGATGCAGTGATATGTGCACAAGAACAGATGAAGGCACTGGGATATGTAAACAGCCAGTGCCAATCATGGATCACCCTAGCTCCATAAAATGTCTTTATGGGGTAATTAGCAGTTCATAAAATCTGTTGAGTAACTTGCAAACCTCGGCAGTCCTCCTTCAGTGCTCTTGCTGTCCATGGGCCCCTGGGAGGCATTAGCTTTCACTGTGATGAATCACAAGCCATCCACAAGGTAGACACCAGCTGTTCACACACAGCACAATACACAAACCATCTTTCTGCTTCTGCAAAGACAGTCCTCTGCTACACCACACGAACACTACACTGTTTCAGGAGTTAGAGGGTCCTGGAAGGAGGAACTGATAGCTCCCTCACCATCAGACTCTAGGGTCTCATTTATCTCATAGATGGAACATGCTATCTCTCTCCTTGCAGGATTAGAAAAAGCAAGCATATGGAGTACCTGCTCTAGTGCCTAGCTCAGCCCTAAACTTCTGGTGGTTCCTACCTATATGTCCACTCGTAATGGTACTGATGTTGGCAGTCAGCATCTGTTGAGGACTCCTATCCTCCCTCCTTCATAAGAACCCTGTGGCTGACTGTCAACAGCCTTCAAATGAGAAATTTGGGAGGGATGAGCCAGGTTTACCTTTGAGCTGGCATCCCTAAGTGCTTCCTGAATTTAAAGCTATAGCAGGATGTTAAGTGAATAACTAATTAGTTAATTAAATTAAAAAAATATTTGCTAGTGGAAAACTACTCTTAACATACAGAAATCTAAAGCAACTCAGCAGAAAACAAATATTCCATATATGTATATATATGTATGTATATATATGTATATATATATCCATGTATATACATGGAAAAATACTTCTACCAAGTGGCCTCAAGGAGATGACAGTCATTCTAGATGCAACTAATGTAATATGTAATTACATCCATAGTTCTGGGAAACCACATGAGGACATCCTGTTGGGAAGATGGAGGGTGTCTGGGTTGGGTGTGTGGGTAGGAAGATGGGTTGGTGGTTGCATGTGTGCCTTGTGCCTCCAGAGGGCAAAAAGGGTGACTGGATCCCCCTGGAACTAGAATTACAGAGAGTTGTGAGCCACCATCTAGGGGCTGGAATTAAGCATGCATCCTCTGGAAGAGCAGCCAGTGCTCTTAACCTCTGAGCTATCTCCTCAGCCCCTATTTGATACTTTAAGTATGTTTATTATTTTCTGTCTCTTGCACTAAAGTCTAAGCAGCATGCAGATATTAGACAGGCCCGGTCATGTTTATCCCTACAACTGAGAGAAGGACTTAAGACAGAGTCGGCACAACAATACTTCAGAAGACACAGGAGTTGGTGGAAGAATATAGGCCTCATATATTTCATGTCATACAGCTATTAACACATGGTATTTGGCTTCTCTTAAATATGTATTATCGTGGATTTCCAAAAACAAGGAAAGGTCAGAACGTATGGACAAAACAGGTCAGAACTTGTGATAAAGTAAAGCCGGGTATATATTTCAATACCATTCCCATTGGGCCCGCTGCGTGCTGACAGAGTAGGGCAGGGCCAGCTTCTGGGCCTGCTATTCCTATGTGCCAAGCTGTCATCAGGACACGAACAGAAGAGATGCTGCTCAAGGATGGCTGAGAACAATGACCCAGGACACTTACAAACCAGTGAGTCGCATTACTTTATTTTTTCTCCATTCATTTTTACACTCACCAGGAATCGCTATGTCGGAGTCATACATCATTGTAGACCCACGATGAAGAAGGGTTACCTTAAATACCAAGTGCTGACCAGGCAGTGTATGGTTTCAAATGTAGAAAGACTGGAGAGAGGCTTCCAGACCTAGTCACTACAGTTGATTCTGGATATTGTGCCTACGCTGACAAAAACATCTCTATTCTGCCCTCATTTAGCACTCAGAGGGAGAGGTTCCATTCCTGAAGACCCGAGCTCAAAAGTCATCCAGAGTGAAGGTAAGGTTGATAAGGACTCAGCTCCCTGTGGCCACTTTCAAAAAGAAGTGAATAAAAGCTACTTCAATTAATTTTATTATTTTTAATGTTATAATTGCATACTTCCCCTCTATGTTTTGAGTTGTTTTAGAGTTAAATTTATGAAAAACTATTTCTGGGAGCTTTTCAGTGAAACTTTCTAGAAGGTCCAGTTTTCTTCAGGTGGAGAGAGCTACGAAATGAAAGCATGGTAAAGACACAGTGACTCTCAGATCTCCTGGTTTTAAAAATAGGGCCATTTGGTACAATGTATTCATTTAGGATGCAGAGAGCTACCAGACTTCTGCTGTCCTCCTCAAAAGGAGAAGGTGTATTCAGCTTCAGCTGGTTCCTCTCGGAGGGCCTAGGAAACCTTGAGGTAGGTACCCTAGCCCACTCAGCACCCTGGTTCTCACTCCATATTTGAATGGACCATGGACCATGTGCTGGTTTTGACTTTCTATAGGAACTGTGTGACTTTGGATGAGTCAACCAATTTCTCCAACTTCCTTCTATGAGAAGGCTTTTGTGGAGCAGCCAGCCACCTGCTCAGCTGGATTTCACAACTCCTGCCTGGGTCCTGGAACCGAGTCTGTCCTAGGCTTCCCATGGTGCCATGGTTTCCTGACCGCAGGCTGCATTGCAAGCTACCCACTTCTACTGTCCAGTCGTCACATCACCTCCTGTCCATGCTTGAAGTCCTAGATTCAACGGCACCTGCTGGTTCTAAGCAGTATCCACTAACAGGCCACATACATGCAGAGGCCCTCATTTTTCTATCTTTTTTTCAGTGTATCCATTTTTCCACACATCACAGCATCTTTTATAAACCAGCTAACTGCCCCGAAAGGGCATGAGAAAGGGGATGAGCAGAGACTTGATGGATGAATTCATAGATGACCACATCGTGTTGGTTTTATGTCTTTTCTCCCAGACTCTAAGCCATAAGGCAGACAATGCATCCTGAGGACACTACAATACGCCTAGCCATACTGCATCCTTTATTCCACCCCTTTAGAAGGGGTGGGTGAGGGCCAGTGCTTCCTTTAATGATTTTAAGGATGACTTAAACTTTGTCTCGCTAACATATTGTTCTAAGTCCTTCTGAGACAACAAAACAAAACAAAAACAAAAAACAAACAAAAACAAAAACAAAAACAAAAAACTTACATTGGCCTTAAGTATCCCAACTCTATCTTGAGAACAGTTTGTTTTATTCTCATTCTGGTCCAGACATTGCACCCAAGTCAGCAAGAAAAGCTGGTTAAAAGCTTAAAGTATCTGAACAATAACAACAACCAACCAACCAACCAAAAGCCCTCTGAACACCCAATCTCCTTTGATAAAAGTCCATCATTTAAAATCCAGCAATTCCTAAGTGTCAAGCAAATACTGCCAATATTTTTTCTCCCCCAAAAGGGTTAAAGGCTTGTATGTGAATGGATGGGGAAACAGGATTTCCTGCCTCATTTTTACACTTTCTAGAAACATCTAGCCCCAGAGTCACAAAACAACTTGGCTTTGGCTTTCCTACAGCTCCCAGATGAGAGCCTTTGCTTACAAATTTGTCTAGATCCTAGCCTTCTGGAATCCAGGACTATTCTGCCATCATCTGGACAGAATGACTTGGGAGGGGACATTCTCCTTGTCCCAACACTGTACCCTCTAAGGTCTGTTCTGATTCTCAGTGTCCTGGTACCTGCTTCCAGCAGAGTTAGCACTGCAGGAAAATGTTCCATGTATGTGATCGTCTCCCATTACGGTCCTGAGGGCAGAGCTGTGTTATGTTCATGTTCATTTGTTTAGCTTTGATAGCAACTCAATAAATCTCAAATGGATAGATGGACAAAGACCAAATCTTTACTGCAGACCCCAGCTGCACTAGACAAACCAGAGCAGACCTGGTGACCAGCAAAAGTGAGTGTACTTCTCTGTCATCTAGAGAGACAAGAAACAGACACAACCTCATCATCCTCAAATGAAGACTTCTACATATGGTCAGGGTGCTACAGAAACTGTTACATCTGCTTTACAAACAAGGCAGTAAGGGGTACCCCACAGGCAGCAGGGCTGACTGAAATGTTCACTCCTAGGCAGGGTGTCTCCAGGGCTGCTGGCAGGTTCATAACTATCCTGACAAGAACTAGATGGAGCTTGTACTCATGAAAATGGACACACACCTCTCGCTGTTTGGAGAACTCTATCTCCAGGTCACATCTGGACATCATACAGTGGGACTCAAGGAGAGGGTCTGTCACAGAAAAATGGTTGGACTGCTGCCACCTGAATCTGCCCATGGGACTCTCAATCACTCCTTGGGATGTTTGACAAGCAGGAGAGCTTTAAAGATATGCACTGGATATCTTAAATATCACTAGCTCGCCTGGATCAGGGCAGAATTGGGCCACAGCTGTGAGGAAGAAGTGTGTAATCATAAAGATACCCATGAAGATGGGGAGAGGGAAAAACAAGAGACACTTACGAACCAAGGGCTGCAGACCTGAGACTCCTACCTAACCAATGCCCTCACTGCCGCATATTAGCATGCATGTAAACTGAGGCTTCCACAGTGAGGCCAAGGGAATGGTCTACCTGAGAGTGCTGACAGTAAAGAACCAAGATTCAAGGGCAGGCAGAACTGCAGTCTCTGTGCAGAATGAAAATATTCTAAACAAGACACTCGAGTCCCTCTCCTTGTGGTTCTCAGAGCATTGGAACAATGGTCTCCAGGAAATTGGAACTTCCTGAGAGTCTCATGCTGTGAGAAGGGACCAGTGAGGCTTAGTGGCTACCAGAGGGGGGACTTGTCTCCTGAAAGAGCTTCTACACAGTTCTGACGATTTTCCAGGTCACCTTTAGGAGACACAGGAGCTGGGATCGGGAGGATGAGAGGGACGGTGCTCACTTAGACTACACAGATTCACATACCCCCTGCTTTCCACTTAAAGCCTCAGGCCAGGACCCTGAAAATAGATCAGGGTCTGGGGTTCTTTAAGCCTCCCCTCAAGGTAGCTGCAGTGAGTGACTTTCCTTTTTCTGCTTTCCACTGTCAGTTTCTCTTTAACTGGCTTCCAGAGGCTTGGTGGCAGATCCTAGTTCGTTAGGGCAGCCAGGGTCCAGGCTTTGACTGTAACAATCCTAGTAAACTTCTGACTTCAGGAAATGCAAATTCTTCTCATTCCCATAGATGACTGCACTTCTGCATGCATGAAAGAGATGCGGTGAGCAATGCCTCCCTTGCAGAGCTCAAGCTTCAGCCACCAGCTCTCACACACCAAGGTATGGAGCAAGAGCATCCTCGCTGGCTGCACACACCTGTCTTGTTAGTGACGCACATGCTCCTCATTAAGATACTCAGTTCACAGTGGCGGCTCGGTTCAGTTCGAGAGCTCTAAAAATAGTCCCCTGGGGAGGGGTGGGGACCAGCTCCACTGGTGGTTTATTCTAGGTCTAGTGCCAATGAAGGAGGTGACAGCAGTAGCTCCCCTCCGCCCTGACCCCCAAGCCACAGTCATGTCACTATAGTTGCAGTCCCCAGGCCCACACGTGGTAAAGTGATCTGTTTGAGAGCTTGGGGAGGTCTTCCCATTGCATCCATGCAGTCAGGTGGAGCCCACAGATGACTTGAATGCCCCCCTCCTGGTAGCCTGAGAAACAGTGGTCCTCTTTCTGCCTCTTGTCTCCTGATTTACCTGCCTTAAGGGGAGTAAATTAACCCTAGCTGTGAACTTTAGAACATCAATTCTTGCAGAAGGGAAGTAGCTGGGACAGGACCTGAAGGCCACCTGCAGCTGCTGCTGACTTTAAGAGCAAGCTCTGTGTGGCACATGCATGGGCCAGGTTGGGGAGGGGGATAAGGAGGTGCTGCATTCTGGGGTTACCAGGCTGAGGTGGCACAAGTTGAGGCAGATATAGCCCAGATCACAGCTGTAAGTCACCACCAGGATCCCCACTGTGCCACTAAGCTGCTACACAGACAGCCCCTCACCTGGGACCCCCAGGTGACTTAGCCAAGGACACAAAGGTACTTACTGGAAAAGCTGTTAAAATCTACTAAATCCCTGGCTCCCAGCCAGGACTCCTACTTCTGGCTTCATGCATATCCATATTGTCTTCAGTCTGTCCCCTTCTGTCCCCTGGCACTACAGGAGCTACAACCCAGTTCCAACCCACACTACCATCTCTATTTAATGTTTCTTTTGTTTGGAATCTCAATCCCCTGCATCTCCAATCTGACTTCCTCCATGTGCTGTCCTTCCCCCCCCCCCCCCATGCTCTCCCTGTCTCTACATAAGCTTATGGTTGAAAGTCTCCCAGCCTATGCCGTCAGGTTCAAGTGTGCCATCCTGGTCACCTCTGCGTAAAATTCATACTGCAGCCTAGTCTATGGGATCAAGCCCTGTGTGCATTCTCCTGTCTGTCTTTGGGGTATCCCTGCATCAAGGGGACAGGCATACACTGAGTATTTGTCTCCCTTTCTTCTCCAGTATCCCTGAGACAATCCATACACATTATACTGGTATTTCCCTTCCTAGCACCTATATATGTGGCGATTTAGCACAAAGGCCCCTTTCCCACATCCTGGACTCAAAGTAGTCACTTCTGCTTTCTTCTTCTGCACTACATTTCTCTTCTTGGACAGCCAGTTCTACATACCGCAAAAGAGTACACTATGGCTTCAGCACAGAGATGTTGAGACTCACCCAATGCCTACTCCATTCGTCTGCTACACAGATAACTGACTACCACTGCCCAAGTCTTCCATCTGCCACACCTGCTTAGACAGTGGAACCCCTTTAGAATGCATCAGACTCGGGGAAGACCACAACTGGAACACTGGAACTTCTCCCCCTGTGGGGGAGGGGGTCAGTTCTCATAGCCAGATTGGCTTTCTCTATATTAGTTCTGGGCCTGGTCCTCCATCTTTCTCTTATTCTTCCGCTTAGCAATTAACGTTGCTGACTTCCCAGAATGCTTGGGGTCTGAAATCCCCCAGCCTCATTCCTTTACGAAGTAGCACAGTGTCCTGGAAGCTCTACTTTTCCAGGCTCTGCCTCCCCCACACAACATGGCACAGAAGGAACTCATCCATTTGTATGCATGTGGTTTCCGGAGGGGAAGTACCCTAGTGAGCACACACTGGAGAGGACAAGGTAGGTTTTCTGTGGCAGAAGGCAGCGGGTAGGTCTGAACTCTCTCATTGCTCTCTAGCCCTGAGGCCCCTTTCTTAGCTATTGGCACACTGCTGCTACCAGGCCTGGCTGATTTCCCATGTTTACGGAGCCCAGGGCAAGCATAGTTCAGTGCTCATAATAGCAATAAATTATGACTGTAATTTAAAGTACAGGCTTGCAAAGAAACCCTAATCGCAGACCATTCTTGATCTCACAACCCTCCCCAGAGGGCTGGGTTTTCCTCCAGCACTTGCTTTATTCTACCTTTGCTTCAAGTCCCTGCCCAGGTATTTGGCTTAGATTTTCATGACATTAAAAAGAGTCACCAGGTGGTCAGTTACCCAAAGCAGCCCAGTGAACTGTGGAGACCTAGGTGAATAGCTTGGCCTGGCTTCTTATTTTCCTTGGAGGGGGAGGAGGAGGAACAAAAAAAAAAAAACCTGATTTTTTTTTTGGCATGTTCTTCTACTCTGCCATGGTTTGGACAAATGAGCTTATGCAGAAGCTTCAGGCTGAAATATGGATAATAATTGCCCTTAGACTCAGTCCTTAGAAATAAGGTTGTGCTGCCTTAGTTACCAAGAGGATGAAGAGCAGAAGTGGGCAGGCGAGGGAATAGTATAACTTGAATCTGAAACATTCCCACAAACTCCATTCTGAGTGCATGGTGGCCAGGTGGTGGGGCTATTCTAGGAGGCAGGGCCTACTTGGAGTTGTGTTTCTACCAGGCCCTTGGCGCCTATTAATCTGTCTGTCTCCTGGTCTACCAGACTCAGAAGAGTCTCTTCACACACTTTTACCTACATGAACTGAGATGTGGTACCCTGGTTTCTGACTGTTATGGGCTGAAACTTTCTGGAACACTGGGCCAAAAGAAGTCTCTCCTCCCTTAAGTTGTTTCTGTCAGGTATGGTGGTCACAGCAGCACAAGAATAACTAATACAGGAAATTCATCTGCTTTTGCTAAATGTGTGCTACGAATGTTCAACCTTGTATATACAATATCTCCGAGTCCCTGCATGGAGCAGGTCCATGATGTAGGCACAAGCTTTGTCCCAGCAGTGCTACTTGCGGAAGTCCTTCTACAGGTCCTTCAGACTGCATAACTTTATGAAAGGTCTCCCTCCTAGCTGGATTTCAACAAAGTGAGGAAGTTTGATTGTGACTGACATTTTCTATATAATTGTAAAAACGATCTTTTAAAATAATCTTAATAACGTCTATCCTAGGCTGAGGAATGCAACTAGCAGAGGGGTTATCGGGACATGCCCTGTAATGAACAGCTTCCTATGACATGTCCCTGGTGCAACGCAGAATGCAGATACAAAGCACAGCATTTGGCCTCACATCAAATCAGGGTTTCTGACTTCAAAGGCGACAAGGTCAGAGGCCCTGTCACTACAACAGTTAACTCAGTGCTTGGCCCAAACTACAATGTACTCTCACTGTAGAACAATGAGAGTAAAAGGAATGCATTCTTCAACAGGAGTTTTTAACCATGTGAGCTTCTATATTACTGTGTGTGGAATGGGGATGCCCACACCAGCCACTCAGAACATGGATACACTCAAGGAATCCAAGTGTAAAATTCATTCTCCTCTATGTTAAAAACAACTGTGTCTTGCCCCATTGCAATGGCTACTCTATCATCTGGCTTCAGGGCCTGCAATAGAATGTCTCATCCACCTATACACAACCTTACTTTCTTATTCCAGTCAAGCTAAGGCTCAAATCCCTCTTTCTCATGAAGCTACATTCCCAGGGGTTTCCAGGCCACTGGCTATTTTCTTGAGAGGGTCAGGGGAGCTAGGGTCTCTTGTAGAAGGGTTACAGTAGCTTTGAAGGATAAACTGCAACAGCACTTGAACTTCCACATTGGAGAGATGATACTTTCTTCCTCATAAACTACAGAAAAGTTGTTCAGCACCTTCTCTGTAACATGGTAGCACTCGCTCTAGCACCCTGGTCATTCTGTGAGGATGCCAGGACTACAGTGCATCCTTTACTGCCTAAGCCTGGGAGAAGTAGTCAAATGACAGGGAGAGTCCTGTCCATAGATGGCATCAACATGCTCTCCATGGGCAACCAATTCTGGGCACCACTCACTGTTCAGAGGTCAATGACTACTCTAGGTATAGATTTTTGTCAGTGTTTTGCATTAAGTAACAGCCAGAATGACTCAGACGGTCCTTTGGTTTTGAAGTGATGACATTCCCAGACTGAAACATCGAGGACAGCAAATAATCTTAGAGACCTTCGCTTCCTCTGCGCATGCATCATTGTAAGGGCACTGATATGCAAGAAGGGCGAACCCTGTTCTTTTCTGGTACCCAAGCTAACATCTTTGGGTAGGATGCCTAGTCAAGGTGGAGCTGCTCCAATCTCAAAGGTTTGCACCCAGGAGGAATAAGAACAGCATCATGTGTACGAGGCAGTAAGAACAAACACTGGTCCCTGTTACACAGTGTACCTGCCGTAAATGACACTTGCTAATAAAGAACACCTATCTTGGGCAATGAGGCATCACTGGCATTACTGGCCCACATCTGCAGGGCTCTGTCTGCCTCCTGCCTTTCTTCTTCTTTCAGTCTCTGTAACGCCTTCCCCTTCAATCCATCCCAAGGCTATAATCTACACCCAAGTAATGATGAAACCCTGAGTCATACCTCAGCTTACCTGGGGAAAACTGGAAGGCTAAGCTGTTCCAGGTAACACAGTAAATTGAGACATTTCGTGACATTCCCACATGTGCCTTGTAATGGATCCTGGTCACATCAGCATCTACAGGTGATGACTAACCCTCTGCTCAACAATCAGCTCTTGATCTCAGTCAGCATATAAAACAACATTGCAGGAGCTTAGCACACTGCTGAGAGCAAAGCCAGTTTCCTGTCCTACACAGCTGATACCCCCATGGTAAAAGGAGAAAGACAGTAAACAGATGGCCGAGTTGACACACCACACAGCTAAAATTCAAGGGGTTAACAATAAACAGGGAAGAAGTTAGCCAACAGCTGTTGCTGAAGGGTTGGGAGGAGGGTGGTTATTTTACACAGTGGCACAGGAAAGCCTGTCTGATACCATGGCATATGATAGACACCAGACACAAGTGAGGAAATGAACCACTTGAACATCAGAGGAGGAAGGAAGGGAAGAAAATGTAATGGTATCAGGCAGTACCATTTCTGGAACATTCTAGAAGAACAGGAAGCATAATGATGCTTCAGCACAGTTGATTCCTTAGAGAGTGGCAGGTAACTGCACATGGGACTTAACAAAGCTATCCTTGTTTCAAGAGATTTTTTTTAAAAAATCCTTCCTCTGTGGAAAGAAAATAAAACATTGTCTATCTGCTAACAACAAAGTCAAGGGAGGGACAATTAAATAAAATTTGTTTTGTAGCCCAGAATGGTTGAGGTATTCTAACTAGAAGCGAACACCCCCATCAAATTCTAGTCATGGCGAATGTCCACTCATTACAAAGAGATGCACAAAGATTTATGATTGCAGACCAACAGTAATCAGTAAGCGACTGATTGATGTTTCCCGATATGCAGGAGCTATTAGTAAGTGTTCTGTGGAGATATGAAAAGGGCTGAGAACACTGGGTTGAATTCAGCTAAACTGGCTTTTTGGTACAGAGATTCTTTGTGCCTTTCCTATGGTAATCAGCATCAGCACTCTCCAGAGGGACCTTTATGGAGGCCATATATCTCTCGGTTGATGTTTTAATGGAGTCCCTTCCAACAATAATGATGCAAGGAACACGGTGGGGAAAAACTGAGTAGATTTACTAATATCATTTAAGCATAGATCCTGAGGGCCTGCTGCCCAAAATTCAACAACAATGACAACAAAAATGTTTCTGAGATCCTGGGCTGGGTGCTGGGGATGTACAAAGAAAGGGACATTAGGTATCCCATGGTGGTTTGTTCTGCAGGGGGACAAGCACCTTCCCTTGTCTACTATTTGCTTAATTCCTATAAGGGGATGCAGCTAGAGGAATGAGTCAAAAGCAGAGAGCTGGCAGTAGATGCTTCTCTCTATAGCATTTTCCATTCCATGACAGTCTCTGAGCAGCAGGATATGGAAGGGCCTTTATGGGATGCTCACCTTTATAGATCCCGTTCTTTAATTCATGTCACTTGTTAAGTGGGGCATTCAGAATATATAATTTGTGATTCATGCTTTATACTACTGTTCCTTTGACACAGACTGCATTCTCTGTGGCCTTCGTCACAACACCCCAGCACCAATCACTGACACTGATGGAGTTTGTAGCTGGGGAGAAGCCTGATCAAGATGCCTTCTCATTCAAGCCCTTAAAAGAGGTGAGCACTATTATTAAATGGTAGGGAAGTGAGACTTGTAGCTGTCTGAACATCTCCTTTAGATCATGTGCTACTGAATGGTGGACACACCCAAGCTCTTGCTGGCTTGATGTTGACCTATTTTAAACACACACACCCATTTCTGGTTTATTTACTTATTGGGTATGCTGTGTGAGAAGCAGAAAGCATCATCAAAGGCCTTGCTGACCTCAGCAAAACACCCTGGAAGCCCCCTAGAGGATGAAAGCACAGGCTACTGCTCTGGACTAGAGCCATCTAGCCAGACTCCTAAGGGGCAGGAAGATGAGGATGGCATCACTTCTGCCAACAGGGAGGTGATGGTGTGTGCCAGGTGAGAGCCCCGCAGAACTGATACTCATTTATTTCAATCTTGTGGCAGTTAGTCTATAAAATGTGGTAAAACAGAAGCTCACAGACTTTGAAACTGTAACCCAAGAGATGGCTCAGTGAACCATAAATGTGATGCCAATGTAGCCCTTGACCTTAGGCTGAATGATGGCTGGGGTCACTGAAAAGAAAAAGAAAGTCAGTGCTGTCAAATGCTGAAGTATACAAATGTCACTTCAAAAAAAGTAAGTCAGATGTGATATATTTTTCATTATCTCGAATGACTTCCATCTCTGATATGATCCAGAATAATTTTACACATCAAGAAATCCATGAAATCTTTTCAAAGGGTTTCTCTGGAGCTGAAATGCTGTTCGTATTGGTAGAGAGGGTATATTTATTTGCCTTCCTGACCATGACTGGTGCTCTCTGATGTTAATTTGCTTTTGGAAAAGGACGGTGTTTAGGCTCAGCTTGGTATTTTCATATGTCATACAATTAATACAGTTTCTATTATTGCTTCCTTCTTAAAACATTTATTTATTATTATTGCATGTCTGTATGCTTGCAGATTGGGGGGCATGCTATAAAGTGTGTGTGGAGGTCACATGACTCATCTGTGGAGGCAGCTCCCCCCTCCGTCACTGCACGGTTGAACTTGAGTCAACAGGCTTGCAGAGTAAGCTCCTTTATCCACTGAGCTCTCTTGCTGGTCCCCTATAAAACTACTCTCATAATGACTACACTTACCACTGAGAAAACAACCTGGACCTGTATCTCCGAGTATGTATTTTATGTTTGCAATTGTGTATTATGTGTACACATGTGTAAATTCTCTTTCATATATGCATACTCACAGGTAAATCCCTTATGTTCTACCAACATGAACACAAAAAGTTAATTCTAATTAATTATTTTGGCCTCTATATGGACTCAAATCTTTGAAAATGATTCTGGATTATCTTAATATAGTAGCTCAAAGAGGTCATAGGTCAACAAATTTAAACTGGAAGAAAACTACATTCTTTTAAAGCCCATTTTATGTGCCACTTGTCTTTACTTCATAGTGACTTTACATCTACACTGTGTGGAGGCAGAGGTGTGAACTTCAGCTATGGGACTCTAACTCAGGAATTCGAAGGTCTCAATGGCCAAGGGCAGGATTTCAGATCTCCAGAACCCATGTAAACACTAGGAGCAGCATGGCAACCCAGCCATATTCCTGTCATGTGGGCTTGTGGAGACAAAGGGACTCTTGGCTAGGCTGGTGGAATTTGTAAGTTCTACGTTCACGCAAGAGACCATGACTGAATATTTAAGATAGACAGACATTCTGGAAGATATTTGAAGTTATCCTTCATATGCCCATGTGTGTGCATGCCTGTGTGTCAAGCACAGGCATGCACACACAGGTACACATACACATTTATCCACACACAGGCTCACACATGCTCACAGGCTCATACACACAGTTATACATAGGTTCGCATACATGCACACACATAGGCACACACATGCATACACAGGATCTCTCTCTCACACACACAGGCAAACACACATATGCACTCATAGGCTCACACATATATACTTTTGCACTCTCACATATTCATATCACATACACATGCAACAACTTTCAAGAGATTATTAACACCAACTAAATATCGTACTTTCCAGGTCCTCTCTTCCCACGCACGGATCTGTGGTCATTTTAGGTGAAGCACTTCATCGTCCTTCAGCAGCTCTTCCTGAGGTAAAAGTCTGTTTACACAGTAGGATATTCTTCTTCCTGATCCAGCTCTAGGTCTCTCCTCCTCTTCCACGTCTTTGCCTGAACAGCCCAACACTATAGAATGCTGCTCAGAGTCCTTGGTAGAGCAAAGCCCGAATTCACATGGTCCTCAGTGGTTCAGTAACCAACATGAACATTACTTGGATAAGTTTTAGGAGAGCAAACAATACCATTCCTATTCTTATCCTCACTTACCATGAACTTGGGTCTCTGCTTAAAGGAAAATGCACACACAGTGACATTCTAAAAGCTGTCCCAGGGACACAACCTGCTACTCTACTCTTCACAGGTTACAACAAATCAAAACACCACTGTGTCCATGGGTTCAGTGAAAGTTGAAGCTTCTAGGAGTGCGTAAACTTAAGAGACAGAGAAGGGAAGATTGAATGGTGGGAACTAAGTTACATTTGGATAGGATTAGAATATTCTGGGGTGCTTCTCCCCAGCAGAATGACTGCTGATAGCAACTGTGTGCTGTACATCTCAAAAGGCCAAGGAATATGATGACTTTGAATGCTTCTCTCTTGAAAAAGAACTAAGTGTTATAGGAGATAAATATATTTAAACTTATCAAACAATACATCGACGAATATTTTTTCTTTGTGCTGGAGATTGAATCCAGGGCCTTGCATAGGCTAGGAGTTTGCTCTGCCACTGAGCAGCAGCCTAGCCCTAACACATCACTTAAAAAATAATTCTGTGTTTTTTAATTAAAAAAAAATCTCATGCAGAAATGAGGGTTTCTGGGTTCAGATCTACATACTCTGAATGTCACAGAGACCAACATCACAGCTTTATAGAAGCCTGGTGTGGGCCTTAGATATTTCTAGAACTGGGGCTGTCTCGGGTCAAAACAAACTCTCAAAGAATGACAGTTTGATCATAGGAAAGAAACCATTAGATTTTGAGACTAACCTCTTCGAGAAGCAAGGAGGAGGAGGCTGCATTTGTGGCTTTGGGGGCTATGTCTGTGCCATCTTTCCAAAGTGCTCACTGGTGTCCCTCACCTAAAAACTTAGTTAAAAAGCTTCCCTCAGATCACTCTGGAAAGTGAACTGGCAGGGCAGCACAGTGACATCTAACCAAAATCTTTGCCTTTTCGTGTCCCATTTATCAATAAAATGGCCAATAATCCAGTCCTTTCTTCAAAGGTACTCCAGAATCTCCTCTGTTGAGTACTTTCGGGGAGCAAGGCTAATATTACTTTGACCTTACCTAAGCATGGCCACTGTCAACTCTGGTCACTAGCTAATGCTCACAGTGCTCACTGTAGGCCTCACGTTGAGCTACGGTGTCTTACACAGGATCCATGAGATGGGCACTATCATCATTATCCATGTTATGTAGGAAGATGCAAAAGCTCAGCAGGGTTGCATGCCACAGGTCTCACAGCTAGCAGGTGTCAGAGGCTGGCCTCTCACCCAGATCTTTCCAGCTTCAAACGCCAGAGACTCACCCAGCAGGGGCCTCAAGAATAGACTGTATCTACCATATTATTAGTAAGATGGTGCTTCTTCAGTCTCACACCAGAAGATTCACCTCTAGGACCGGGTCCAGAGATGGGCTAATACCTAATGCAAAGGTATGGCAGCCAAACTTCCTGTGTATGGATGCCCTTCAGGAATCCAACAGGAGAGCTGACAGTTCTGGATGATGAGCAGGCGACAGCATAGTCCTCATGGGGCTCACCCCGAGCTGTGCAGTGCTAATAGATAAGACTGTAAGACTACCACAAGTGCTGCCTCCCTCAAGCCAAATGGCCAAAGTGTGATCTGATGCTAGGGCCCTACCAGGCTGCCTCAGAATCATCTTCTGGCCAGTGAGAGTCTTAACACTGACCTTGTATTCATAAATTTCACAAGGAAAAGACAGCTGTTACATGTCCTTGGCTGTCATCAAATGGGTCACAAGTCCCACCACTGAGGATAGCTCTGTGCTCCCAAACAAAGAACAGGGCGTTGTTCCACACGATCTGATTTTACTCTCACCCTCAACTCCTGCCTTTCCCAGAAGGTCTGGAAGTTCTTCAACAATGTAACAAGGAAAAAAAAAAACTAGAATTGACTGATGGTAGCAGCAGAAAGAGTAGGTTTGTTCGCCAAGGGAGAAGAACGAGGCAAAGAAGCATACAATCTATAGGCATCTTCTTCAGGCAAAGACGCTTCCCACCACTGGGTTGGTAGGGGAGGGCAGATTAGGCATCTGTGAATCCTTTCTGTAAGTCAGCAGTCAACTCTCAATTGACATCGATTGAACTGCCATTTATAGGGGCAGAAAAAGCTCTGAGAGAAAGGAGTCCTGAGTCAAAGCATACTGTTGACATGGGCATGGCCATGTCAAAGGCCCTGTCGCCACATGGCAAAGGCTTCTTTGTAGGGGAAGTATGAGCATTAGCAGTGTGTATAGGAAAATGTCTACTGTACTTTTGTCTCTTTGGAAATGTATGGCCTTAAGATTGTTCCCCTATATAGACCACTCTCCCTAAGATTACTTATACCTTTCTCCTTAATCCTGCTATGTAGCATAAACCCTATCTCCTTTATTTATCAGTATGTAATAATGCTTGACAAGCTGTATGTGATAATTCTGACCCCTGTTTCAACAGTATACAATAAACATGCAGAGCTTTCTCGGCGCTTTGGCTTCTTCATCTGTGATCCCAGTCTACCAAATCCCAGGTTTTCTGTGTGTCCACCTATCTTTCTGTCTTTTCTTCATTCTCTTACCCATGCCTCACCAGGCCAAGTCCCTAGAGTCATAATGGACACAGCACCCATGCTTACACACATGCACATAGAAGCTTGTGCAATTAACATTTCCAGAGCCATTCATGTGCTACAAGCATTTCAGATACACAGATACAGTGGTAAATAGCCTGACAGATCAGGCCAAGGAAGCCCAAGTGTGATGACTGAGGTTTCTGGCCAGGCCACAGTCAAGTCAAGTGACATTTCAAGAGAGGAACACAGACACAGAGGTGGCCTTTTGTGTCTGATTTCTATATCAGCAGAGCTAACCAACCAGTGATCAAAAATACTCAAGATCATTCACCTGAACTGAGCATGGTCAAGCTTTATCACGCCATTAGCTCTGTAAGAGATACAATTTAGCAATAATGTATAAGGCCTTTACATTGTGTTAGGTATTAAAAGTAATGTAGGTGTGATTTGATTTCAAGCATATAGGAGGATCTGTGTAGGTTTTGTGCAAATAAAGCACCACATGTAGGGTTTGTGCATCCTCAGATTAGGATATCCAAGGGGAATCTTTGAATCCATTTCCCATGGATATCAAGGGCTGGCTCTATTTGTGTTACTTCTCCTATGGCACCCTGCTATAAGCAAGCATCCTCACCCCACTTTTACAGACTTGAGAACCGAAGCTCGGGAGACTAGAAACTTATGTGAGTTACACTGATTAGTACAAGAGGGACGTGGTACTTGACACTATTCTGTACAGAGCCGACATTGCATATTCACTGCCATCAGCATAGGTACCCTTCAGTGTTCTATGAGAAAAGACATGTTAATTAGCCAAGCTTATTTAATTGAAAGAGAAATACATTGGGGAAAGCTTAATTCAAGTAGTACAGGATATTCTATAAAAATGAAGTCCCTTGTCTATTCCAAGCCCTGTTGGATAGAAAATGGCGATTACCAGTTTGGAGAACAGCTTTACCCGAAGCTCTTAATCTACCATGAGTGCACTGAGCAAATCAAATTAATTGTTTGGAAAGGCTGAAATCAGTAAGAAGACGAATCCTCAGAATGGCAAATAGGAGGCCACATACTTGTACTCCGTGCTAATGGCTTTCCTTAATAGGAAGACAAAAAGCACAAAGTCTCCCACCTTTGGCTGCTTTTGCCACCTGGTCTGTACAAAATTACAGGTATTGTCAGACTAATAAAATGCCCATCAGTTTGTGCAGGTGTCTTGAGCACATGCGTGGTTCAAATGCCTTTTTAGGGCAATCCCAAGGCTGGCTTCTCCTTCCTGGCTTCTCTTAGTGATAAGGGATGTATCTAGATGTTCCATATCTTGGAACAGAGCTCTCTTATCTGGGTCAAATAATTCCTGTGGAGTGGCGGTGACAGGTGGGTGCTTTCTCTGTGGATGCACACTTGGAGGAAGACAGAAGGGAAAAACCATGCATCTGTTCCATGAGTTAAGAAATTTCTCCTTTTTGTTAAGTAAAAACACCATGTCTCTATGTATAAGAGCTCAATACTGACTCCACAGTTCCTTTCCTGGGAGCATTTAGGTATACAGTCTTGAAAGTGTGCTGGAAGAGGAAACTCTAGGATCCTTAAATCCCAGGATGGTGAAACTTGCATTGAGGTGCCTATCTAAAGAGCTAGTAAGAATCCAAGCAACCTCCTTGAACTTCATTCTTCACAATTCTGAAATACCAGGCAAAGGAGAAGAATTCACTAAATAAATTCCAGGTAATTAATTGGTCAGTTGAGTTACACCAAAGAGCTTTCTTATTTGAGCTGTTACAGTATTCATAGAATGCAGATCCTCTTGTGATAAAAGTATACGTGCTCCTTCTGTGTCCCTTTGCAGCCCTCATATCACAAAACACTTTCCCTGGCCACATAGCTAAGACTCACTTCCCAACCAGCAGGAAGGCATGTTTACCACATAAGCCAGTGTCTTCAGGAATGTGCTCCCCAAGGCCAGGCTGGGGTGAGAGATGATTGCTTACTCTACCTGGCAGTCCAGTCTTGACAATGGGGTCCTTGTCCTTAGACCAGAAGGCTCCTAAAGGGACACTGCAACATGAGGGCAGGAACCCCATCAACATCAACTAAATGGCATGGATTGAGTGTTTTTCAAGACCCAGGCTTTATAGCTAGATGTCCTCCTTTCCCAGGGCATCTACAGTGGCTGCACCACAGGATCTACAGAGACAAGTCATATGCAAAGTCTTCCCTCCCGGTCTTTAAAGCCAACTCACTGCTTATTTAGAGAAAATGGCATACAGGGATAGATTGTGCTTGTTTTTGATTAGGTATCCATAGTTACATCTTTGTGGTGAATGGCTGAAAATGAAATATGTAAGTGATCAGAGGAGTGGCTTGCACATGAACCCGACAAAGTGAATGACAGCTTTAGGGAGCAGAGACGATGACAAATGGACTGATCCATCTTCGCTTCTGATTATAGTCCTCTAAGGGAAATGAAACCAACACACAAAGCTCCTCCAGGTACTCCCAATTCATAGATATTGGAACATCCCCAGTTGCCAAGGCAACACCAGCTGAACATGAGATGAATACAACTGCATACACATGGCCTTGAAGACCTGCACCCATGCACAAACACTTTCTTACACAAAGGGACAGACCTGAATGAAATGTTCCTCACTAACAGCAGGTCTCTACATAGCTTCTGTGGGCAAATCTGAAGGATACTGGTTGATGAAGAATTTGAAACACACAGAGAAAAGAATTCAATCACCATTAATAGTCCCCAACCTTAAAGATCATCAAGAGTGAGCAATAGGGACTACTAGTTCCTTTCTCATTACAGAGCTGAAGCCTCCTATTTACTCTACTTTGACCCAACTTCATCCTCTTGCCTTCTGAGCTTCTAGATGTATCACCGAAGCATGCTATAGAATACAAGAGAAAATTACAGGTTATCACACATAAGGCCAAACTGGAGTCTTCTACTTTTGGCTAGCAACCAAATGCAAGCCAGTATCTCAGAAGCACTTTTGGTTCTGAAGTTTAGGAACACAGTGCTTTTAAGACAAAAGACCAAATAGACTACAATTGTATCAACATTAGAGGAGGATCTGAGAAACCTTGCAGCATCTGCTTTGCAGAACATAGTAGTTACTTCAGTCACAACAATTTTTTATCAGTTATTTTGGTGTATGTCTAGTTTGTACAAACATTAATTATTTTGGTTAGTGTATCTAGACCATGGTCAAAGGCATGGAAAACATTTCAAATATGTTGACTGTTGAGGACTGTTAGAGAGCTAAGAAATTTGTACGCCTACAAGAAATGGCGTCAGGACAAGATGGTGTTACACTATTCTCTTTAAAACAAGGAGCCACTTGATGCTTTTCAAAGTTACTTAATAGAATACTATTTAGGATAGCTCCTTTGCTGAATCTATATTAAATAATCCAAATACATCCAATTCATTTGAAATATTTATGGCACTATTTTACATATAAAACATTATCTATTTTCTACCTGGCACACACTTAAGACTGTTTTAATCTTCAGCTCTTACAAGTAATGCTACAGTGACTATACATGGCTATGTTTCCTCAAACATATTCATCTTTCTTTCTGAAGTGTATTTATAGAACTTATGATATGCAATAGAAAGTGCTACCTATATTTCAAAGTTGATCTGGCCAGTGTTCACTCCCAGAAACAGTATATAGTATCTCTCAAACCTCCCCTTTTGTGCAGCTCCTGGTGTTACCAAGTTTTGACTATTGGCAATCTAAGAGCTATTCACTGGTGTCTTCCAGTATTGTTTTATTTATATGCGTGCAATGGTCAGTGCAGCTGGGCACATCTTTTCATGATAATTGATCATTTTCTGTCTTACATTTCCATAATTCTACATTTCATTTACTCTTAAAAAAATCTGTCCTTGTTTGTATATGTTCAGGGTTTTTTGGTTTGTTTGTCTGGTTCTGGGGGGTTTTGTTGCTGGTTTTGGTGTTTGTGCATGTAAGCCAGAGGGCAACTTTGGCTGTCATCCTCAGGAACACCGCTGACATTCTTTGAGGCAGGGTCTCTCATTGGCCTAGAGCTCATAGATTAGGTTAGATGGGCTGGCCAGTGAGCTCCAGGGTTTCTCTTGACTCCACCTTCCTAAGGCTGGGCTTAGAAGGTGTGGTCCCACCGAAGGCATATTTACAAGAATTCTGGGGACTGGCCTCTGGTCCTCATGCTTGCCTTAAGTCTCACTCCAGAAGGGGCAGCACTAAATTTGAACCTCTATCCCCTCATTCTAAGCTGTGCTTTCTGCTGTTTATGGTGTGCTTCCCCCACATCTCCCAATCTCTATATAGAACCAATAGAGCGTTACCTCTGGCCCCACAATGCAGACCCCACAGAGCTCAGAAAGATGCTTTCCTTTCTTTGCTTTATTTTTGTCTCCACAATCACATTGTAAATTAGTGGTTGGGGTTCCAAACCACCCACTCTGGAAAATGCTGTGAATAATATAATTAAGCACTAGAAATGGTTCATTGTTGTTAGTCTATGACCTAACAATGAAGGTCAAGAATACTCAGGAGGTAGTTTCTTATGTGGGAGCAGATCGGCAGAAGGGCCTAATGGTAATCTCTTCTGCAAATTGTGGTCCTGTTGGCTTGACTCTGGGTCCCCAGTATGTACACAGAGTCCATGGCTATAGTAACATGTGAGAGAACAGTGATCTAACACAGAACAAAGTCCCATACTAGTGAACAGGTGACAAGTAGGGAAGGGGACAGTGTTGACCCAAAGCAGAGGATTTTAGTCATCAGTCCGCTTCATTCTTAAAACATCCCCAAATGAGACATGGTGCTATCTTGGTTTATGTGTGAATGGAGAGAAGGTTCAAGAAGTGATTTATCCATAACACTTCCCAAAGCCTGAACAAGAATCAAATTAGATTCAGTACTAGATTTCTCTCTTTACTATCAACCCTGTTCTTCCTAAAGACACACACTACAGTTGTTGAGAACAGAGGCTACAGCTAAGCTGATAAATTTAGATCTCAATTTAAGTCTGCAAATTTTGTGACTCTGGGCTAGTCATGTCAACATCTCCAAGCAGAGAATAACAATTCTCTGCAAGTTTCTGATTTAGACAGTTATTTTATGGGTTTATTGTATTAACATCTACAAAGACCTTAGAATAATGCTTGTCACATATTAAGGGCTCTATAATAGTAATAAATAGGCAAATGGATGGAGCTGGAGAAAATCATACTAAGTGAGGTAACCCAGTCTCAAAAGATCAATCATGGTATGCACTCACTAATAAGTGGATATTAGCCTGGAAAACTGGAATACCCAAAACATAATCCACACATCAAATGAGGTACAAGAAGAACGGAGGAGTGGACCCTGGTTCTGGAAAGACTCAGTGTAGCAGTATAGGGCAAAACCAGAACAGGGAAGTGGGAAGGGGTGGGTGGGAGAACAGGGGGAGGGAAGGGAGCTTATGTGACTTTCGGGGAGTGGGGACCAGAAAAGGGGAAATCATTTGAAATGTAAATAAAAACTATACAGAATAAAATAAAATAAAAGAAAGAAAGAAATTGCCTTGAGAGAGAAAAGCTTAAAACATAACAGATACTTATCACATAATATAAGCTTTATAAACCATGAGTTTGGATCTAGCTTCTGAATCCCAATAAAGTCACAATGAAGACATTAAACTAGACTTCAGCCTACTGAAGGCTTGACAAGTACTGGGAGAGCTAGTTTCATGGTGACTCAATCACCTTGGCAAGTCGAGTCTGCCAGTTGGCAGAAACCCTTGGCTCGTGTTGCTGTCCCCATAGCTTGCCCAAGCAGGTAATCCAAGAAAGAAAGGTGGAAACTGTAATATCGTTAGGTCTTGGTCTTAGAATTCATGCAGCATCATTTCTGCAGTATCTTACTGTTCACACAGATTAGCCATATTTGTTTTGGGGGCAAACAACACAAGGGTGTGTAAGAATCTTGCAGACTAGCTGCTGTGGACCCAGGTCTGTTAAAGGAAGGAAGTGGGTTTTAATTGTGCTTGTACCATACATGCCTGGCACATCACGAGGCAATCAATAAACATCCATTGGAAGAGCAGATGTGTGTGTAGACAGAAGGAATGTCCACAACATACCAGCCAACTTCCAGTTTTGCTCTCCCACATTTTACTATCTATTTTCTCAGCCACTTGCAAGGAAGGAAGCATTTGCTTTCCATTTCTACTCTAAGTCATTATCTCTGTATTATATTATCTCTCAGATTTAATCTTGATTTAATGTGTCCTGGAGTGGTGGCAACCTCAGACTGAAAAGTGCTACGTAACTTTCTATTTCATCAAGAATAACAGTATAAAATACTTCCTCTCAATTCAAAAGGCTCAAAACAAAGACAGCTGAAATTTTACGCCCTGGTTGAAATGTGTGCACCATGTGCTCATACAGAGCCTAAAATATATCCCAAAACAATGGTGGGAAAGTTTCTCCTTGCACAAAGGCAGGCTTTCGGCTTCCTCTTTTTCCCATCAAAGCTATACTTAGATGATAGGCCGGGATGAAATCTCTGCTAGGTTGTTCACTGAAGCCAGTGAAATACCAAGGGTCTAAGAAGGCAGTGCCTAAGGACTGGGCAAACCAGCAGCTCAGGATGGGGCTCAGGGTGCTCTTCATAGTCCCAGATTCTCGTTCTTAAGAACACCAGAGTTGTTAATTCTCTCAGATAAGATGTATGTCAGAGATTCTGGACATGAGACTGTGTCTCAGCAATGACGCAGTAGGATAACCTTTCCAACATCAAATAGCCAGACCCAGATGACATGGTCAATGGCCCTGGACCCTGTACAATTGCCTCAACTCACTAGATATGAAGCCATTTGCTCCTAGACAGTGTTGATGGTGTGCATAGCCCGAGATGCTGAGGTTGTCACAAACCAAAGCCAGCTCCTCTTCCTGACTCCCTTTGGTAGCCATGGCCTGGTCTTTGCCAGGCACTGAGAAGCCTAGTGTGGAGCGTGGTGTGTTGCACTCAGGCAACAGGAAGCTGCCAATGCACTCCTCATCCTCAGTTAGCAGCTCACATTTAAACCGCTGCCCACCTTCGGATGGATTGGGGTGGAGAGACCTATTTCCAGGGGAACTAGAGTGAAAGGATGTCTTAGGGTTTTACTGCTGTGAACAGGAGCCATGACTAAAGTAACTCTTCAAGTACAACATTTAATCGGGGCTGGTTTACAGGTCCAGAGGTTTAGTTCCTTATCATCGAGCACTCCAGAAGCACAGCACTGGAGGAACTGAGAGTTCTTCATCTTCACATGGCTCCTACATGTCTAGGAGGAGGGTTTCAAATCCCACCCTGAAAGTGACACACTTCCTCCTACAAGGCCACACCTACTCCAGCAAGGCCATACTTCCAAATACTGCCTCTACCTGGGCCAAGCTATTCAAACCACTACAGAGGAATTTCTAGGCCTAAAGAAAGGTAGCAGGAGAATGTGACCATAGCATAGGAAATTCAAGAAGGTAGCTGGGAAGACCAGTGAGTTTTGAGATGGGATTGGCTTTGGAGTTATTTTTCAGACTAACAGTCTAAGTGGAGATGTCATAGGGACATGTGGTAATACATCCCTCAATACAGAGACTAGAGCCAGGAAAACTGCCTTGGGGATGCTCAGAGGCAAGAAGAGAGAGGAATGAACCAGTTCAGGATGCTGAGGATGGGCAGAGTGTCAAAGGAGCCTCTAAATTTAGTAAGAACACTTTACAGGAACCCAAGCCTCCCAGGGAAGCAGTCACCAGTAGGCGCCAGATAATCTGCTATTCAAGGACAGACCATCACAATTAGCCCTAGCCGTTCCCCTCTGCTCATCTTTAAAGCAATTGCTTTAGCTCCTACTAAGTCCACATGGAAAGATGACAAAATTCAGCCTGTAATTTCACAAAGTTCTAACAGTGCTTGCTCAAAAGGTTAGTGCACACAATTGCTTCAGAACACTCTCTCCTTCTCTTGCACAATACCCCACTATCCAAGGTTTGTCTCCCAAGAAAGAAACTGCATTTCTTTCATCTCTAAGCAATGCCCCATTTTTTTAGTCTATTGTGTGTACACTATGGATGTGGCTAGCATAGCAATTGCCACTGAAAATACACATCAGAGCTGAGGTCGCAGCTTTATATTCTGCTTGAATATAAATCTGCACTAACCCCTGTTAAGATAAGCAAAACAAGTTTTTATTCTTGTAATCGTCTTTTCCAAACACACTGGATATTTTCCAGTGTGCCTCTGTTTGAATAGAAATGAGGATTCAGACCAATTCTGGTCCTCTGGTTTATTAGTGATCAAATATATAGGACATTACAGATATTTATGGATAAGTCATCTGTGATATTCATTCTTGCCCTTGGGTTGGTAGCAGTGAATTGGCTTTTCATTAGCAAATAAATTATACTCCGGTTCTATCCTAAAACAATTACCCTAAGTGGGGTGAGATTCGCCTGTTGCCTGGATGCAGAACAACAGTGTAATGGGAATCTAAGGGCTTCTCATTAGTGCATCATTTGGTCCATGACTTTGCAACTCTTTTTCAGATATCAGTGATGTTAGCCCTTAGCAGCTCTTTTATTAGCTGTGATTTTTATCCTGCTCATATTTTATAAACCGAGGAACTTGGAATGAAAAGCATATACTAGCAAATATTTACTCTGCATCTGCTACATGTGTGTGAGGACTGGGGTTCCAAAACCAAAGCATCTGTATCTGGTACTCCCCCCGACTCCCCATGACAGTAAGGATACACTCAGCTACAAACAGGTTATGCCATGCTAAACCCATTATATCTTGACTATTTAAGTACAAATGAGTAAGATACTCCTAACTTATTAATCTTCTCAGTTCAGGGTATGAAGTGCTTCTACTGTGATGGGATGGCAGACAGGAAGCTATGGCTCACAGCTGCTGCTGCCTATCACCAAGAGTGGGTAGCAGGCCACATGGTGCCAGCCAGGGAAAGATCAGAGCAAGCTAGTATGAATCGACCACATATGCTTCTTGTTTACCCCATCATACAGCAGAGAGGGGCTAAGCTGAGCCTTTGCAAATCAGAGTCTGAATCTACATTACACATTTTAACAGAGTGGCAAGTGGCTTCAAGGGAATCTGCATAACACCTAGAAAGAGTAGGAAGGGGAAAAGGCAGAGATGAGAGGAGGAGCCTTCTGTGGGAGAGGCGGCTGAGAAGGGTCTTGAAGAATCACGCTTTGCAGTGACGGAGAGGACGGGCTTAAGAAATGGCACAGTGAGATGAACAACACAACATAGTGTGCCTTAGAAACTGACTAAGGGTCCTGGCATCTACAGGAGACAAGAACAGAGATGGGATGACCCGAGTGGGAAGAACCAGGCTACAGACATAGTCACGTGGGGAGGCAACAGTGTGTGAACTAGTCAGGCACACCAGCTAAGGGGAAGGAAGACCACACACAGGTGATCTGCTTTCTGCCAATTCTTGTTGCATGATACATTATACTATATGCAACTTATTCCTGGGCTGACAGAATTCATGGTCCTGCCTTCTACCAACTATATGAGAGGGAGCTGTGTGTGTGGGGGGGTGGGGGTGGGGTGTATATGTGTGTGTGTGTGTGTGTGTGTGTGGAGTGGGTGTGTGTGTGTGTGGTGGGAAGATATAGTTCAGCAATTTCACTAGAGTTCTTGAACCAGTCGTGTCAACACCAATTGGAAACTTGTTAGAAATGCAAATTTGCATGTTTCATCTATTGCAGACCTAGGGAATTATAAACTGTAGGCTGAGGACCAATAGTCTACGATGCTATAAGTCTTCCCTACAGATGATCTGAGTGTTTGTCAAATGTAAAGACCACTGAAACAGTGGGCTGCTGGGTGTTTCCAAGGTGATCTTCAAGTATCCTCTTTTGTTTTCAGATGTTTGACTAGGAATCCCAAACCATACAGGTTTCCCTAGTGCTTACTTCCTTGGTGATATGCTTCAAGTTTGCTTTTAAGTGTCTATTTCTTATTTTATTTACATACTTCATATCCTGAAAGAGTTGCCAAGACCATCTTTTTAACGCACCCTTCTTTCCCAAATGACAGATCTGTAACCGTTACAGGGTCAGGTCTCAGAGAATACTCCAGAAATTGGTTCATGATTCAAAATAAATGTAAAAATTTGTGTTTCATGCAGTCCAGTCTGACCCGAAACTCTCAACTGTAAGCAAGCCTGGCCTTGAACTCTTCACTCTCCTGGATCCACCTCTGGAGTTCTACGATTAGGGTGTAAGTCATTATACCGAGTTGTAGCAACTATTTTTGAATGGGTTCTCTTAATATTTGTCCCTTCAAATTGATGGGGGCAGGATGGTCCCTCTACTGGATGTAGACATCATTGGGTCCAGTGACTACTAGATAATTATTGGTTTTCATGTATAACCCTTTAAGAGTCAGTTATATGTCTACAATCCATCCTTGGCTACTAACACAGCAGGCTTCTCATCAGTAATATACAATAATACACAAGTCCCAAGAATACAAGAACTTAAAGTTCTTACTTATCATTGTATGTTCAGAAACTAAAATAGCACCTGGCCCCTGATGTATAGCAGGCACTCAATAACCAAGTGGGATAAATGAGCAGTTATATCTCAAGTCCCATATGCCAGATTCTGAGAATAGGGTAAAGACTTGTCAGAGATAGTCTCTACCTGTTTCTTGCAAAGAAAGCAACGAGATGCTCTTGGGTTTGGAAGATAAATAATAAAATGATCCTCACTGAGGTCTGCCCACTGCTGTCCTCTGACACAGAGCACCTGAGTTCTCAGGGATCCACCGCCACCTTCAGTCATTTTAAGCTTCCCCACTAGCCACCAACCACTTTGAGCACCTACTGGAAGAAGTACAAAAGGTTGCACCTTTCCTACACATCTAAATCTTCAAAGTTGGCTTAATGAATGACACTCTGTGTTGCTACTTTAATGATCATACATCCATAAGGACACAGCTTAGACTTAATCAAGAGGAACAGTTCATATCAAATAACTGCCAACCGTATAACTAGACAACTTAGCTCTTAGCTGATGCTGGTCTCCCTTCTAAAGCATCATTGTACAGCAGTCACTGTAGACCGAGGTGGGCTGAGGTTTAAACACAAACCCTATTTCAATCATGAATACAGAGGAGAGTGAAAACACCTCACTAATAAATATTATATTGATCATTTATTGGAATTGTGATATTTGGATTGCACTACTAAAACCAATCCTTCCATTTCTGTGCATTTTAAGAAGGTAGCTTTGTGAGCCATGTGGCTTAGGCAATATTTCTTCAGGACAGCAATGGGAAGACAAGGCCAAAGATGTCACGGGGGAATGTGCAGAAAGGGTCAGCGCTGCCCAGTATCACAGAAGCACACAGTAGGGCAAGCAAAGCAGTGATGTGCCCCTCATTTTACAAAAAGCCTCTGCATGAGATTTGTCCTTCCAAACTCCTCAAAGGAACCCAAACTTGAGAGACCAGGTTTCAACTCACAATTCTGTCTTTTCAACATGGAGAGTAGTTTCTGTAAATCCCTAGATCAGATCCCCTTCTCTCCATGCTGGGCTCCCTCCACCATCTTGGAAGGTTCCCTCATATACATGCAGACTGGGAGACCAAGAGGTTAAGCTCCATGTATTTCTCTATCCTTCCATTCTCCTCTGCTGGTCACCATGACTTGGCCACCTTTCTGTAGGAAAAGCAGGCTCTGGAATTTTCCCAGGACCTTTACCTAGGACCCAGTAAATAACATTAGGAAGTCCACATGCTGCACGCAGACGTCTAAGCATCAGGATCAAGGGTTCCTCTTAGGCACAGGACTAATGGGAACTCTTTGTCTTACTTTAGGACCATACTGACTATGCTCTTCAAAGAAGCTACAATTAAAAACTGTAATTTCAAACAGTAGTGAGACTTGGACATGTTCAATATTCCCCGCACACCTGAACATGTACAAGGGTAAAACTACTTTGAAAACCTTTAGGAAGTGATGATAAGTGGTGAACATGATTATAATGCAGTCATTACAGTCCTAGACTCACATCCTACAGAAACACACATAAGTATTCACCGAAATCCACATGCAATGATGCTCTCAGAGGTCCTGTTCTTGGAAATCCCAAATTGTACACTATGAAAAGGCCTTCTGAGTAGAATAGATAATGGAGAAATTCTAGGGTCATGGCATGGGTTCCCAGCCACAGAATAAACAAACTACATCCACATGTGAAGCCAGGGATGACTCCAACCAACTCAGAATAAAAACCCAGCCAGTCTGTGTGGAGTATGCACAGAATCACTTCATCTGCATCAAGTTTAAAACCAGGCAAAAGTTCCTAGGGAAGAGACAGCTGGAGAATTACTATGTGGAAGAAGACACTAAATAAGGAGTTGGGGTATCATGCTGGGCGTGGCTTTTGAAAGGGTCTATTCAATCATTTTATGGAATATATCAAGCTGCTCAGTAGCCTCAGTAGTATTCTCTATGTGTGATATGCTACAGTTGAGAAAAAGTTCCTGGGCCTGGGAGATGGCCCAGTGGATAAGGGTGCAGGCTCTGGATACATGAAGACCTGAGCCAAGTAAAAAGCCAGGTATGACTGCGTATGCCTTTAACCCAAGCATTGGCAGGGTGTTGGGGTGGCAAGACAAGATCACCAGAGGGATCAATGAGGGGCTGCCTCAAGAGAGTGAGACAAAAAGTATCAGAGGAAGCCACCCAGCACATTGCTATGGCCTCTGCATGTGTACACACAAGTGTACACACACACACACACACACACACCATGCATCTACACGCATGCACCAAACAAACACCTGCACTACAGTCTCACCCCCACATACGTTTCCTTAAAGTAATGATTCCTACAATAGTCATGTGGATCAAAGACAATAATGCACACATGATACCAAATAATGGTAAGGCCTTTCATTCTCCTACTAAAAAACATGTGGCAAAGATAAAGCCTTTTAACTTGGACCCAGAAAAGCCAGCATAAATTATGGAGACAAGATTTGAAATGTAGATTTACGTCCCAAGGTCATTTACAATAAGAGTGGGTCTGAGTTTATATTTTTGTGTCCTGACCTGGTCACTGTTGATGGTTTGAAGCCATCAGGGCCAGACAGATGATTTAAAATATGTCTATTTTATTGTTAATCTGCTCTTTTTATATGGCTGTTAAATGGTTTTATAATATGCCTCATATATTAACAGAGAATACAATACAAGGGTAAAGTTGATATGCAAATATCAAGTATTTTTGGTGTTTATCAAGACTCCTACTGCTGGAGTTTAAGCAACAACTCTTACCTAGCAGTATGAGCATACATTTGCCATCTTTTCCCTGAGGGAAAGGACTTCAGGGAATTGCAATTCTGTAGAAATTTCCAACCTTTAAAATATTGGTAAGCCTCCAACAAGAAAGCCACAAGAATCATCCAGGAAATCTTTAGATTTTCAGTTTTTCTTTACTTGTGGAAACCCAGCTGAAGGGGGAACGCCAATCTCCCTTTGAAGCTGAAGAAATAGTCTGGAAAGATTTCTGTCACTGCCTGGAGTTCCCACTGTGGCATCTTGACAATGGGCCACAAAGGGGACCCAGCAGCCAGACAAGCAATTAACAAGGAAGGAGCAAAACAAGCCCTTCTGTTCAGAGAGAAGAATGGGACACAGGTCTGACCCCACAGTCCCTGTCTGGATAAACAGAACCTTGTTTGGTCTGGAGCTGGTTGGGGTGCATTCTTGTGTGTGTGTGTGTGTGTGTGTGTGTGTGTGTGTGTGAGAGAGAGAGAGAGAGAGAGAGAGAGAGAGAGAGAGAGAGAGAGAGAGAGATTAGGCCAAACTCCAGCCCTGAGGATCCACTGCCTCCACCTGTCCAGCACTGGAATTACAAGCTCCCACCACCAAGCTCAGTTTTTAAATATAGGTTCTGGTTCCCCTACTTGCATGGTAAGCACTTTACGATTTGTCTCCTTGCTTCTGTTTGATTAATCAGCCTTGGTGCAAAAGACAGGCTCATATATTCAATCCATGGCAGAGCCTTCTAGATATTTAAGAGAAATGCTGTGGTTCACAACGTTGCTTGGTTGCGTATCCTGTAAGTGGACACACAAAGTCTGAGCTGCGTATATGCATCCATGTATTCCAAACTTGCTCCACTCTGCTTTTTTTTTTCATCAGTATGACCAATTTCACATTGGTTGTTGCTTTCTTAACATTAACATGCAATTACACCAATTTCCTTCTATCCCCTTTCTTCCTCTTCAACTCCATCAGGCCCCTCTACCCCTCAAACTCCTGACCTCCTCTTTCCTTGTTTTACTCACACACATAAACACACACACATACACACACACACACACAAATGTGTGTGTGTACAGAACATAAGTAAGACACAACCTACCAAGTCCATCACTGTGGCCTGCATGAGTATGATTTCAATCTTGCTCAATTGCTATTAGAGAATCAATCAGAGAGCTCCTCACTGGAGGAAGACTACCCATTCTCAGCATCCCTTAGTTGCCTGTGGTTCTTTGTCTAGGGGTGGGATCCAAAGAGATTCCCATTCTATATTAGTACGGCTATTAGACTGGAAGCTTTACTTTCAGTGAGTCCCTACAGCTTCCTAAGGCCAGTGATGCAAATGCACTTTTTATTGCTTCAAGAAGAAATAAGTCATTTGTAAAAGAAAGCCAGGGGGTGAGGAGGAGGGAAGGTAGGGGGTAGGGGTGCAGCCTTGAGGGAGGGTAGGGGTAGGGGTGCAGCCTTGAGGGAGGGTAGGGGTGCAGTCTTGAGCTTTCCTTCCAGTAGTTCTCAGTACTTCTAGTAAAATCCTATAAAAGATGATGCTGGATTTGAAGAGGGGCTTTCTAGGCTAGCTTAAGTAGGAAGCTCTTTTATTAGGGCCAAACAAGGTACAAAGATGAAAGATGGAAGCCAGGCTCTCTTCTCAGCCGAAGCCAGAGGGAAGCTTTCTAGAAACAAAAGTGCTCCCACCCAAGGCCTTAGGTCAAACTTGGGGAAAAATGCAGGAGAGGCACACAAGGACCTGCTACTAACATTCTTAGCTGGACAGCTATAAAACGAGGATGCTGAAGAAATGGACCCAGGTGACATAATGTGTACTGAGGACAGATGGCTATCCTGGCCCATAGCTCACACTTATTTATGGATCACTATACATCCAGGTCAAAAGGCCAAGTGTATCTTGTACAGTAGCCCTTGGGAAAATGTGACTGTCTTTCCTGGCAACTCCCTTCCTCATTTCAATGGAAGCGCTACTGGGGAGGTAAGCTAGAGAATAGTTAGTTTTTAGTGACCACAGCTTCTTGCTGTAGCTACTATACTACCAAGAAAGGCTGCCAACCTATAAGAAAATAGGCATCTAGTCAGGGTCCCAACAAGTAGTAATCTGTCCCTAGAAGTTTCATGTCTATCACTGGTTACAGCCTTTCACAGTGATTGTCTGGTCACAGTCTATCACAGTGTGATACAGTTTATCACAGTGGTTACATGACTCAGTCAAACAAGAAAACATGGTACCCTTTTAGTTCTATTATATACCACCTAGAGGGCTGGTGGGATGCACCCATCTTTCTGCCACCTGCCTGTGCTTTGAGGAGTCAAGGATATTGAACTTCGTGGCCACACCCACTTCTCCCAACTCATCTCTGTTGTTTTCCGTTGTAGACATTTACCTACGTTTTTGCTTGAACCAAGGAATCTCCAACCAAAGAAGAAATCATGTCTGAAAATCACTACTGTAGGGAAGATTAATATTAGGAACCCTTATAGATACTTTAATGTGGATCCTAAGAAAGACTGGAGTTGTCTTGCCTACAGCCATGCCTCATTGGGTCTCCCCAAGTTGGAGGCTAGACAGTGGATAAGTGGTCCTAAGGTGAGGGCCATGCTCAGATGGCTAACATATAGTGTAAATAGGCTACATTCTAGGTTTCCATATAAAGGAATGCGTGGTGGCTATAACCTGGAGGTATCTATCTACTATATTCTTGGTATCTATCCACTACATCAGCTATAGCTTTTGCTTGCTGCTGTTAGTCAGAGCATGCCTTGATAATTTGTGGCTTTGTGAATGATGATGTGTGTGACTTCTGTGGGTTGTGTTGGAGAGTATAAGAAGACACAATCACAAATGGTTTGTGACACTCATTCCTAGATGGCCCCAGCTGGATGCTAAATTCTCTGAGTACCTTTCATGTAAGCTGGCTGTTTCATGACCAATAAAATGTTCCTAGAATGCCCATAGATAAGAACCATTCCACAAGCTGGGAAGAGCCAGAGAAAGATCCCAGGAAGTATGAAAGTATAGAGTTTTGGTAAGTGTGTCCTAGAGGAGTCTGGTTTGGTTGAAACCCATGAGACTGACTGACCACAAGGAAAGATGGGAGAAGACATGGGTGGATGTGAGTGGGCCTGGTCAGCTAAGTTTAAGCTGCCCCATTTCTTGCTGCCCAGGGAGCCATCTGAGACTGAAACAGTATGATCAGAGGTTGACTGTAGCAAAAAAATGGGGAAGGATGGAAAAGTTGAGCTACAGAAGAAGAGAGGATCTGACTGGTGGGAAAGAAACGGACATCCTGGAGGGCAGACATTTGAGCCATCTCTCTCCAAGTCCATTCACTTGCATGGCCACCTGTCATTGTGGGGAGCGTAGCTCATTCTCCCTCTAGCACAGGCCACCACTTCCTGGACATCTCCTGGCTCTGGGACTAATTTTGGTTGTCCAGAGCCCAAGGAGAAGGCACAGCTGCAAGGCACTCCCACTGCAGGAGGACTTGTTGTTCCTAAAGGGTTGTATTATTTTCTATGCAATGAATTATGATTACCTGGACACAAAGGCAAAGGAAGGCTAGAATTTCCATGTATGCTGTCTTTCCCAGGCCTGGGAAAAGTAAAGCAATGCCTTTGTTCAGCTGGGGTGGAAACAAACAGTGGTATCTCTGCTGTGTCTGTTGGGTGAGGATGAGAGCACCGGAGGTACACTCACATGCCAGTTAATCCAGTCTGCTCTGTGTATGATAGTAAAAGCCAGCCATAGTTCAGCTCCCTATAGAATAATCCTGGAGAAACCAAGGACTCCTAGTCCAGAAAGTATCTTCAGAGATAGCTCATGTTGAACAGGAATGTAGAAACATCAGCACAGATACTAACTTCCCCTCTACCTGGTTCAGTTCCCCTTCTCCTCTATGTCACCCCATTCACCCTCTCCTGTTGAAATCCCATCAAAACGCTCAGTTCTCCCAGCTCCCAAGCTCTTGGCTATGAGACAGACCTTTAGAATTGTGTTGACAAGGATGAGCCTCTCATTCATTGGCAGAACCAAGTACCGATCTTTGGTTTCTCTGTGCCCAATGTCAAGGTAAGTGTCTAGAGAATGGAAGATTAATGGGTGAATCAATGTCTACCTCAGTTACTTATCCTCTGCCCTCGCCAGCTTCTGAGACTATGCACAGAATCAGAGCTGTCTGAGAGCAGCTAAGGCTGAGAGGCCAGGCCAGAAAAGCAGCCAGTAGGTTTAAGGGAGTCAGTTGGGCTGAAAGACACGGGCAAGTCAGCCTTTCATTTGGCTTTCCTTTCAGAATGAGTGTCTATAGGCATCCTGTGCACAACATGATAGCTGAGACTATTTGCCCAGCAAAATGTGTCTTGAGTTTGCTTCCTGTGCGTCAGCAGATGCTGGAACAGCTCAATGGCAGAGGATGGGCAGGCCATTATCACTGGCAACTGTTGGGTAGGGGTTGCATGCACCACAACCCTCACCAATTATTTGCACCTTGGGAAATTAACAACAGCAACACTGGAGATGAAAATTACAGAGCCCTCCCTTATTTGGTATACACTGGGTGGCAGACACCATGCTGAGTACTGGCCTTCACTGCTTTGAATAGTGACAACAAGACTGGAAGACAGATGTTGTGTGTGTTTGTAGAGGTGGTTCCTCAAGGCTACATAGCTAGAAAGTGACATCGTGATGATGGGAACAGTAGGTAGTAACCTGCTACTCTGGGGAGCTATTTCTTTGGTGAATAGTGTGAATGGTCATACTCATTGGAGGAAAGGTAGGAATGACAGTAACATATACAGTCAGTCTTCCAGCTGCTGGACATTATGCTGGGGGATTTACATATGGAAACTCACCTAGATCCTGCGGGGAAAGCAAGCACCTGTAGCTCAGAGGGTCTGAAGTGATAACTCCTAACTAGTTCAGGGGCAGAGAATGGAAGATGGCAATCCAGGATCAGTAATCAATGAAGAGTACACATACTGAGGTGGGCTGTAGGCCCAAGTGTTGTGGCAAACGAGACACTGGCCAGATTTTCAAAACACCTGATTCGTTGGATATATAAGACAGCAGTCTCTGTCTAAGAGACAGGTGCTAAGCATCAATGGGCCAGCGAGTCAATTGGACCAAACTCATGGACTGATGACTCTGGACTCGGTGACAAGGACATACATAAAGGTAAAATTTTATACAACTTCCTTTATTTCAGTTTATTCTCTTACATTTTCTTATTTATGAGGGTATGCATGCATGTATATAGAGGTCAGAGGACAACTTGTACCAAGGACAAGTATCTTCTACCACATAGATGCTGGGAATACAACCTGCTCCATCTTGGCAGCAGGTGCTTTTCCACACTGAATCTTTTTGCTGGCTTTAAAGCCTCTTAATTTTTGTTTGTTTGTTTTAAGATTTGTTTATTTATTTGTTTATTTATTTATACATAGGTCTTTTGTCTGCATGGATGTGGTATGCCATGGGCCTGCAGTGCCAGCAGAGGCCAGAAGAGATGGTACTGGATTCACTGGACCTGGAGTTACAGGCCCTTGTGAACCTCCATGTGGGTGCTGGGAATCAAACCTGGGTCTCTACGAACTGCTAAACTATGTCTCCAGTCTCCAAACTGATCTGAAGTTCAGGTTCCAAATATGAACCCATTTTTATCTTGGTTGATTTTGATCCCTCCCCCCTCCCTTTTAAATAGTATCCAACACTGTAGCCTCGAGTGAGTTAAAACTCTCTGCAGAGTCCAGGCAGGCCTTGACCTCTTAATTCTCCTGCCTTAGTTGGGTTAGAGCCATGAGCCACCACACCGGGCTCTCATTCATAACGTCTAAGGGCTCCTTGTGTGCTATGAACCTCCCACCACCAGCCCATTCTGTCAAAGGCAAAAGTGGGTAATTATGGAAATCAACTCCAGTGGGAAATCTCTAAGGTACACACAACTTTTTTATAGAGGGAACAATAAAGAAGAGTACTTCCCACTGAAGGAGGAAAGGGGAACACATGCATACTCTGATCTCTAAATACATAACAGATGCTAAATGGAAACCGACATCCAAATCCTCTGCTTCTCTCTACAGTAGGAATGAGGGCTTAGAACAATGAATGCGTTGGATACATGAGACTGCTGTCTCTGTCTAAGAGATAGGCTAAGCGTCCACTGGCTTTTATTCCAAAAGACCCGACACACACCCACAGGGAAATTTTCTCTTAGGTCTGTGCCTGACATCAACATTCAGCCCATGTGCACCAAAGAATAAAGAGTTTTTAGTTCACAGAAGAAAGAACTAAATTATTGGAACTGTGAATATGAAAAATCCACTTTTATAAGTAGCAACAGAAGTCGGAGTTGGCTGAACTCTCTGCATATTCAGGTAAGGAAATCCCCCTAGAAACTGATGTATGGGTTAATTTTTGACTGAGGACTTCCAGGCAGCCATGCTTCTTAGTCTGGCAAGAAGTCTAAGAAATTACCCCAGGAATGGGTGACGGAAAAAATGAGTGCAAAGCACAAGGTTACACTTGTTTTGGAAATGCTCTTGCTTGGAATCTGACTCAATGATGGATGTTTTGTTCACCAACGTCTGAATCAATATGGAGAGCTTGCTGACTGCTACTCCGTGCCTTGCCTCTTGGGCTTAGGGAGGCAATAGTGTCCAAGATAAAGGCCCTTAAGAGTCTCTTAAGAGTCTGCTCAGATCAGTGTTACCCTCTGTCACTGAAACAATAAATAATGCTTAATTGCAGATGATATACTCACTATCTCCTGTTTGCTGCCATGTCAGGATTCCATGTCATTTACTAAGATACAGCATTGACATTTATTTCCTTTCCTAATAACTCCAAATTTACTGAGCAAGCTAGCTTTTTCTTGGGCTAGTGGGAGATACCAATTGTAAGCTACTACACCAAAGAATGCACGTCGATCTATTTAAATAAAGTCTTCACTCCTCTCAATGGACCACTGGACATGGCTTGGGACCATCAATTTGAATTACCATCATGCAGGTGGACCTTGTTGCCTGTCTACTGCAAGGTGTCAGCTGTTCTTGCCTTTTGTATGGTGTATACCATGCCATTGTGTAGATATAGCATCTTGTGTTTATCCTCTCATCTGGTGATGGACTTTTGGGTCCTTTCTACCCTTTGACTGACATGAAAGAGTGCTTTTATGGATGCTCATATTAATGTTTGGCTTGAATATCTATTTTCAGTACTCTGAAGTACATATCAATTCATTGATCCTGGCTCAGGTGAATCTAAACTCAGGCTTTTAAAGATCTACTATTGAGGTCCACTTTTAACCCCATTGATTATTTCCTTACAGTCAGTTTAAAATTTCTATTGTATATCGGACATGCTGCTTTGAGACGTAGGTAGAGGGAGAAAAAAACAATCAAACATGGTGTCTGTGCCCATGTCTTAAAGTTGTATAAATTAGAAACACTAGTAAAACACTGGTCAGGCTACCGCTGCACTGATGGTTAACTTGCATGGGACACTTACTGCATGACAGGAGCATCATATTTTCCTCCATTTAATTCTTACAAGAACCCTTCAGGAAGGCATTTTTAACATCAGTTTCAGCACCAGACTGCTAAGGACATACATGGAAGAGGGACAATTGATCTATGTTTGAGAGTGGGACCAGAGAGAGGTCTCAGCAAAGGCTGGTCAAAAAGCAGGAAGGTAATGACAGAGATGCCTGGAGCCAAAGGCATAGAAGAAGCGTTCCAATGAGAGCAGAGAGATAGGCACAGAAGAGCAAGGCCCCAAGACCTGTCCAGGGAAGGAGGGCCCAGAGAATGACTCAGAAGAAATGCTTAAATGACGACGACAACGATGATGATGACGACGACGACGACGATGACACAGACAAGAGACTGGCCAACAATGCTGAAGGCAGGGATGTCTGGGTGTGCATTGCTGACAAGCTGCTCTGCTATGACTGAGCAGAGCAGCTACAGAAAACAGCAGCTGCCTGCCTGCTGGGATGAATCTCCAGCACGCACACTCTGAGGCGGGCTCAGGTGAGCATTGGAAGTCACAGGGGCAGCGAAACAGACAGCTTTTCAATGAATCAAACTGAAAAAGTAAAGGGAGGGGGTGGGCAGAGGTAAGGGGGTTTCCGATTGGCATGTCCTACTGTGGCAGAGCAGGAGAAGAGCTAAGGGTACTGAGAAACAGGAAGACCCTATGCAAACCCAGGCTGGGGGAGTCAGGCTTGAAGCAGACAGAGTAGCAACTTCCTGCAAACATGGACAAGCAACAGATGGACGTGCAAGCACACCTGGACATACTTGGGATCAAAGCAGTGGGCCAGGGGACAAGTCATCTCCCCTCAGGAAAGCCCAGGCTAGGCTGACCTAAGGCCACTGTGTCTGCTAGCCAAGAGAGAACAGTTGCATAATTATAGGAAGGGATGAGCCAGGGCAAAGAAGCTTTCTCCAAGGGAAATTGATTACTGAGATATGAAGAAACATCCAAACCTTCTCAGACTCTAAAGAACCCAGATAATGTACCAATCGAATGTGTTAACTGGGAAACTATTCAAAGCCACATGCCTACTCTCTAAATCAAGAAGCCTACCATGGGCAAGTCCCAGTATGCTAGAAGAGGCAGAAGCAGATGCCATTATTGGAATTAGGAATTGAACGAAGGGCCAGTAAGATGGCTCAGTGAGCAAAGGGGCTTGCTGCCAAGCTTAACAGCTTGAGTTCAATCCTGAGGCCCACAAGGTAGAAGGAGAGAACTGACTCATTAGGGTTGTCCTCTAACTTCCACACTTACATCTTGGCATACATGTAGGTAAACATGCTCGTGCAGCGCGCGTGTGCACAAACACACACACACACACACACACACGCTAGATAAATGTAATAAAGAATCTAAACACAAATGGCCATTTTGATTGCAGTTTAAAAATCAATAGAAAAACAAAAAAGCTAGGAATAAACACTCATGGAAAAATGATTATGTAATAAATTACTCTGTGCAGAAGCACAGACTCTATACCTTCAGAACATAATAACTAGAAATTGGCAGGAATGAAAGAGTGAGTGTGATGTATTGATTTTATATTCCTTTTTTTCCTGGGATGCCCAAGGTTAGAGGTATGGGGTGTAAGCTGATGTTGAAGTAGGAAAAGCAAGCTACTGGTGAAGGAAACTGAAGCCACGTGGCTCCGCAGAGATATGGCTGCAGATGCTGAGAACAGTGGTGGATCCCAGAAGCCTACAAACACTTCCTCATGTTTCCCAGAAAGGGTCCTTGTTGCTACTAAAACCTATGAAATGGAGGCTGATGGCCACTGAACTCCTAGGTTGGATCCAGCCCTTGAGAAGTCCCAAGCGCTTTAGTGAACAGCAGGCACACCAAAGTATGTGTGGCGACAGCTGGCTCACTGTGAGGCTAATCCTGAAATAGCATCCTTTTCTCCCCTCTCTGTTTACCACAACTTCCTGTGTCCTCTGCCCTTCTGTTCAGGGAGCAGAGGGCTGAGGACACTGCCTCTGTAAGGCAGAACTGGCTTGGTGGTGTAGAAAGTGGGCTATGGACCATGGTTGCAAGGGTGCAAATTCAACACAAATTTAAAAGCATGCACATCTGCCAGTCAACTGCAGCCTTGCTGGCTGCCAGACCACAGTCTCAGCTCCAGACCAGGGCTGTCTCTTTTATGGTCTTTTCCACTGAATTCCTTAAAGGGGAACAGAGGCCAGACCCAGCTAAGGCTGTATTTACTACATACGCTCCAGGCTCCTTTCCAGACTCTGTATGCAGGAAATCATTTAATCTGATAAATCATCTAGATGCAGAAAGACTTATTCCCTTCTCAAACAGAACAGTGCAAAACAGAAATGAAGGGAGTTAGTTGTCTGAGATTGCGCAAGGAGGGAAGCACGGGTGGGAATCCAGGCTCTAAGCCCACAGCCAGAGCTAGAGCCAGGGCCAGGGCAAGGATCATGGAAGTCTTCAGAGACCCCAAACTCACACTGACCCATGAGAGCTATCTCTTGACTTGAGTCTTCAACTAAAGCTCTGGGCTCCCAGCCTGACCTCTCAGGATCAGGGATGCTAACACTCATTGCTAACTTACTATCTATCTATGCCTGCTGTCCTGTAAGGACTTAACTCTCAGACAGAATGCATCTGGTTTCATACAGAAAGTTTACAATAAAAAGTCAGCCTGGAGCTTGGAGTGATGACAGGCCAGAGGAAACACCTTTGCTGAGGTTTCTAGACATACTGTGGAATTTTCCAGCACAGGAAATGTACCCGGAACCCACAGCAGAAACATTATTCATGGCTGTCATAACATTCCCTTGTGCTGTGGCTTGTCTACAGGCCCCCACAGCTGTGACCCCAGATGACTCAAAGAGAGACTACCTTCAAGAAGCTGCTTCCATCTTAATCAGGGAGTCCCAGTTCTAGCATTACGTATGTCACGGGACCCATACACTGTAGGATGCTAAGCCACACTCCCAATGTTTAACCATCAGATTCTAGTAGGAATGCTCCTACCTTCCAACCACACTGTAACAAGCAGCCCAAAGGAATCTGGACATCCTGACATGTCCTCTGAGGTACAAAGTCACTCCGTTAGAAGCACTGCCTCTGAGAGTTCTGTGGCCAGCTCACAGCTTCCTCATTCTCCTGGACAGCACTGTTACTTTAGAACAACTCTCACATTTACCTGCCAGTGTGGCACAGCAGCCTGTGTGAGAACACACTAAACACTGACAACCCTGCCGCACGATTTCAAACAAGTGTTCTCAGATACGGAGATCTTGCTCCTGCATTGGCCTGTAGAGTCAGCACTTATCCGCTGAGGAGGTTAAAGTAAAGATGACTCTGTAAAGTCATCACGCAAACTGGCCCGGGAAATCCTGGACCGCTCTTCCTTGGGGAAATGCCAGCCTCGTTCCTGTAAGCTTTGGTCATGAGTGTCTTATGATATCAGTCCATACAGAACTGGGATATATTTTAAAGACACTTTAAAATATAAGTGAATATAAGTAAAATTGGCCTCTTGACTGCCAATGCTGGTTCATTAGCATTGGGTTCAGGCCAACAGAGCTGGCACTCGTGTCTGGCAGGTATAGCTTTTCCATACTTCACATGTTATTTTGTACCTGGAAATGGCATGTGGGCATTTTAGCACAATGCTTGAGGGCCATGTTAAATAGAAAAACCACTCACAAATGGCCCACAAATATGGAGCAAATGAGACATTAGATAGACCACAGAAACGACATGTGTTTATAACACGCTGCAGTGAGAAGGCAGAATGTCGCCTTCTTTGACCTCAGCAGCGTGAGCCAGAGCAAAGTAGCTATAAACAAAATCCACCATCCCTTCCGTCTGCATTACGGCTGCTGGACAAATTTGTACGCATGGACTCTATGGATAATAGGATAGACTGTATGTGCCTGTGCTTAGACCTATGTAAGGATTCTGTCTGCTCCTCTGGACTCCTCCTCCTCCTCCTCCTCCTCCTCCTCCTCCTCCTCCTCCTCCTCCTCCTTCTTCTTCTTTTTCTTCTTCTTCTTCTCTCTCTCTCTCTCTCTCTCTCTCTCTCTCTCTCTCACACACACACACACACACACACAAACACACAAACACACACACACTCTGGGCATTGGGTATACATTTATGTGGAGGTGACATCCCAGTACTCCTGGCAAGAATCAGCCCAAGCCAGGCAGTAAGGCCACTCTTCTGAATGGCAAGGCTGCCTTATATCCACATGGCCTCCAGTTATCCAATGTGGCCACTGAAGACACTTAAAATGCTGGGTTATACCCTCCATATCCATTTTACCCAAGAAGTAGCTAGAGACTTAATGGGAGAGAAGGGTCACCTTTAAATGAAGAGAGAAGTTAAGGGCTTCTTGCCTCTCTCACTGAAGTCCTTGTGGGTCATACCCTGAGGACACCTATCCCTCATTACAGGCTCAGCAAATGCTCAAAAGACTTTAGAGTTCACAACACCTCTGCTTGTGTGTGTGTGAACCTGGGCCCTATGCACCTCATCAGCACCTTCCATCTCTCAGGTGGAAGACAGCTTGGGTTCAGCTCCCGCTGGTGATCAGGCCCAGTCCAGTCTTGTGGCCAGTTCCCCAGGTGAAGCTCTCATGGCAGCTCTTTCTGTGTTATAATCAGACCTACAGTCAGACTTAGAACACAAAGCTCAATGACAGACTGCAAAGAGGGTACCCGGGATCACTCTGAAGGCATCTACCGTGCTCTGACACATGCCACAAAGGCCTTGTCTGGGACCAATTCCAAGCAGATTTTTCTCTAAGCAGCTCAGGATTCTGTAAACATTATAAAACAGCCATTGGGTTATACAGAATGAGAATGTCAGTAAGGAGAAATGGACTCCAAAGGCCTCCCATCTCACCTTCAGTAAATAGAAATGGGCATTCCAAAGGCCTCCCATCTCACCTTCAGAGGCCAGTGTCTTAAACAATGGAGCCATAAACCCAAAACAAGTTTCTCAAATCAGAATACAAGGTGGATATCACAGGTTGTCATGTTTATTGTGGAAATCACTTAAAAGGAATTGTTTAGAAGACCAAGAAGTTATCAATCCAGGTGACAAATAAACACAAGTCCAACAAGTCCAGTGTAACTAGATTTTCATTTTACCATTTTGGAGTTAAAAGTTATTCCAAGTGAACAAACTACACACACACACACACACACACACACACACACACACACACACACACACACACGTACATACGTACATGTAGATGTATGCACACATGCACGTACACATACAAGTCTTTTGACTTTTAGCTCTTAAGTGAAGGGTAACTAAGTGCTACACATCTTTGGTCAAATGCCACACTAGAAAATATTAACATATGAAGAAACTAACTGGGAAATTAAGCATTCAATCTGAGCATTGCCAAGTTTACATTTTCTCCTAGCCAGCAGGAGTGGCCCCGTTCAGGTTCCCCAACTGAGTCTAGATCCCTGCTTAGATGCTGCCGCCAGAAGCCCCGTGGGTGCACCTTAGTCCCTCCCCTGTGGGGAAATGGATGCTTATCCTGAGATAAGTAAACAGGGAGTCTGCAAGCTGCCAGAAGCCCTGTGCAGCACCTCCATCAGAAGAGGAATTATTCAGATTATTATTATTATTCAGATAAATGTAGATTACCGTAATGCACTTGATAGCAAAGCAATCACAGTATTAAAAAGACAAACATTTTATTCCATAAAACAATGAGTTCTTAGCGTGCACACTGAGCTCAGTCTCAAGGTGATTCATCCACTCAAGTATTCATCAAGTGTCTCCTGGACCCTTGTGTGTGCCTGGCCACCGATCATCCATGTGTCATGACAAGACAAGGTTTACCCTTCTCAGAGGTGGGGTAACAGGTGCATGGAGCATTGATGCAGAACCCTAAGCAACAATGAAGGATGAGGATGCTATAAACCTAACTGGTACTTGACATGAGCTCCTCATATATGTGGGGTAGGGCAGAGAAGGCTTCCTAGAAGATGGGACTCCAGATCTGACTCTACACAGAGCATCAGGGGTTTGCCAGATCCTCTGGGAGGAAGAAAGAGAAAGATGATTCTATGTAGACATACTATGCACCAAGCACACTGGTCCAAGTAACCATGGCTGCCCTATGGGTGATCACAGTTAATTTGGTGCCTCTGGACAGGACATGGGGATTCTTAATGGTCTGGTAGTGTGTGCACATGTATAAATTCTGAGTTTGTGTGTCTGCTCTGTACTGTGTAATCTTGAGGAGAATTGACTGGCACAAGAAAGCTAGGGGCTCCTCATCCCCACCCATCAACACCTCCAGCTTCTCCACACTTTCTGTTGGCAGCCAAAATTTCCTCAGTAGTGTCAAGATTTGATGTGGTTATTCATTATGGTGGTTTGCAGAGCCTTATTGCTCTTACCTAGAGAGCAAGCATGATCAGACAGTGTTCTGGTCACAACCTCTTTGGACCAAGTAGAAAACAGGTGGAGGAAATCCTAATAGACTGCACTAGGGCTCAGGGTCTCTGTAACCATCCAAGCAGAGCTCAGCAGAGTCTACCCAAGACAAAGTTTGCAGAACTAGAAAGTAGCCAGCTAAGAGCCCAGATAAACTCCACTCTGCCTTGCTGCTCTCTCAGTGCCAAGCAGCTTTCCTAGGCTCTGATTCTGTGCTCAAAGCCAGGCACACTCTCTCCTCTGTGGACCCCTGGGGTTACTTCCTCTAAGAAATGAGCCCTGCATTGCACTTTGATGGATGGGCAGTGAATGCTGGCCTGGATACTTCATACAGTGATTAAACAGGACTGACTGGAGAGAATGCTCAAAGCAGCCAAGCAAATAAGCCAATGGGGAAGGAGAGAAGATGCAGGTATTCCAAACCACTTTGCAATGGTGCCGAGAGTTAGGAGAGAAGGGTGGGGGAGCTCCCTTTTCCATGATACTATCTGAGGCTGTGCTCATGAAAACTCCTGGCATGGAACCTTATAAGCAAAGAAGCAGGAAGAATGTAGATCCGAGATCTAAGACCTGAGAGAATGCTAGAGAAAGGGACCAATGTCTTCATTCCTACCACTATGCCCTAGCCGCCTCCACACACACACACACACACACACACCATAGTCAACAGCACAGCCCTAACCCTTGCTTTTGAATATTTGATAAGTAAAGGAGTGTCTGGCTCTGTGATACATGATACCCACCAGGATCTAGGAAAATAAAACAGAACCAAGACCAAATAATCGATCCATTTGTAAAACGGGTTCAAATGATTTCCTGTGGGCTTAACTATAATAAATGTGATTCATTCATAAAGCTGTTATGTGTGTGTGTGTCTGTCTGTGTATGCAGGTGCAACATGCAGGCACAGGCACTGACCTATGTGGAGGTCAGAGAACAGCCTCAGGTGTTGTGCCCCAGAGGTCACCTCTTTTCATTGAGACAAGGTCTCCCATTGGCCTGGTGTTCATGAAGTAGCCAGGCTACCTGGGCATAGGGCCACAGGGCTTTGCTAGACTCTGCCTCCCTGGGGTTACAAGTGCCTGCCACCACATCAAGATTTTTAATTTGGAATTCTAGAGATCAAACACAAGCCCTTGTGCCTGCAAGACAAGTACTTTATATACTGAGTCATCTCTCCAGCCTTTGCGTAGATTATCACTGTATGTCAAATGCTATCTCTCTGCAAAATGAGACAATGCTTCTAGGTCATATCCCCAGATTGTATTCTGTGGACTTGGAAAAGAGGCAGGGAAGGAAATGACATATGTCATCCAAACAAAAGGCAACGCTGGAGTGGATATTCTGTCTCAAATCATACACACAGCAGGGGCCGGCTTTACCCTCCAGATTAACCTAAAGCACAGATCATTTCTCTGAAGAGCAATTAAGCTGGCAACTGCAATCGCTGCTTCCTTATTCTTCTGCAATATGCTCAGAGTGCTGAAAGTGGTGTTTTTGCTTGGAATTTTTACTAGATTTAAAATAATATCTGAGCAAGCATTCCGAAGCCTTGTTTAGGTACAAACGCCTACCATCTAATGATTTTATAGATGCTGATCTTTTCTTTTCTTTTCCTTCCTTTCCCTTCCTTCCTTCCTTCCTTCCTTCCTTCCTTCCTTCCTTCCTTCCTTCCTTTCTTCCTTCTTTCCTTCCTTCCTTCCTTTCTTTCTTTTTTTTTTTTTTTTGAGACAGGGTTTCTCTGTATAGCCCTAGCTGTCCTAGAACTCACTCTGTAGACCAGGCAGGCTGCAAACACAGAAATCTGGCTGACTATGCCTCCGAAGTACTGGGATCAAAGGTGTGCACCACCATTAAATTGTGTGTGTGTGTGTGTGTGTGTGTGTGTGTGTGTATCTGTGCACATGTAAGTGCAGGTGTCGGCAGTGTCCAGAAGGGCATGGGATCCTCTGGAGCTGAACTTATAGGCAGCTGTGAGTCACTGAACTGTCAAGCACTCACTCCAGCTCCACAAAATTCCAGCTCTACAGATAAAGGAACTTAGAACTCAGATTCCCCACTTCCAGAAAACTTACAGAGACAGTTGTTATATGCTTTATAAAGTTATTTAAAAGCTGTGTTCAAAAACACAACTTATATCCCAGATCCCTTGTTGTTCAAAGAGGGTTATGTACACAAGGCTTTTGGAAGGTAGATGTCACAGAATGTGATTTGTGTTATTCCAGCCAAAGAATCACGGAAGTGACTGTTTGATACTTATATTTAATCAACTCCCAGTTTATCATTCTGCCCAAGGAGGAAACCATTTCTTGACATATATAATGTCACCTGCTGGGTTTTCCAAGTGTCACTCAAGCCCAGGCCTGAGGCCTTTCAGTATTGGAACATTCTCACACACTAGATTAGATGGGATTGGAGACAGATACTGCTTCTCTGTGCCCCATTTAATTTAATGTTTCTAAAAGTTGCCTTCAAAAAGCATATCACCATTTATGATACAAGGCAAACCTGAGCCTACAGAACTAGGGTGCTGGGCATGTACTCTGATGCAGTCACATTCAGAACTACTCAGAGATCCAAGTTTTCAAATCTCAAAATTGTATGTGGGGTACACACATGTTCCCGGGTGCAAATGTAGAGATTGGAGGATAGGCTCTGATGTCAGCCACTGTCTTCCATGCTATTTGAGAGACAGTCATTTGATGCTCGCTGCAGTGTACCCCTGCCCAACTGAGGATTCTCCTGTCTCTGCCTATCATCTCACTGTAGGTGTGCTGGGCTTGTATACTGCTGCCACATCTGGCTTTATGTGGTCCCTGAGGCTCTGAACTCAGATCCTCGTGTGTGTGTGTGTGTGTGTGTGTGTGTGTGTGTGTGTGTGTGTTTGTGTGTGTGTGTGTGTGTAAAAATTGCTCTACCTTTACCTTCTGAGTCATCTGCTCTGGCAGATTTTTTTTTTTTTGTCCTTGGGTGCATGGTGATGCTGCTCAGAGACAATTAGCCGTTAGCATCGCCTTCAGCTTAAAACTCTGAGCTTCTGCCTTCCCTGGATAGGAACTTATATCTGCTTAGGCATCAGAACCAGACTGGCCAGTATGAAGCCCGAACTCCTTTTTACCCTCACTGTCCCCAATCTGTCATGAAGCAAACATGCCCTGACCTCCTTCCAGCCACAGGGCCAGCTACTATGCAGGCAGGGCTGCCGGTCCAAGCCTCTGCTTCTGTCTGGGTCATTTTTCAACCTATATCAACTCTAACCTTGTTGCTTCAGATCAGAGCTGCCCCTAATTAACTAGGCACAAATGCCCTAGGGCTGCCAAAGGGACAACACTCCCATGCCTTCTGGGTGACTCACTGGATGAACCAGGCAGACTGTCAGCAGGGCTGTGGAAGAGGACACAGAACAAGCAGGCTCTGCAAAAATTCCCTCTAGGGCTTCAATGTGAGTCTCCCCTCTCTGCTTCAATTAGAGTGGGGGCTGCGATAAAGGCACCCAGGACCAGATGACCTCAAGTGCCTTCTTTTCCACTGCCCTATGGAATTTAGAGACATGCCCTAGTCCTTCTTAAGCACTGACCCCCCACATCTGCTCACTCACTACAATCCACATGGCTCTCTAGGGAAAACATTCCTTTTGGCCTCTGCACCTCTCTAGCAGGACGTCTCCAAGGCCAGGGCTGCCAGCTCCCACCTCACAGGACAAGCAGGTCAGGTCTAGCAACACATCAAAAGGCTAGCAACACATCAAAAGTAAAATGACTGGTGAGTGGAGAGGGGAGCCTGGACCCTGTGTTACTAAATGAGCAGTGGGTGAAGGGTGATGTGAAAGAGTCTGAAGTGGAAAGGCCTTAGAGGCCCATGGGAGACTGATGCTCACCTCAAAGTATATTCACGAGGATGTGGCAGGGTCCAAAAGTCCTCGTGTGCACTCATAATCCATCGCATCCTTTAGGGATCTGTGTCCCCACAAGGGGTCCCTGAGAAGCTACAGACTGGTTCTGGTTTTCCCAGCCTAAGGCAGAGGCAGGTTAGGTACATGCATGCTTTTTCCCTCTAATTCTCCCACAGTCCAGGGCACTGGATTATAATGCACAGCTATTCGCAAACCACTGAAAACTCCAGTTCCCCAATCAACCCTCCCTACCCAAGCACCCTGCTTCCACTGAGGACCCAAAGCTCCGGTGTGCCTTCCATCATAGCAGCCATGATCTTCTTCAGAGTTGTCATGATAATGACACAAAGAAGGCATCTAGTCACCTGGCTTCTGGTCATACATCATGGAGCGCACGCAGAGAGTCAGGGATGGGACAATTAAGCCTTCCTTAGGAAACCCAAGAGAGCAACCCCAGGAAGTTCAACCAGGACTTGGCAGTCAGGCTCCATGCCGCCTTTGTTACCATATCTTCACCAACAGTCAAGACTATCTTCTAGAAATGCTTTGTGCAGCTCTACTGAGGTCATAGCTAATACAATTAGGGAAGAGAAGGGAAAGGAGGAAGGAAGGAAGGAAAGAAGGAAGGAAGGAAGGAAGGAAGGAAGGAAGGAAGGAAGGAAGGAAGGAAGGAAGGAAAGGTAAGCGAGCTTGGCATGAGATGAACTGAAAACCTCACATTTCAGATGAGACTGCTCAGAGTCTCGGGCTCTCCCACAAAAATGACCAACTGTACCCTGTTGTAGAAAAGTAATAAGACCAACCATGAGAATAGGTAAAGTTTTAAGCCACCTGGCTGAATGTAGGACAGCTGGGGACAGACAAAGGACCAGCTAGGCAAGAAGAGCAAGGAGTGCTATTGTAGCCAGATGTAGAGAAAAACAAGAAAATGGTGATAAATCAAGCCTATGTTGGAAAGCCATCGTCTGCTGGGCTGACAACTATAGTGTTCTAAAGATGGTCGATAGACCCACTTCAGAACTACTAGGGTATCGGGCCTGACACAAAGTGTGACCAGCACTCAATAAAGCAGCCTGCACATGTCCAATAGACGCTCCTCTTCTCCTAGACACTGAACCACATGAACTTTCCTCACAACACCATGACAATTAACATAGAGATCTACAACTGGTCAACAAGCAGAGAGTAAGACACTTTGGAGTGCTCAGAACTGAATGGGGTGTCCACGTCATATCCCTCCCTTCAAGGCTCAGGGATCACTGTGGAAGGGCCAGAGGGGGTGGAAGGCTTCAAGCAAACGGCACGCACAAGCTAGGCAAAGCTCCGGCATGGAGGAGGGATGGAGTTTCAAGGACCCACCCCTATCTGAGGGACTGCTGGCACTTCATATTTGTTGGGAGAGGGAGAATCGGTTTCCTTCAATGGTGTGACCACCTAGTGTATCATCCACATACCAGGACAGGGTCTATATACAGGAGCAATCGGTCAACACAAACTAGAAAGGCTTTGAGACAGATGGAGACAAGGACAGAGCAGAGAGATAGACAGAATGAAGTGGGTGGGTAGGATAGAGGGGGAGGGTCTAGGAGGAGGTACTGGAGGGACATAAATGTGATAAAAGTACATTGCATAGAATTTTCAACTCATTTATGAAAGCGTTTTTTAAGTGTAATAGGGCAGGAGTGATGGGTCATGAGTTAGAGTGCCTTCTGATTCTCTTCCTAAGGACCCATGTTCTGTTCCTAGCACCCTAGACAGCTCACAAACACCTATTGTTCCAGTTTCAGGAGATCTGATACCCTCTTCTTGACTCTGTGGGCACTCACACATGCACACAACACCCCCCCCACACACACACACAGTTAAAAATAAAATAATTAAACAAATAGAAACAAACCACGTGCCCACCATTAACAGGTGAATGGGTAAATACAGTGTGGAATATCCGTTCAATGACATATTACTTGCTCCAAGGAAAGAAAGTCACACACAGGTATGTTACAACCTAAGGAACCTTAAAACCATTATGGCAGGAGAGAAGGGGGCTTACGGGACTTTCTGGGAGTTGGGGGGGGGCTAGGAAAGGGGAAATCATTTGAAATGTAAATAAAAAATATATCAAATAAAAATAAATAAATAAAAAAGACATTGTCACGAACAGCCTCATATTATTTGATTTCATGTGTAAAACTGTCAATGATATGCTCAGCTATAAAGTAGACTTGTTGTCAGAGACTTGGCAGATGGGGGACAAAAAGAAAGCTGGTTTATGTGTGGGCTTCCTTGTGGGGAGATGACGGAAATGTTTTAAAATCGGTTGTACCAACAGCTACACGATGGTGATATTGAACTCATGCACTACATGGTTACTGTATGGTGTGCAGATTGTATCTCAGTGAGGCTATCGAAATGAGGCGCTTTTACTTGTCCACCTAAAATGAATAAATCCAGAACTAAAATATTATCCATCCAGGTGAGGCACTGCTCTCCACTGTCCAAGGGCGGAAAGGAAAGCCAAGATCCCCAGCCACGCACAGTGGGAGCCAGAAGTGCTCGACACCAAACCCGGGGCTTCTTACACCTAATGCAGAATCTTTCTTCTTTCCCTCTTCCTTCCTTCCTTCCTTCCTTCCTTCCTTCCTTCCTTCCTTCCTTCCTTCCTTCCTTCCTTCCTTCCTTCCTTCCTTCCATCCTTCCTTCCATCCAGACATCAGAGCCTGTCTGACTGTCTGAGGAGATCATATCTTAGACAAGTAAGGGAAGGCCATGAAGACACTGGAACAAGATTACTCAGTGGGTAGGAACAGCAGATGCAAAAGTCCTGAGTCTGAGGCTGGAATATGCCTTAGGTCTAAGAGGAATGTCAGACATCAGGAAGGCTACAGGAAGAAAACAAGGAAGGGACCTATAGAAAATGAGGTCAGAAAGGCAAAGGGAAGCTGGGTGTGGTAATGGTTCATATCTGTAATCCTACCACTTGGGAGGCTGAGACGGAGATGACTGGGAGTTCAAGGCTAATTAAGCTATATAGTGAGTTCCTGGCCAGCCTAGGGTCCACAGATGCTATCTCAAAACATAGAAAACCAAACAACCAAACAATCAACCAATCAACCAACCAAACAAGTAACCAACCAGCCAACCAACCAACCAACCAAACAAACAAACAAACAAATACAAAAGCTAAATGGCTGATCCCATAATGCTTTGTAGGTGCCAAGAAGATAAAGTTTTAAGCCTGAGTGATTTACAAAGCATCAAAGGCCTGATCCACACCTGAAACAAATCTGTGTGCATGCTTATTCTAGTTCCACAATTAGTAGCTGCAGTCTACAGGGATTTCATGTGTTTCCAACAGATGTCTAGGAGTCTGGGTGAAAGTTTATAGCAATAGCCATGTCCCAAAAAGTTCTGGAAGCTTCAACAAGGAGGATTCGGAAGGTGACTGGACAGAGGAAACAAACATCTTCCTATAATACTGAAATGGTACAGGCTTGGGATTCAGCTCTCTCTCCTGGGGGTGGGTGACATTTTGGCTTCAGCACAAGACACTTTTTCTAAGATTCTACAGGAAGGCCAAGTTCCCTTCTGCAGGCTCATGTGACATTAAAGTTCCCTACACACCAGAGTCTAGGTCCTTCCGCCAGATGAGCCATTTATCCTAACTTATATTCTTCTCATCTTTTGTAAACTGCTTCCCTTTGAAAAATTCTGCTTACTCTGCTTTCAAATAAACATGCCAGCTGATATGCAGAACTGGAGGGAGAAAGCCAGAACAGGGCTGCCCGGGCCGCCCAGCATGGTGAATGTGGAATTGCAGACATTAGCCTTCTGTCTTCAACCCCTTGGGCCTATTTGCAGAAAGCATCCCTCAATCATTTGTTCCCAATAGTGAGCAAAGGCTACCCCCCCTCCCCAAGGCCATAAGAATTTCTGGAGAGTTCAGCAACCAGTCAGCACCAACAGGAAATCAGAGATAAAGCTAGCACAATGGCTATGGCTTTGCTGGGTTTTCTTCAAAAGGTGGTCTCTGACCCAAGCCCACACTCTGAGGATGGGCCACTGACTACCTTGACAAGTGTTTTCTCTGCTTCATGTTTGTTCAAGGGAACTAACTCATAACCCAAGGGTGGAACTTACAGCTCAGGGCGGGGCTTGGAGAGTTCCAGTCCCAGAAAGCCTCTGGCTTTGGTAACAGAGAAAATAGCACACCTTAAATTGGAGAGGACTTTAAGACCGTGTTCAAAGCCACCCCAGGAGCACAGCCCCTAGCACCTAGCACATCAGAGCCTGTCTTGTGTTAAGGTCTCACTGTCCCAAAAGATGCCACTGTTACACGTGGCTCTCAACTTGTTTTGTTCTTTTCTTTCTTCCTATTATTCCCTTCTTTCTTAAAGTCAGATGCAAGAGGCATAGTATCCATGAAGGGGGAGGGTGAAGAGGAAACATGTCAAACATACAACAAGCACCTACTGTGTGTCTGCTCTAGGGATACAAACATCCGACCCAGAACTGGAAGGAAATGGCAGCAAAGAGAAGAGGCTGAGGTCCTCAGTCCACACTCCACCCAGACTGGAGGCTCGTGCCTAGAGTCAAACTGTAACACACTTGCACTCTTCATTTGCTCAAAAGGTCCTACGAAGAATTTGGGGGTCACTGCTCATCTCCCTAGTACACACTGGCCACATACCTATTCTCTGCTTTTCATGATCCCTGTTGCACTTCACCCTTCTATCCCAGGCTGGCCTTGAACTCACTATGTAGCTGAGGATGATGTTAGATATTACTTCAGTCATGCACCAAGAAGCTCACGTTTATGCAGTGCTGCACATCAAACCCAGGCACTTGTGCAGGCTAGACAAGCACTCTAGAAACTGAGTTAGATATCCAGCCATATTGGGTGTCTTTTTAGTTGGAGTATTGGGATAGGTAGCTAAGCTCAAACCATTGGGGTTGTTGGGACCAGGGTTTTAACCCTAATATTCCAGCCATGCTCTCTTGTGCTAGCTACAAGGTCTTCTGATGTTCCGTGCCATTGTTTCTCTGTCTGTAATATGGAGACAATAGTCAGGAGCAGCCCACAGTGGAAGCCCTAATGAGGGGCTTAAGTGGAAAGTGCAGAAGAGTGGCCACAGTGTGAGGAGCTGCCCTGATGCTTATGAAAGCTGCAAGATAGACATGGAGCAGCATCTATGTGTAGTGGGTGAGGTGAATGAAAGCCCAGTGAACAGGATATGAGTGCACAGAGGGTATGACTAGGGTCCGAGGCGGAGGGGACAACATGTATCATGGTAGCAAGCTGGGGGAGGCCAGAACATGGTCAAGTTCCTCAAACAAATTAGGGTATGGTAGAATGAGATACCCACGTGCCTTCCAACCCAGTAAGATGTTCATAGAATAGTGTGAGAACTAAAAGGACTACCAATACCCCATGGGGTCATCTGAGAGATCAAAATAATCTTATAGCTGTCACAAGACAAAAACAGAACCAGTCATAATGCTAAGATCAAATCTACCTTGTGAGCTCTTATTCTCTGTAGAGACTGCAGTGCAGGTTTCTGAAAGACATGCTCACAGACCCCATACACGTCTGGTTTGAATGGCTACCATGGTAAATATCCACAGGTTTAACCTGTGTCATCACGAGATCTTCGAGGTCCTCAATAATCTGTAAGAGTCCTCCAAGAGATCTCCAAGTCGACAATGGAGAACCCTCTTCGCTATCGGAACGAGGCCATCCTGACATTCTCACCAGTAAAGAAGACACCATTCCAAAGATGGGTCCATAGCAGAAAAAGCACAGGGCGAAGCGGGGCTTTCAGATTCCAGAGCAGTCAATTTTTCCAGATATTTACAGCTACTGTGGGCATGTGGTGTCACCCCAAGGACAGGCCAGAAAGCCCAGGTTACTATATGCCAAATCTCTCATGGAACTTAGTGTTAGGGTAGAGTTACCATTACAAACCTCCCTTTCCCTATGCCTGGGTGATGTCAGTCACCACCGGCCATACACTTTACTGTTGCAGGTGACAGGCATCAATAGGGGAAGCTGTAATCCTACCATGCCTGGTAATCTTCATAAAGCACCTACCCTTTCCTGCAGTTCTACCTCTGTCCTGGAGAAGGCCTCCTGAGCCTCCAGTCCAGCTACACCCTGGGGTCCTCTTTCTTTGCCTCCTGATTGGAATCCCCCATGAGATCACACCCTACCCCAGAACTGTGGGTACATTATACTCATCTCCCCAGCAGCCCAGGGTACTTTTCCAGGGATGGGTTCTGACCTCAACAAGAACATATACCATGCGGGGGGGGGGGGGGGAGTCAGAAAATAAACACAGGCAGAGACTCTGTAACTTACACTAGCCGCTTCAGAAATACTGTCTTCTACCTCGATGAGCAGGGCCATTTTGCAGGACTAAAGAAGTCTCCATCTTAGTCTTATCTGCAGGACAGTAAGTTCTCCCCATGAGGACTCTCACAGTAGCCATGAAGAGGGCACTCAAGACAGCTGTCATAGAGTAATGACAATTCCAGAGTGACACAGACCCACCCTGTCTCTAAATCTGAGGGCCTCCCAGCTCTCACTCCCTGGCCAAGGTTCTAGGTGCAGACCAATCTCCTTATGAGATTCCAGCCCCTTTCCCCTTCTGCAGCCAGCAGTGTGGTGGAAGCACTGCCCCCGAGACTCCAGAAATGTCACAGAGTAGCATTGCCTGCGGGAGGAAACCTACCAGCGAGCACCAAGAAGACGGAATCAATACGTGACAACTGTAATTCTCGGTGCGATAATTACACAGTGTTTCTCGGGCTTCTCAGAGTCACTCCATTGATTTCAGCAGAGCGTATTTGCTGCATCCCGAACACAGCTGCAAGCCCAACTCTGCACTCCCATCTCCTTCATTGATCTTAAAAGTAACAGCCAGGTACAAGGGGCCTCAGAAAGCAATCTTGCAGCCTTGGCCTCTCGTTTTGCCAGGCAATTCGTTATCCACTTTGTTCTACCTTACCCAGGTCCATTTTGACTCTCAGACAGAAGGTAAAAAGAGAACCCTGTGCTTCTCTCCTCGGCTCCTGGGTTCCTACTTCATGCCAGATACTCACCTCAATGCTACTGAGGCAAAGACGCAATTAGTCTTTGGTGGAGTTTCTAAGGCACAAGCCACTCTTGGTGGTTTATCAGAAGCTATAACTGGTGTGGTGAAGAATACAAGTTCAAAATGTATAATGGAGACAAGTCCAGGATTGGGGGGAGATACTTAGGAGCTTAGTATTTTGACAATATTAACAACTCCTACAGCTCAATAAAAAGAATCACTTATATATGTAAATGGTATAAAGGCAGGAAGGGGACCTCAGCGAGTCAAGTCCTTGCTCTGCAAACATGGGAAGCCCCAACTACCACCAAGAATCCATGGAAGCAAAGCAGGTCAGAGTGGTACACACTTGTAATTTCAGCACTGGCAAGGCACATCCCTAGGACTTTCTGGGCACGCTTGGCAAGGTACAGGATAGAAAGAAATCCTGCCTTCTGAGAAATGACCATCAAGGATGTCTTTCCAGACATACATGATCCTGCACATGCACAACCTGAACACACATGAACATGCATATATGTACAAGATAAACAAAGGATTTGGGTGGACATTTCTTCCAGGAAAATATAGACATGTCGAATAATACCATAAAGTGATGTTGAATATCATGAAGGTTGTGCAAATGTAAACCACCTCACACAGCAACAACAGTGACACTCAGGATGACAGGAATCAGGGCTTCCAAGGCTGAGAAGGAATTAGAAATGTTTCATAGGACACCTGGAAATGTAAAAAGTGGGGTTACTGTGGGAGACAGGCAGCCACTCAAAAGACAGAATTGCCACACCACTAGACAGTTTCATCTGAGTTGCTCATCTAAGGAAAGTGAAATGTGTGTCTTCACCGAAGACTGCACAAGAGGGATCAGAGCGTATTCATTCGAAAAGATTTTAGCGTGTGTGTAGTTGTCAATGGAGTCCAGAAGAAGGTGTAGGTCGTGATTTATATCGCCACAAAAGTATGTAAGGATCCATCCTCAGCTTGAAAGCCATCTCACCTGCAGGGAATTATGGGAACTGACTGGCATGAGAACACATATAAGAGCTCAAGCTTCCCTGTCAAGTAAAGAAACATGGAGAAAAACAGTCCTACTTTGATTTTGTCTTTCTCAGGCTGGAGATTAGCTGCCTGTCACTGGAGACTCACAGGGTGGCTCCCTGGCTGGCATCTCCCAAGATGTCTGTCATCAGATCACTAAAGCAGAATCAACATCCGGCTCACCATGAAATTCAACAGTGTCAAAAACAGACAGGTAATGACACATTCACCAATGCTTACGCCAAAGGTAGGAGACAGGAACAAGAGCTGTCAGAAAGGTTGTGAAGTGACAGACACAAATGAAATTAGACAAAATAAATATCTATATGCTCTAGAGAAAGAAATACCAGGAAGTGTGTGAAATGTGGGAGTTCGAATGCATTACTTACAGACTAGGAACCTTGGACAGCTACATAGAATGGCCTAGGTCACAGACTCATTGTCAGAAGCCCAAGAGAGCCATATTCGTGCGTGTGTGTGTGTGTAGGGGGGGTACATCCTACCTCACTTCACAGCACCCTCTACAGTAGGCCCTGTACTTCCCTGTGGCTACCACATGGATTAGGGACCCCACTGTTCAAAACTCAAAATGGAGGCCACATCAGGTTGGCTGCCGTGGTGATTTACATGGATTAGGGACCCCACTTGTTCAAGGTTCAAAATGGAGGACAAGTAGCAGGTTGGCCAGCTCTTCAAAATGACCTGAAAACCTATGACCTTAGTAATAGTCTCCTTTTCCAACATCAATAACCCAAGTCGTAGTCTCACATATTTTTCTCTCAAGACTCATCTATGCACCCCCAGTGAGCATTTATTTGGGAAAACACAGGATTGGGACCTGAAATTCCCCATATTCCTAACTAATGATGTCTGCCATCCTTCTTGATGGTGCCACATGACTGTTTGCCTTCAGGATCTGGAAGATACCAGAGGGAAAGGGAAACTTGCCCTTCCACACGTATGTCTGGGATGTATCTTTAACTCCCCAAAAGTCTTGCATCTCCTAGCGGCCACCCACTAGCAGGTACATATTAACCTACCAAGAGAGGGCAGTGGTGAGAAAGACGGCCTAGAAGAAATGCTACCACTGCCAAGAGCCAGGGCCTTCTCCTAACTTGCTGGTTCATATGTTAAAGAGTGTGGTTGGTTTGCAAAGGAAGGCAAAAGCCCTTCACTTCTTATCTGTTTGGCCCTATGTCTTCCACCAGAAGTCTTCACAGATGATGAAAAGCTCTCCTCAGGAACTGCAATGGATGTCTCCAACTAGATTAGTACCACTTTCTAGAGTTTAATGGGCACTGGGAACTTGCCAGCAATTCTGTCGGGTAGACATCCAGAATAGCCCTCCACATTGTGCAGACCAAGCAGGGATCACCAAGTCGCCTGCAAGCATAGGGCACAAACATGAATGCCATGGGGGCAGCGGTGGGGCAAAAAGAGAAAGCCTGCCTTGGGTGGGACACAGCCACTCCCTGTCTCCAGCATGCTGTTCCAGAGAAGCCAAGATCAGAGAGAGTCTGGAAGCTGACTCTGCATTTTGTAGACCCTGAGATGCACTGTTTTATGAGGCTCAGAATAGCCTGTCACAGGGAGTCCAGGTTTTTGAAGCAGCCATACTCACCCTTTCGGGGACTACTTTCCTTTACGAGGAGAAAAGAAAAAACAAAATGACAGAGATCTGATGGGCCAGGTTTGCTGCATCTTCCTTGTTAAGTGAGAGCAGCACTCTCTGCAGTGCCCTTTCACTGTCAAGGGCAATCAGTTCCTACTGATCTCTGTCCAACTGAGAGCTCCGCCCATGCTCTAGTTTATGTCAAGTTGACATAAAACTAGCCAGCACCATAGAACCCTCAAAACAGAGACAGTGCAAGAGGAGGTGTGTGGGGTACCACAATAACCATGCACAGGGCATAAAACCAAACTAAGAACACGGGGCTCTCTTCCAGAAAGGCTCTGGAGAGCTCAGTACTACACAGGGTGCCACATGCTTGAGCTAGATTCTCAGGTCAAAGGTCACCCAGTCTTCCGGTATGGTTCTCATTCCACGCACCTTTGGCATAGAAGGGAGTTGTCACAGGATCCTCGTAAAGGAAAGCAGTCCCCGAAAGGGTGAGCGTGGCTGCTTTAAAAATCTGGGCTTCCAGTGACTGTCCATTCTGAGCCTCATAAAACAGAAGAGGAAATGCAAGGGGGCAGAGGCAAGATGGCTGACACAGACTCTCTCATCCCTATCCTTTCCTGGGCCCCCCCTGGGCCCCCTGTAGAGAACTTCCTCTGAAGATTCTGGGGTGTGGCCGGAGGTGGAGCAGCAGACCAGAAGAACTTTCTGACTGATACTTCTCGCCTGCACATATTCTTGATGGATCTTAAACTTTCCCCAGGAGCACACCCTGTAAACACCACAATCTTCCTCCGGTGGAATGAACCTGGAAAGGTGCAGGCCCACACCTTCTCCTAGGAGAAACTTGCTAATGTGAAAGAGAATTTTGGTAACTGAGCTCAATAAAATGTACTTTGTAGCCTTTAAGTATCAAGGAAAGTAAGCCAGGAAAATAGATTCTAATGGCCTTTTATTTTTCCTTTTGAATGTAATTACACTATAACACAGACAAGACTAGAAAAAGCTAGTCTTAATTTTTCTATGTCTTTTGAAAGCTTCATAATCTGCTTTTTGTTTTCTTTGTTCAACTTTGTTCTTGTCTTAGTTGGGGTACCTATTGCTATAATAAAACACCATAGCGTAAACCAGTTTAGGTGTAGAAAGGGTTTATTTCATCTTAAAACTTGTAGTCCAAAAATCTAGGGGAGTCAGGGCAGGAACATGGAGACAGAGGCCATAGATGAATGCTGCTTACTGGCTTGCCTTCCATGTATTGCTGAACTTTGCTTTCCTGTGGCATCCAGGACCACCATCCCAGGAACGGCACCACCCACAGTGATCCAGGTCCTCTCACATCAAGCGTCATTTAAGAAATTGCTCACTGTCCAGTCCGGTGGAGCTATTTTCTCAACTGAGACTCCCTCTTCCAAAATGTCTCTAGCTTATGTCAGGTTGACAGAAAACTAGCCAGCACCTTTCTATTGTCTAATACACATTTTAAAGTGAGGGACTACTTCCCTAACCATTTCCCCTATGAGTTGCAAAAGATGTCATCGTTTTCCCGAGTTGAGCATTACAGACGTTGAGGTCTTCTGGCGACAATTCAGTTCACAGCACTTAGTGACCTCATCCTGGTTTTATGAGAATGCGTACATTGGAGGTGTACTGTGTCGAAGGGAATTGGGCTTCTAATACTGTGTTGCCGTCCTCTGTCCCTGTACATGCTGGTTGCTGTCCCTCTCCCTGTACATGCAGGCTACTGTCCCTGTACATGCAAGCTACTGTTCCCAAATGTATAAGCTACTTGTGGTTTTCTCGTTCTTTGTGTATTGGGAGGCAGAGGTCAACATCAGGTTTCTTTCCCCAGCTCCACCTTGTTTTAGAAAAGGCCTCTCACTGAACCTGGAGCCCAGCAGAATCAGCTAGACTGGTTGGCCAGCAAGAATACGAACAGCACCTTCCTGTTTCTGCCTCCACGGTGCTAGGATTATAGGTATGTGCTACTTATTTACTTTTTGAGTGTCTAAGAAAGAAGGCAGGCCCCTTTGCTTGCACAGCAAGCAAGCACTTTGCCCAGTGAGTTGCCTTCTTTGCCTCTCCATATTTTTAAAGAAAACTTTTATATTTCCACCTTTGATAAGCTTACCAAATCAAAAGCTCCCCCCCCCCACTAACTTATTTCAGGTTGAATATCTGTTCTCTGAAATTTTCAGGCTGAAAAACATGTCCAAATTTGGAAGCTCTGCATATATGTAATGAGACCTCTTGGGATGCATCTCAAGTCTAAACACAAAAGTCATTTATGTTTCATGCACACTTGACACACCTAGCCTGAAGCTAATTTGATACCAAGTCTTTAGTGCACCTGTGTTCTGACTGCAAATCACTATAAGGAGTCAGGTGTAGAATGTTCCATTTACAGCATCCAAGTCGCTACTCAAAAATGTTCAGATTTTAGAGCACTCTGTGATTTGTATTTTTGGATCAGGACTGCTCAACCTGTATTTTAATGCTTTGGCCAGAAACCTTCCCCTCAGAAGGGAAAGTTTAATTGCAGACTGACATTTTTGCTTCCTAGAATTGTGAGTTCTGTTTTGACTTTTTTTTTTCAAACCCACTTGGGAGAGGCTTTTAGCCACGGTAGAACTTGAGTAAGCTGTCTAGTACTGGTCACCCTCAAACTCTCTCTATTCCGGCCTCAGAGCTCTTTGCTGGCTCTGTGCTGTACCTAGAACAGAGGGTGTCTAAGAACAGTTATGCAAGTGCTGAGATTGGGGTCCGTAGTCTGTTCAAGGCTAACTAACCCCAAAAGCAAGTGTGTAATTCACACTTAAAGACACTTAGCCTGGTTCTCTGCCCTGAAGAAGCTGAACTGGTTATGGCTCTGTCTTGGCAGTGGGTGAGAAATCAGAAACTAGAGGGGATCCTGGGTATCCTCTGCTCTTCTCTCCTCGCTCCCCCTCCCACTCCCGTCTGTTGAGAATCCTCTGACTGCACCTGAGAGACCTTCTCCACTTCATCTCCACTGCCCTTCATTCCCTCCTCCAGACCAGTATTTTCATCTAACTGCTACAAATATCTTGCCATTACTATATGGTAGGATATTCACAGATCAGCACTCCTATTGGAAATGAACAGATATGAATTCCCATAAGACTCAGTAAAACAAGGCAGGATCCTAACAAGGCCCATCTATCCCTGTGGTAGCCTTCTATGGCCACCTGTTGCCTTCTTCATAACCTTCCTGGTCACTCAGTCTTGGGGATCTATCTTTTGATTTGTTTTGTTTTGTTTCCTACATGGAAGCTTCCCTTCCTCTTGACAACAGAACTTTACGCATGTGGTTCCCTTTGCCTGTGGTAACAATCTCCCATCTCTTCCTCCTAGAATTCACTATAATTTGCAATTATGTTATTTCCTCATTTGAACTTCTTCCTTGTTTGTCTCTTGCACTCCACCTTACTAGAATGTAAACTCCATAAAACCAGTTTTTTTTTCATTATCATATATCCAGCACACAAATGTATTCAAATAGTTCATGAGTATCTGTTGGACAAGTGAAGCAAACATGCAGGTCACAGCTCAGAAGGAAACCTGCCTAGCATCAACTCGACGAAGGTTTCAGTGCTCACACCCACGGCGTGTGCACTCATGCACATGTGCATGAATCGACAAGGGTGTGGAGCACGAGTGCCGTGCGCATGAACTGTGCAGCTGCTCCCTGCCCTCAGTCTCTGTCAGTGTCCCCTGGCAGACACTTCTCCTACACTGGCACTCCCTCCTCCTGGATTCAGGTATGACACCTCAAAGGGGGCTGCCTCCTCCTGGATGGGCCCTTAGGAACATTCAGACTCCTTCATATCAGAGATCCAAAACCTCCAGAACACACAGCGACCCAGTATCCTGCTGTCTGCATTCTGTGAGCAGACTGGGCAGCAGAGCATGGAGAGGATCCGATGGGACATGAATTCGCTCACCACTGTGAGGCCAGAGCCCCTCGGAATCCAGCTTTGTACATGCGCTACCCAGCACTGCCTAGCTAAGAGATGGGGAGAGCAAGGTTGGGCTCCATCCGGGATCCTTAATCCCACCATCTTTCTTGTCATCCTTGAGCTTTGTGCCTCTAGCTCAGAGACCAAGAACTGCCAGATCTGAGGGGTTTACCCTGTAACAAGACAACTCCCGGGATCCTCGCTACAAGTTGTATTTTTAAGAGGGACCCTGCAAAAGAATGCAATAATTGCTCAATGGGTTTCAAACCTTGGATGAATGGCTCAGACGCTTTATTTAACATATCAGAGTGAATTTTCTGGCTTCCAGGTTCTCCCTGCAATCCCCCAGTCCCTCCCCTGCCTGTTTCAGGGCCCTCCTGGCTGGCATACTCCGCTCCCTATCCTGACACTCTAGCCCAGGGGTCTAGGCAGCTTTCCCTATATACTCTAACCATTTTGGTTACCCTACTGTCTTTTGGACCTCCCAGCTGCAACTCCTAGCTGCCCTCCCTCCCCTTCCCCCTCTCTTCTCATGGCTCAGGGGCATGTCTACTCTGGACTCTCAATATCTCTGCCTCTGGCTGTGCTCTCCCTCATATTGACAATAAACTTTCTTCTCCATCATATCCAGGAGCAGACATGTCCTTGTCTTTTTGTTTCCTTCCTTCCTTCCTTCCTTCCTTCCTTCCTTCCTTCCTTCCTTCCTTCCTTCCTTCCTTCCTTCCTTTCTTTCTCATTCACCTAGTGGAAGCCCGTCTCTGCAGATGCGTCAACAACATTAGGGAAGCAGTGAACAGATGAAGGAGATGGACACAACGAGTGTCACTGCACTGTGCCCAGGTTCTCTGCTAGTAACTCACCCTGCCCATCATGAAGTAGATTCCAAGGGAAGATCGTTGTTAGAGGGCAGGACAGGGACAAAAGGGAACACTGTAGAACAAGAAGGCACTGAAGACCAGAAGGAAACTACAAGGCTCAGCCCCAAAGAGAGAAGGGGGAAGGTGTGTCAGTCACATTCTGGGGAGAGCAGCAGCTTCCTAGGAACCATGGCTCCCCTGGTGTGGTGAGAAGCCACACCCATACTTCTGCCTCCCTCCAATCAGGGCTCAGGTTTCTTTCTTTTTTTTTTTTTTATGGAAACATTTTATTGTCTGGGGGTTTCACTTTTTTTTTTTTAATTTTTCCTTTATTAACAGGGAGTGGGGACCCAGAAGAGGGGAAATCATTTGAAATGTAAATAAAAAATATATCAGGGCTCAGGTTTCGTGCTGGAGCCTCCCAGTGGCCCTCATCTCACTACCAATGAAAACAGCCAAGTGTGCAGGGACCCTGCATGAGTACGGAAGGGAATACAGCACTTTCTTAAGAAGCCAGATCCCTGAAGCTTTATAAGTCAGCATTTCCACTTCCGGGTATACAGCCAAGACAACTGAACCGGAGATTCCGAGACAACATGCAGATGTGTATTCAATGCAGCGCATTCACAATATCCCGGGGCAGAGACAGCAAAAGCAGATGTGGAATAGACATGTAATGGAAATTATTCTGTCTTTCAAAAATTGGGGCTAAGAAAATAGCCCAGCCAGTAAAATGTCATGCAAGCATGATGCCCCAAGCTTAGCACCCCACTATCCCGAGCCGGCAGAACACAGCTTTAATCCCAGTACTGGGGATGTGGCAACCTATTGATGTCTGGTGCTCCCTGGCCAGCCAGCCTAGCCAAGGGAATGATGTCCAGTGTCAGTGAGCCATCCTGTCTTTAAAAATAAGGTAGAAAGAGGCCAAAGAAGTTATCCAGCATTGATCTCTGGCCTACACACACACACACACACACACACACAAACAAACACATACACACATACACTTACACATATATACACATACACTTACACATACGTACAAGATGCATACACATACACTTACACACACATACAAACATACACATACATATACACTCACACACACATGCACACATAGACACACAAACACATACACACATACACTTACACATATACACACATACACTTACACATACATACAAAATGCACACACATACACTTACACACACATACAAACATACACATACATATACACTCACACACATACACACACACACATACACACACACACACACACACACACACACACACAATTTAACCAGCTGCCAGTGTAGGCCAAATGGCAGACTTGCCCTTTTTCTGTGGCAGACTTGCCCTTTTTCTAGTTCTATAGAAGGGTAAGGGTAATAGCTATTGTGAAGCAAATTTGCCTAAGCTGGCAGCAAAACTATAGGTTGGGGAGTCATCCTTTCTCCATAAAGAGCAGGACTCTTCATGTTTATATAAGCTCTTCCATTTTGCTATTTTTCTCAAAGTTGCCACAGTAGGTAGATAACAAGCCGTTCCCAGCCAACACACACACTGGCACTCTGCTACAGAACCCCACTCGTACCCCCAAAGCTGTCCTTTTAGGCCAGTTACAACACTTACTTTTAGAACTGTAGGTTCCTGACACCAGATGGCATTTATGGGGCCCCTGCAGCACACAACTCTGAGCCCAGAGGGAAACTGTCTACTCTGAGACAAAATCCCATAGGAGAGAAACTACATAACAGTTAGTAAATACAAGTTATTTTACACTAGTGACAAAGGAAAGGGGGAGTGCGTGCTGTAAAGTGAAAGAGTGAGAAAAGACACCCTGCATGAGAAAGGGCACGGAAACCATGGGAGACTTAAAGCTCCCAGCTGTGGGTGACACAGTTCATGCTGCCAACAGACCTCAGCTGCTCCGATTTCTTTCCTCCTCACACGAAGACTGGAAGGGGGACTCAGAGAAGCCAACCTATTCAGCCAAGGACACCCAGCTTTCATCCAAAGTGGAGACCTGGGAAAACGAGGCCCTTCCTTGGGTCATCAAGTAGGGCTTGAGGGCTGACCTCTTGCTTCCCTGGGAGTGTTAGTCTTCAGGGCTGAGGGCCGATGGGTCATTTGTCCTTTTCTCTCCCACATACCCAAATATGCTCTCATTCTTTTCCCAGAAGAACCCAGATGACCCTCCCATGGAAGAAAATCTACCTGCCTGCTTGCCTTGACCTTGCCTGGGAGCTGTTTCATCTACAACCTGCAGAAATCCTGAAGAAGGAATTTCATAAGGTAGCTGTCTAAGAGCCTCTAATTGCATGGCTGAAGGCTCCCACAGTAAAGCTGAGAAAGGCCCATCAATTAAAAAGGTTCATTTCCTCTCCACACCTCATTCAGACTTCTGTTCAATAAATTACCTTCCTAAACTGGCAAGGTGGTAGAGCCCAGGGGCAAAGGTCAAGAGCTCCTGATTGGGTCCCTCATTAACATTTGGTAACCCTGGCCCAAGACACTTTCCAAGGCTTGCAGAAATGCCAGGTGGTCAGAAGGTGACAGGACACCTTACCCATGGAAGAGGTGGCAGGACGAAGAACAGAGCCTAAGACATCCAAAGACAGGGACACTCACTCAACAACCAGCTCAGGCTGGTATGGAGCACACCCTGAAAGAGTACTGGTCCTACTCTGATTCCTAGGCACACTGGCAAACAGCTAGGAGGGGCTATCAGAAACAAATAAATATGTGTGCCAGGAGTGAGTTGGGGGGTCAAGTGTGCTGGACATCAGATGTCCTTGGATCGTCTTGTTGATTTTCAGGACCATTTTAAAAAGCACCATATGTTTAAACACTGGCTTGAAATTCCCTATTCTAGCTGAGCCACCTCTTTACATACATGGTAAGGGCCAGGGTCTGAGGCCTGGGTCCCAAGTTCACACTGGGTCAGGCTCAGTCACTCCACTCCCTTCTTCTCCAAACAGATATGCAGGAAGAGGCTCAAGGGCAATGAGGGGGCTCTCATGGAGCTGCCCTATGTAAGCTTGGCAAATACCCTCATCCATTGCTACTGTTTATACTGAGAGCAAGTAAATGTCAGGCCTCTGAGGAAGGTACTAGAAACAGAGATGAGGCTGACCTGAGCCTGGATCAGGAAAGAACACAGAAACCCGACTCTTTCCACTCCATGTAGGAATAGCTGTGACTAAGAAGGACCCAGGAATGGAAAGGGTATAAGTGGCAGGGATCTGGGAGGAAAGAAGGCAGACCAGCCACACATGGAAGGACAGAGCTAGGGAGCATGGTGCAGGCTGGGAAAGGAATAGATCCTGGCCATAGTTCCTGGTGCGCAGTGAGGAAGAAGGCAAAGGCTGGAAACACTGTTCCGGGGCTCGAATGCCTACATTCAAGGCATGACTCTGCTTTTCTAGCTGTATAGCTCTGGGCAAAAGACTTTGGCTGTTTGTGCTACCTGCTAAGGCCTGGCTGGCCCTACAGAAGCTTCCAGTAGTTAGTGCAAGCTTCTATCACTGAAGAAAGCAATGTGTGACAGGGAGTGTTTGGAGCTGAGTGGTTTTATAGCATCAGGGAGATTCTGAGCAAGGCGCAGAGAAGGGAGAGAAGCCATGAGGGATGTGGAAGGCTCTAGAAGACCCAGAGCAGAATAAACATGGCTCTGGCAGGCTTTGCCCTTCCCCCATTTCTTCTGCTTTGGTGAACTGTTAGATTATATTAAAATTAGATTATATTATCTATTAAGTATTAGGTATATATTAGGTATACATATATATTAGGTATATTACCTAAAGCTAGCCACCAAGGTCTATTTCATTAGTTAGCCTCTTCCTCCTCTTGAGGCTGGCCACCAAGGTCCATCTATCAAAGTCTTGAAGTCTAGCAATCAAAAGACTCCTTTGGCTCACCTAATTAATGTGCCCAATCAAAACAACCCAGGTCACCCTAACACTGGGTTTTCCTTTCCCCCTTTATAAAATGCCATTTGCCTATGAGCCATGTTTGTCTCCTCTCTATCCAGAGGCAGTCCTTTGAACTTCTGGGGCAAATGACCTTTCCCCCTCTCTCTTGCCCCCTTGACCTCTTCCCTCTCATACTCTTATCTTTTGACTTTGTCGCTTATTCTCTGCTTTGTCCCTCTGGGACAAATAAATCTCCTGTGTGCTGAGAACTTGGATTTGGTGTGTCTTGAACAAATTTTGGTCCTTTGAGGATGAGTACAAGCTGTGGGCTAGAACCCACAGAGAAGCAAGAAGCAGCAACTTGGGTCCTATCTAGCTTTTTTTCTCACCATCATTGGAATCTCTAAGTAGATCCCAGTGATGGCCTTGTTAAAGGGTGCAGGGTGCATGTTCCCAGCGTATCTAGTCTTTGCTGCAGGCACCATATGAATGGAGGCTAGAAGTTTTCTCATCTACAGAGTATGAGGAACACCTACCCTGACAAGCTGGAAGGTGGAGTCTTGATTCAGAGCCATGGCTTCTTCCCTGTGTCTAAGGCAGTGTCTAGGAATAGGGCAGGCCACAGACTAAGGGGAGCCTAGAAGGTAGAGCAGCACAGTCCAAGCTTGGCAAGCCTACCATTCCCAAGGATGAGGGTCAACTTTGACTTATGCTTATGCTGTCTACCAATCCTCCACTGCACTTCTGTGATTCCTAATCACAGGTGGGTTTGACATGCACATAAATGCTAAACAGGAAACACAGCACCCAGAAGTCTCTAGAATCTCTAAATTACCAGCCACCTAATGAGTGCATTAATTAATTTCCCACTGCTGTGACAAAATGTCTGACATAAAGCAACTTTAGGGCAAAGGGTTTAGTTTGAGGTCACTGTGCATCATGGCGGACAAGGTAGACCAGAAGGAGCAAGAGGCAGCTGCTCGTACTGTGTCTGTCCACAGTCGGGAGGTAGAGAAAGTGAACAGTGAATGCTGGCGTTCAGTCTGACTTCCTTTTATTCAGTGCAGGGCCCCAGCCTGGGGAGTGGTGTGGCCCACATTTGGAGTAGCTCTTCCATCCCCAGATAAACCTCTCTGGAAATACGCTCCCTGACACCCCACAGGTGTGCCTCCTAGATAATTCTAAATCCAGTCAATGTTAACCATCACAGGTAGAAAGCATTGATAATGGGGCCCTGAGCTCAAATTCACTGTGGCTGAGCGAGTTCATTTCCCAGTTCCTTGACTTATAATTTGGGAGGAAAAAAAATCACTTTTTTTGGCTATCTAAAGGCTAAATCAGCAAACTTCAGCACAATGTTACAGTCAGATGGGAGGAAGAGAAAGCAGTGCTGTGTGGCGTAATGGAAAATGCAGTTAACAGCAATGCACTGTGTAACCTCAAAAGAGCTACAGGGGAGGAGCCTGAGCACTCCTATCATAGAGAGCGATAGAAATCCAAGGTGAGGAATATGCTGAGTACTGTGATTTGATCATTACCCAGTGAGTGCATGAATCAAAACATCACATTATGCCACATATGTGCATATGCATATATGTATATGTATATATCCACTTATTGTGCTAATCAAAGAATTAAGTAAAATAAAAGGTCATAAGCTATCTTAGGGTCATAATCACACAGCGCTCAAGTGGCTAAGTAAAAAAAATCCAATAGAAGCTTATATGATTCTACTTTATCTCTACTGAAAATTGTTGGTTTACAGATATTTATTTAAAAGCTTCAAATTGAAATTCTGAAAGCCCTTAAAATGTGACTGCAAAAAAATGACAAAGGACACACATGCACATGCACGTGCACATGCACATCATCATCATCATCATTATCTAGAGCAGGTTGGCACATGGAAAGAACTGTTACACTGTTGAAAGGAACCATTTTGTAACTATGACACCAATCCCCAGATACCAACAGCCAGTGCACTGAGCTTTCTAGTAGCATTGCATGCAGATCCCAGATTGACTACAACTCTTGGCTGTTAGATTCACCTCCCTCATGTGTCACTGCACCTATCACTTGAGGGTTAAATAGAAAAGATGCTTTCACGTGGAAGGGAAAAGGACCTAACTTTTTCTATGTCTAGCCTTGCACAAGTTACTTGAGAACATTAAGTTTCAACATCATAAGGATCTTCCTAGAGAGGACCCTTATTTTAATGATGAGCAGAATGGGTCTCAGTGTAAGTTGTGAACAAGTAGCACAAGGTAGATGGCTGGTGGTGCGTGTGTGTGTGTGTGTGTGTGTGTGTGTGTGTGTGTAAAACCCCCAGAGATAATTTCTATTGTTTGTTCATAGATTCATCCATTCCCATGTGTATATGTACCCATGTATTCATGTATGGGTGGATGTACATGTACGTGGGGGGCATGCACCTGGAGGCTGGAGGATAACATGTCAGGCTCCATCTGCCTTGTTTCTTGAGATGAGGTCACTCACTTTCATCTGGGGCTCAGGGATTCGGCTAGAGTAGCTGGACAGCAAGCGCCAGGAATCCCCATGTTCCTGCCCCTCCACACTGGGATGACAAGTGTTCACCCCCATGCCCGGCACCCAGTCTTTTCTTGTGTGTGCTGGGCATCTCAGGTCCCCATGCTTACATGGTACATGATTTACTGACCTAGTCATTTCCCCAGCTTCAATCTCCCTCTTGCTCAGAATAAAACTATTAAGAGGACAAGGGTAAATGATGACAATGACAAGCCATCACTGAAGGTTCACTGGCACCAGGTACCGGTCTGCAAACTCTGCCCATTGTACAAATATGAAGATCAACAATAAGTGCACAGGTCCAAACTGTACACACTCAGAAGTTGGGGGAGGTGTCCCTGTGTCACGTTGGAAATGTGTGCAACATGTTATGTCTAGAATATTCTCTCCCATTCTTTCCTAGCCACCCATTTCTATGCTGTACTGTCTTCTGCAAAACAGGCTCAGAAAACCTCCTTCCCTGTGTGCAATGTGGGCAGGTACAGTCGGACCTGCCATCAAGAGCTCACTGCCCAGCTACCTGCTCACTAGGTGAAACTGGAAGATGACAGCTGGGCACAGAGCCCTTGTTAACAGTGTCTCTAATGAGCCCTCTAGAGCATAAGCAGAAACCTGTTTCTCATGCCAGTGGGTGGCTGCCTTTTCTATCCTCAGCTGGAAAGCCAGCAGTTAGTTACCTACTCAATGCCTTCCTTTCACCCACTTCTCACGCAGATGAAACCCCCAAAACAGGGAACTAAAGTGTCCTGGCTCACGGTCCTTTGCAAGATGGACCTGTACTCAGTGCAGAAGTGAAAGATTCTATGTCTCATATTCATGGCAACCACACTTGTGGAACCCATAAAGGGACACTGGGTAGCTATGAGGGAAAAGGGATGGGCCATTAGAACTCAGGAATGTGCAGCCATAATACCCAGAGTTTGTCTGCACAGAGGACTGTGGGGCACAAAGGCACTTAGAGTCTCTGCCACCTCTCAGGACAACCTCTGCCTTTCCCCTGGAGGAGCTCCCAGCTCTCAGCTGCAACAACCTCATTATCTCTAGGAACCTGCAGTCCCTGGAGCCAGTACACTCTTTTCTAATTGTACAAAAAGATCTGGTGCCTGGAATAGTGCTCTAGAACCAAACACTGGGTCCTTACACCACTGCTCAAATTCTCAGTGCTCACACCCTGCAGACCAGAACTGCAAGAAAGAACCTTTACAGGGGACAAGTGTGTCCTGTAACCTGAATTCTCCAGCACGAGAGCCGGCAGCTACTTGTGGAGTTGTGAATGTTCTAATGCAGGTGAGGAGCTGAATGGTCAATGTCATGTGGCTTTAATGAATTTACAGCCACATGTGGCTAGTAAGTGTCTCATTAGAGCACCTCTAGATGGTACTTAGGAAAAAATATCCCTGTTTTTTAAAATCTAGAAATCTAGGTGGGGCTTGGGGCATTCTCTCTGCTTAAGAGAATGAATTGACACCAACCAAAGAGTACACATGGAGGGACCCATGGCTCTAGATGCACATGTAGCAGAGGATGGCCTTGTTGGACATCAAAGGGAAGAGAGGCTTTTGGCCCTGAGAAGGCTCGATGCCCTAGTATAGGTGATTGCCAGGACAGGGAAGCTGGAGTGGGTGGATTGGTGAGCAGGAGGAGGGAGGATGGGTTAGGGGATTTGAGGGTGGAATCCAGGAAAGGGAACAACATTTGAAATGTAAATAAAGAGTGTATCTAGTAAATAATGGGGGGAAAAAAGAGAATGACTTTCTCTGTGCCAGCAGAACATCTTCTAGTCAGATCTTTAGTAAGGGAAATACCACCATCCCCATTGTAGCTATAAATAAGTAGCCACAGAGCTGAGAAGGGTCAAAACACTAGGAGGAAACCCAGGCAGCCCCAGTCAGTGTCCAGGCGTCCATCATAATCCACACAGGGCCTTACTGTGGTCAGCTTAAGAAATGAGGCTTATGGCATTCTTGCTGAGAACAGCTGTGGAGCTGTTAGGATCCAGGTTTCTAATTCCTCTCCTGTTTCACAGGCTAATAATGCTGTCCCCTCAAGGAGTTTGGAGGTCTTGAAAGATGCCATTGTACTTAAAGAGAGATACTTTCCAAGGCGAGGCCAAAGAGAAGTATAAAAATCTCCTGAAGTCACTAGGAATGAGATGTTTTCCCGTGTGTAAACTGTGCCCAATGTGCCACTCTGAAAATGACACTTTCCCATCTCCAAATCTTAACCTTGGGTTAAGATTTGCAAACATTTCATTTGGATTTTTCCCTTAAAAATGTATAAATTGTTAAAGAGGTTAAAAGTCAGGAAACAAAGCATTATTTTTCCATTAAAAATATGCTGAGTTTATTCTAATCTAGTGTAGCACACCTTCAATGCCCATGCTGCTTGGATTAAATCACCCTCTTCCTAGCAGCTAACAGAGATAGATTGACTAGATTTGAAGGTGAAGGTGGAGGCGGGGGAGCACTTCCCACAGCTTCCCTGGCTTAGAGCCTGATTTTCTCCTCACTCCACCAGTCTCTCTCTCTCTTGCTTCCCTCTTCAGTGCCTGCTTCCCTCACTGGAGCCAAGTTAAGACCACATTAGCAAACACACTCCATGCTGCTTTTTTTCCAACTCAAGAGGCCACTTCTCCGATCATATGTAGGAAGAACAGACCTTTAACATTTTCTCATTTAACCCAAGAACCCTAATCAGGAAAGTCACCAGATGTCAAACTGCTGGAGAGGGCTCCCTCCGAAGAGTGTTTCCACCCAGAGTCCAGTGGGTTTTGCTCTTTGGTGAGCCGAAGTTATACCCAGGGCTTCCGAAGGGCAGTGATCCACAGAATGGTAAGGACCACTGGTGAAGGTTCTCTGCCAGTTTTCATAGAGCAATTACAAGCCTGAGCTCCTAGCAACTAGTAAGGAAATTCAATGAATTCATGAATACAGTATCATCCACTTAGATGCTTCCAAAATGATCTGCATGCCACATAAAAAACAAAGACCATCAGTTTCAGTGTGGCAATGTTTGGAAACATCATGGGAAGAGGAAAACCACCTATTATGTGTCTTATGATGGACAAACAGGGTGATCACTCCTATTCAAATAATCCCCAATTCAAAAGGCCTCAACCCTAAAACTTCCTCCAGTGTCAATATGACACCCCAAGTTCTGTGCACATATTATGTGACAGTTTGGAATCGAACGCGTCCAGTTGTTGGCGCATTTGAGATTTCGAATTTCAAGATTAGGTTTGTTCACGCAGTAAAGTCCATACAAATACTTCAGACTGTGAAAAGGCTCAAATCTGAACTGCTTCTGGTCCCATGAATATCACAAAACAGACCCTCATACTATACGGTTCAATCCACATAAGGGACCTCCTGCCTGAAGCAGCTGGGACCATAGATCCACAATGAATAGAGGATGAGGGTATTGGCAGGAGACAGAAGGTAAGCCAGAGAACAGCAGTAAGACTGCAGAAAACTAGAGGGCAATGGACAGACATCTTTAATTCTGTCCAGAGGAAAGCGATAGAGCAACCTGTTCAGAAAAATGAATGTCAAAGGCAAGTGCACAAGCTAGGCGTGGAGGTATACCTGTGAACACTGTCACTCAGGATACGGAGGCAGGAGGATGGCCCCAAGTCCAAGGCCAAACTGGCTTATATGACTAGATCTAGAACAACCAAGACTCTAGAGTAGGTGCCTGTATCCAACAAATAACAGTGAAGTCAATAGCCGCCTACAGGGCGTTTTAGATCTGATGTAAGTTGTTTTATTTCCCCCTTGGAGATAATTAACTTGAACATTAACACTAACTATATATTGCTTACCATTAAGAAAGTATTAATAGTACTGTGATTTTTTTTAAAGACTCTTCTCTGGGGCTAGAGAATTGGCTCAGCAGTTAAGGGTACTTGTTGGTCTTGCAGAAGGCCTGGGCTCTCTTCCCATCACCCACAGGGTGCCATCTGCAATTCCACTTCTAGAGGATCTGACACCTTCTTGTGATGTAGGTAGGCACCAGGCCTGCCTGTGTATATATATATATATATATATATATATATATACACAAAATACTCACACCCATAAACTAAAACAAATTGTTTTAAAAGTTAGAAAAAAACCGCAACATTTTTAGAGGTAAACATCGATGATTTATTACTTATTTTCAAAATGTGCGTGTGTGCATGCACACACAGAGAGACAGAGACAGGCAGAGAGACAGGTAGAGAGATAGAGAGACAGAGAGACAGGGAGAGATGTAGGTGGGGAATGTTACCAGCCTTAAAAAGGAAGATAAACCTTGACAAGCTCTGCAGCCTCAATGTCCCTGGAGGACATCATAACAAGGTGACACATATCACATGACTATTTATATGAGGCACTGAGAGTAAAGTTCATAGACACAGAAGTAGCAAAGTGGGGAACTGTGCAGTGGGTAGCGCTTCAGATGAGCAGCTCCACGTCCAAATGGAGAGGGTCTTCAGCTCCTGTGGAGGCATGCACTCAGGGGTGGACGAAAGTGGCCTTTCCCTCCCTGAGTCTTCTGTAGACATAAGTTCATGTCTAGGGTCACTCGGCCGCTGACAGTCTCCACACATCCCAGGGCTCAGCCACCATAAATGACAAAGTGTTCTGGGCTGGGAGGCCTTGTGCCTGGCACTGCTTTATCTAGCAGAGCTCTGCTAATTCCCTAATCCTTCTCACATGTCCATCTGGATCGGGAATGTCCTCCTCCCTCTACCTGTCCCGGATGTGATCTAGAAGGTTCAAAGTTTGCTGAATCACACAGGACAAGTCCACTTGCCAGAGTCTGGGCCTGCAAAACTCAAGTCCAACTTGTATAATCACTACGAATGTATACTGATTAAATGCTGCTGGGCCAAAAAAACGTAAACAAAGCCATCTGGTGAATAAGATTTTCTTATTGTAGGAAAAGGGGGTGGCTGTTGAAAACAACTCTCCCGCTCAGACTCCCCTCCCCCGCCCCGTTTCTCTCCCTTCCTCCTTCCCCCTCTCTCTCCCTTCTCTGCCTTTCTCTCTCTTTTCCTTCTCCTCCTTCCTTCCCCCTCTTTCTCTCTCTCAGAAGCAAAGCTTCATCTGATAATGTTTCCAATTTTCCAGGGAGCTAAATCCATAGAAAACCAGGATTCTCCTAGGCCAGAAGTGTCTGGGTACTTCATTTGTTACTGATAAAATGACAGTAGGAAGCACAGCTGTGTTTTGTACACAAGAGACACAGCAATAATGAGGTAGCTGGGTTAAATCACAGTGTGTGTGGTGTGTGTGTGTCTCTCTCTCTCTGTGTGTGTGTGTGTGTGTGTGTGTGTGTGTGTTGCCTATTCTGGTGAGCCTTATGGGGGCCAGAGATCAGTACCAAGTGTTTTCCTCAGTAACTCTTCCCCTTGCTTTTAGGCAGTTTTTCAATAAACTTGAAGCTATTTCAGTTAGAAGGGCAGACCAACCAAGCCCCATGATGCACTGCCCCCACCTCTCAGGCTTGGGATTACAGACACATGCCACCATACCTGGCTTTACATGGGTGTTTAAGATCTGGACTCCAGGTTTCTGCTTGTATGGCAGGTACCTACAGCAGGCTATTTCTCTACTCCAAGTTAAGTCACTGTTCAAGTCCAGCTTGATGCTTATAGGACTGGATTACTCCAGTGATCCCATGAGCCCATGAAGGGGTAGTGCTAGAGACAGCAAAGGACAGGAAGATTAGGCACCCAGACAATGGATCAGGATCATAATCTCAGCCTTGCCATTTACCAGCTGTAGGACCCCAGACAATGCTCACCCTCCTGCATCTGCCATGTATTCCATGGATGAATAGTATTTACCTCGCTGGAGTTCATGAGGAGGGGACAGGCACAAGTCATAATTCAGACACCCATGAACGGCAAGCTGGTGCTCTCAGTGTCAGGTCATTATCCAAATCCACAAGCATCTCAGACGCTTGCCTAAATACACAGACAACTGTTAACGGCTTCTTTGTGAAAATAAAGAACACTAAAATTAAACGCTGGCTTGCCACCAGTAAGAAGGACCACACTAAAAAACTAAAATCCGATGTACCAGTGTGGGCTGTGGCATGTTCTTTCGTCTCCCCAATGGCCTCTGAAGGTTGCCTTCTGCCCCGGGATCACAGGTATGAATGTATATTTGGATTGATACGGTGAAGCCACCTAGATGAAGGCAGGTGTCTCTGCCCCGTGACACCAATGGCTACAGACAAAGCCAGGGTAGGGAAAATGACTGAGAGCTAATAATAAACGCTGTCTGGTTGCAAAAGGTTCCGAGTGTCCACACACAATTCCTGCATTTATTAGATCCTCACTGTGCTAATGAGACCTCTAACTGGGAATTCAAATTCCCTTTGTAAACTCCATTAGCAACCTACAAAGCAGGTGGGCAAATGTGAACCTTTCTTGGAGAAGCAAAGTCTTGTCTAGAAAGGGAAGCAGAGAGAAATCACAGCCAGATTGTATTCTCAGAGCATCAGAGAGATGGATTGGCAGGTCTCTTTGGAGGTAAGTCAGAATGAACCAAACTCCCTCCCTCCTACTACCCCCTCCCACTCCTGAAATAGGATACGATTGTATAAAACCATTTTTATCTGTAGAGGAATTTTCTTGAATGGAGCAACTACCCCCGCTAAAGTTTTGCCAAAAAGTCAGTCCAGTTCATTTGTTTCCCCAGATGACTGCTTGGGTCCCTCAAGATTTGCAAAGCCTCAAGACTCAAGAGACTTTTTTTTTTTTTTTTTTTTTTTTAGTAAGAACACATGGAAACTTTTGACTCTCAGAGTTCAAATTCTATTAATGATTCCAATGCATTTTTAAAATGTTTTCCCCTTAAAACAGCATTAATAGAGTTTTGATCTTATCTGTGTATTAGTTCAAACCAGCACAGAGAATTGCTGAATATTACCCAAAATATCCACAGCTAGGCTAAAAGGAGGGATGGAAAATTTCAGCTTCACAAGAATTTCTTGCAGCAAGTGATGAAATGAGGGGGCCCAGGAAGAGAGCAAGCAGGTGTTATCAAAGCCCCTGGGAACACATTCTGATTTCCCTGAGTTGTAGGAGCAGCTCAAATTGAGACCCCCACCCCCAAGCTGAGTAATAGTTGGCCCATCTCACCACAACCATCTTGGATATATCTATTCCACTCCACATTGTCTAATACCAAGGTCAACCTAACTTAAGGATTTTCTGGGGCTTTATTCATTTGGGGGTCATAAGCCTAGCTAAGATGCAGGTGGAAGTTTTCCCTCTAAGACCCTACATCTCAGTCGCCATATAAATTTAGAAGGGCAAGAATCACCCTACCTACACTAAGCACATTGCAGAACTTTCAGCTTGAAGAAGTCCTGTAAAGTTATCTCATTGAGTCCTGGCATTTGTAAAGCAAACTGCAGGATTCCAACTTTAAAGATGATAGTTAAGGTTTTATGAGTGTCCATTAACCAACTAAGACGTTGATATCTGCAGACTGCATCTGTGGTGTAGACTAAAATAAGCATGCTTGTGCAAGTGCTCTCTCTCTCTCTCTCTCTCTCTCTCTCTCTCTCTCTCTCTCTCTCTCACACACACACACACACACACACACACACACAGCACAGCACATTCATATACACACACCACTTGGCAGACGTGAAATGGCATCGCTGAGCTGGATGGAACACATTCATTTAGCTTATTCATTCCTGACAATATGAAGTCATTAGCGGGAGGTAAGGCAGCTTTGGCAATTGCAAGCATGGAAAGAGAACAGGGTTGGTTATGTTTCTCCATTCAATAAACAGGGCCATTGACTAAGCTGTATGGTCTTACTGCTCTCTGCCTACATAAGTAATTTGCTATTAAACACATACTGCTCTTGTAAAAAGCCAGGCAATGGGTTATTTTTACATGCTTGAGTTTGGAGGGACAGAGACAAGGGGTGGGGCATTCCTCTTGACTTCTGGTCCCTGACCTGCAACTTAAATGACTACAAGATAATAAAATAAAGCACTAAGTCAAAACCTTCAGCCCAGCACCGATTCTTTTATGTGTTGAGTCAGGACTCTGCAGGGTATAATGATGCATACCTTGGTGCTGTGAGAAAGCCAGCACTTCCTTCAGAGGCCATCTGCATCCCATGAGCTTAGCATTAGCTGTGGTTTGAATATGAAGGGTCATGTCTAGGCTCATGTTCAGAACGTAGTCCCTAGTAGATGAAGCTTGACCAGGGGAAATCCTGAACATTAGACAGTGAGGCTGAGCTGGACCAAGAAGGTCGCTGGGGCTGTGTAGCTGAAGGCTATTCTCTTGTTCCTGTTTCACTCTCTGCTCCTTGCCCTCTATGGTGTAAAGAGCCTCCTCTTTCTATGTCCTGTTTCATCATGGGCTGGAACCTAGGGCCAAAGGCTATGAACTAAAATCTCTAAGGCAAGAGACAACCTTCCTTCAGTAAGTTGGTTTATTCTGGCATATGGTCTCAGCATTGATAACACTAACCTTAATATTCATCTTTCAAGGTACCTGGTTGACTCTCAAGAGGAAAGCAATGCAACTCAAGTCCTACGTGACGTAACCGTGGTGTCTGGGCCTAAAAGAGGTTGGATCTTGCCTCTAACTGCAAGAGCTGAGAATGATAATTTACATTAACCAAATAAGAAGGATTTTAGGGGCTGGACATTCGCTTCAAGAACAGCAAGCTTCAGGATACCCCCCCCCCTCAGATTCTCCAGGGTGACTCTCTTTGCTGCTGTCCTCTTTTCTGCCTGTGGCAGCCAAAATGGACATTGGACTCCTTGTGCATTCTGGGTTCTTACCTAGAATGTTCTAGAAAGAGGAGACTGGTGTTTGTCTGAATCCAGACTAGATTCTGACTGACCTACTCCTTGGGCCAATGACTGTAGACCATAGCTTTTCTCTTTGTGATAATTGACTATCCCTAGACCACATGGTCATTCCTACAGCTCACAGAAACCACCTGGGGTAGGGAAGGTTATCCCTCAGTGTGAGAACGAGATGATGGGCAGACAGGCTCCAGCAAGTGTCAACACTATTCTTCCAATATGCCTTAGCAATGAAGGGTGGTTAACCCATGTCACAGGGTCAGCACCACTAAACAGCATGACTTTCCACACAGTAAGCCCTTCACACCATCAGTTCTTACAGAATGCTTCTGAGGGGTGAGAAGAAACACAAAGAAAGTCAAGATTGCTCTTAGAAAAAGCAAATAGTCTAGAAATAAACTAGATGGGAAAGCACACCTGCTATGGAGGGAGATCTTAAAAAAAAAAACAACTTTTATATGGGAACAATACTTGTGCTACCATTAAGGAAAGATAATAGGCCTGTCTTCATCAGCCAGGTGCAGCTAACTGGGCTGCAGTGAAAGCCAGTCTTCGATATTCTGGTGGAAGGAAACTGCTTTTGTAAGAATCTGTACCTCCTCATGCCCTTCTGGGCCACTCCAGTCTTCTGTCCTCTCTATCACCCACTTCAATGCCACATCTCAATGTCTCTTTGTAAAGATAAAGTCATTCAGTCATTCCCACAGTAGACATGTGTGCCCCAACCAATCCAGATTGTATTTCTTTTGCATTCCAATGACTCCTTTAGGGAAGTGTAGGACTACTTTATTCATGACTTTATGTCGATGGCTCATCTTTCTTACTGTTACAAGGCATTAGGCGTGACACAACAGGACCAGTAACACTAAAGCCTATAAGCAGTCTCCCTCATCCCTGCCAGGAAGTCCTACACAAGTTAACAGTGTTGATTCACTGTTTTGCTTTGAGTATGAAACACCTCCCTAAGACAAGCGGCACTGTTTGGGGAAGTTGTGAAACCTTAAGGAAGAAGGGCTTAGCTTGTAGAAGTAGGTTTCTGGGGAGACAGGCCTTGAGGTTTTATGGCCCAGGCCCACTTCCCGTTCTGTTTAGACTTCCTGTTTTAGCAAGAAGTGAGGAGTTCAAGCAGTACACATCTACCACCCACCACCGTGCCCTTGGATCACAACAGACTTTGTCCTCTCAAACCATGAGCTAAAACCAACCATTGTTACCTCAAGTTGTTGTGTCCATTATTTAATCAAAGGCTGAGGGATTTCAATGAGTCAGCAAAGCAGTCTGCTTGAAAACAAGCATCTTTAGTTCCTCTTAAAAAATCAGCAGCTCTGAGGGGGGCTAGAGAGATGGTTCGGAAGTTTAGAGCACTGCCTGTTCTTGCAGAAAACTAGAGTTCGATTTCCAGCACCTACACAGTGGATCACCACTGCCTATAAGTTGTGTTCCAGGGAATTGGATGCCCACTTCTGACCGCTCCAGGAACAAGGCACACAGGCTGTGAACAGACATACATGTAGGCAAAACCTTTTGGTAAGGGCTCTAGTGGTTTACCTCAAGACTGAAAAAGTTTCTATTCTCATGAATCATACCTGCTACTGACAATCACGACACAAGGACTCTTGTCCAATGACCTGTCCTCGGTGAGATAAACCTGCCACTCATCTATGCTCCTGTTTCTAGATTTGTAAATGGGGACTCTAAAAAGATGATCAAGGAAGGCTTATTGATTCTGCCCTCCCCTGAAGATACACAATACTTGTTGCTTAGGAACAGGGAGCCTACCAAACCCCATCATACTGGTAGGGTGATGAGCTCACAGCAATGGGAAACCCAGCCAGTCTACAGGAGGGAGGTCCCCAGAAGAACCAGGATTCAAATCTTGAAATGACTACAAGAAGCCTAACTCAGAATGCTCATGGTAGCCAAGGTGCTGAGCACAGCCAGGATGTCCTAAGCCACCGAATGTGAAATATAAGCATTTAGAAAGGAATGAGAACCAGCTACCATCGCAGGCACTCTGGAAGCCCCATATACAGACTTTGGGTGGATTGCTTAACACTATGCCGAAACACACTGCAATGGCCGATCACCAGCAGCTGGGATGAGGGACTGGAGCATGGCCAAAGCAAGCTGACCACTTCCAGTGCCATTTAGTTCAGAAAAAAAGAAATTAATGAGAGAAACTTCAATACCAATGAAGTTGCAAGAATATAATGAGCCACGCTTGCTCCCAGGAGAAACAGCTTTTCAATTATTTCTTTTAAAGGAGTTGCAGTCATGGTGTATTTGATCCATACCCGACCCACACTCTTTGGAGAATTAGAACACATTTTACCCAGTGTCAAGTTAAAATAATAATAATAATAAAAAAACCTCATCAGAAGCAAAATAACTCTTTGCTCCCAGGGCTCTAAAAAGAAGTGTGGTTCTCTTTGGGTGGTTGGCTGTTACGCTTGTGACCTTTGTACTGAACTAACACTTGGCAGGTGAAATCTGAGAACAATTCTCTTTGCGTCATTAGCTAAAACAGAGGGCTGATCTCACTTTCAATCTAAATGATAACGAAGGGAACATGATACATCAGATCTGATAGATATGGCACTAGGGTCTAATAGATACGTCACAAGGCTCAGAGCAACTGTCCTGTGCAATCAAGCACACTGCTAGGGTCTCTGTTCCTCCCATAGCTCCTCTTCAAGATGCCCCCAGACAAACACTTTCCTCTAACAGGATCCCATTCCTTCCAAAACAGCCATGCTCAGAAGACATCCTTCTGCCTGTGTCTTCCACTTTGAGTATTAATATTGTGCACGAATCTGCTAAACACACGTACGTTATTCAAAATGATCTGATTTCACTTTGATCCCAATCTGTATCATGAAACCTAGATCACACACATGGGAAAATTAGGCATACATCCCGTTTCCCCAACAAATGAATGACTGCATGGCAAATAGGGGGAACTTAAATGGACTCCATGTGTTGGCCAATGCTAACTTCCTCCTTTGTGGGTAGAGAATGCTCCTGCTGTTTGCTTTGTTTAATGGCACTCGGGGTCAAACTCCAGGCCTTATGCATGCTATCAAGCAGTCTACCACTGAGCCGCAACTCCCTGTGTGTGTGCGTGCATGTGCGTGTGTATGTGTGTGCATGTCTCTGTATATGGGTCCATGTGTGTGTGTGTATGTGTGTGTGTGTGTGTGTAAAAAGACAGAGGACAGCCATGAGTGTCAGTCCCCGGCACAAGCAACCTTTGATTTTGAGAATTCTCTCGCCAGTGGTCTGGAGTTTGGCAAGTAATTAAGGCTGGCTGGGCAGAAAACCACTGGCTTCCTGTCTCTACCTCCCTAGCACTAGAATTACAAGCACATGTCGCCAAGCCAGGGTTTTTTCAAAGTATGAGGTCTAAAGATCAAACTTGGGTCTTCATTATTACAATGCAAGCTCCTTGCTGACTGAGCTTTCATTATGTGCAATGTTACTGTCAAGGACAACTGGATGGAAGGCTTCTCTATAGTTTGCAATGATTTCTGGTTCTATCCTTATTACAAACTTAAAAATTATTTGAAAAAAATTAACATTCTTAAGTAATTAGTTGTATAGGGCCTTTGGAGAGGCCTTTGAGGTTAAATGACCCCCTGTAAATGGGCCTTAATCCAATTAAATTGCTCATGTTTAGATGGAGGTTTGGCTTACAGAAGCGATCTTGGGGCTGTGACCCTAGAGGGACAGCCAGCCAACGAGTCCATAGCCTTTTGTGAGCTACAGAGAGAGGCTTCAGGAAATACCGACTTTGCCTATGCCTTGACCTTGAACCTCTCTAGAATTGGAAAATAAACTGTTTTTCTGGGGTTCTTTTCTCTCTCTTAGGTTTTACTGCTAGGAACAGACACCATGACCAAGGCAACTCTTACAAAGACACATTTAATTGGGGCTGGCTTACAGGTTCAGAGGTTCAGTCCATTATCAAGGTGGGAGCATGGCAGCATCCAGGCAAGCACAGTGCAGGAGGAACTGAGAGTCCTACATCTCCATTTGAAAGCTGCTAGTGGAATACTGACTCCCATGCAGCTAGGGTGAGGTTCTTAAAGTCCACACCCACAGTGACACACCTACTCCAAAAGGACCACACCTTCTAATAGTGCCACTCTTTGGGCCAAGCATATACAAACCATCATAATCTCCCAGTGCAGGGTGTTCTTCCCAGCAACCTGATGTACAATGGCCCCCATGCTCTAAGCCCTCCGTTTATTTGAATTTGTTTTATGACAGGTCCAGCCTTCCAGGCCTTGGCATCTCTTGTTGGGAAAAGACTTGAGGATGAACCCATTAACAAAGGAAGCCTTAGGCTGTAAGCATCCCTTCCATCCTGACAAGGCTGGTGCTCAAGGGAGTCATAATACTATAGAAAGACTGTGGAGGGGACAGGCAGAAACCTGTCTGTTGGGCCCAGATTGCACAATAAGAAAGGGTCAGAGGAAGTTATAAAGAAGGGGAGCTCCAGCGCAGTATGAGGCAAACTTCCTGATGGCGCTGATGGCTACAGCTGATGATAATAGAAAGACAGTTTGCATAGTCGACAGTGCTGGAGTAGAAGGCAGAGTCCGCCATGTGCTGAGGGACCGGGGCTCTGATCTTGCTTCACCTTTATACACAACAACAGTGGGCAGTACATCTCTTTCCAGAACCTTGACGTGAGTATGAGCAGTGCCCACCGGTGTCCATCCTACCCCCAAGCACCTATTCTGGTTTTGACCCCCACTATTCACACCAGCAGTACCCCTCTTCATGGACTTCAGGCAGAGTCCCGTCTCTGCCGCCTCAAGGTTCTTGGTGTTTTCCAAAGGTTTCAAGTTCTCTGGTGGAAATCCTTGACTCCTGCTTGAGCCTGAAACACCCCCCCCTCGCCCCCACCACCCACCCACCCACTGCCTTCCAAACAGACCTGGGGCATACCTGGAACAGGCGGCACTCTCACACCCACAGCCCCGCCACAGCCAGGTCAACGACTTCTGTAAAGCACTTTAACCTTCGGTTTACTCATGGGCTTCCTGTATCACAGCAGAGACTCTGAAAGGTCCTTTCCAGCAATAGACAATATCACCAATACGGTGGTGCATGCTCACAAGGGATGATTTTGTATGCAGCCAGAGCCATAGAAGAATATTTAGTAACATGGTGAAAAGCTCATAAAATATTAAGAGAAATGAAATTACAAAGTCTTGTTTATTATAAGCACATTTGTTTGGTTTTTGCTGAAAAGCATATTAATGCAGAAAAAGAGACTAGAATTATATATACTATAGGGCCAGGAATAACTATTTGCTCATTACTCTTTTTTGTTTTTTTAATGTATCTCCAAAATGGCCAATAGTAAATGTGTTAACACACTTCCAAGCTGTTAAAAAAAAAAAAAAAACCCATAACTAAAAAAAACAAAACAAAACAAACAAAAACCCAAAAAACCATAAAACAAAAAAACATTCTCATTCTACCTTTTCCCTTCTTAGAAAAAGAAGGCAAGAACTAAGGGAGCGAACAAGTAAAAGGCCAAAGTAAAGGAAGTCCGTGCACCATGTCACTTACACTGTCATAAGACGCGAGTGCCACTTGGTGTATTTTGAACTTGCAGAGACAAAAGGACAGCTAAGAAAACTAGGCTGATGGATGGTCACGCCATGGAGCTAAGGCATGACTGGACTCCTAAAGGGTCGACTCTTGGACCTCTGGAATGCACAAATGGGTTTTCCCCACATCCCTGCCCATTTGGTCCCTGTGGGAACAAAAAGTGCCACGCGCCACCCGCAGGTCATTCCCCAGTCATCCTAGGAGGCCGAGTGCCACATGCTGCTGTACTGAAATGCACTGAAAAGGCTGGCAGCAGAGCGCAGCCACCATTCATCTGGTTTTGTCCCATGGTAATGCGTTCCCTCAACTCCCTCCTCACTCTAGAAAGGACTGGCTTCAGAACAGGGCTAGCCTTGTGAGCGGATTCCATGAAGGACTCCAGGAGCTCGGCGAGAGTTCAGCCAAGAGAGTCAGAGGAAGGAATTGTTTTAGTGGGAAATGCTGGAGGGACCTGAACTGAACTCTTTCACTTTTGCCTGCACGTGAGAATCTATAACCTGGCCATGGGTGTGTGGCTAGCACACATCTGCTGACCGACTGTGCAGGCAGCTGGCAACAGGTCTGGTCTCAGATGAATGCCCTGAAACAGCCTTTCTACCAAAAGCTAACTGCAAATCTCATGGGCTAGATCAGAAAATTAAATAAATACCCCGCCCTGTGCCATCCTACAAGCCTTGGGTCTAACTCCCATCTCCACAAAACCCAAATTACCCCCTTAGCATAGAAATCATACTTCAATTTACTGTTCCGAAACAAACTCAGCTTTTCATTGGCCATTTCCTTCCTGGTGATGTGATCCAGTACTGTTACCAGAAAACTATGATCCCAAGCATCCTCAAGCTATAGTTATGGATATCAACTTATCAACCTGCTGTTTAACAGCAGCAAAAAAATAAAAAAAAAAATCATCATACTTGCCACCTCAGTGGAACCCCGCCCCCTCCAGGTACTACCCAAGCCTTAACCATATGGAGAAAGGGACCAACCTTGACTGTGCATCTTTGCTTCAACAGTTCTATGCCCTGTGACACAAAGATGTCCTAACTGGGTTTGCCTTGGACAGGGAAGGGGTCATAGTCTCCTCCTACAGAAAGGCCATACATCAATCTAAGATACACTTGTTCAATCAAAGCTTTGTGGCAGGCCTCTGGGTGGCTATGTGCTCCCAGACATCCTATCTCAGAAAGCTCGGGCTGTGTAAAGTAGAGGCTTGCTCGATAGGAAGCTTATGCCAAGTTTGATTCAAATTGTATTTTAGCTTAAGCCTACATAATTAGCTGTATACTCCAAGACACATGGCAGTCGAATTCAGTGGTGGGAGATGTCTTCATTGGGATCGAACTAAGGGAGTGGCCAAGTAAAAGGCCAAAGTAAAGGAAGTCCGTGCACCATCTCACTTACACTGTCATAAGATGCAACTGCCACTTTGTGTATTTTGAACTTGGAGAGACAAAAGGACAGTAAGAAAACTAAATTTATATTTAGTAAGTCAGGGCTAGAGATGCTTGGTAAGTGACCACACAGCGATCCACCAGCATTTGGTCAAGGACACCGCTTGTCACATAAGCAAATTGACGATTAGCTGTTTCCTGACACTTTAGACATTAGGGCTCTTGCATCTTTGTGGTATAAAATATCAGTACCTACTTCAGCAGAAAATAGTTCTTTAGAGTTTGCACATTCTTCATTTCTTCCTAATACCCAGTTCCTGGGCAGGTTGCTAGTTGAAACATCACCAGAAGTCATCAACTTTGAATTATAACAAATGCTGACAGTGAAATTAATTATCTTTTAAAATCCAAAACAAAAAACAAAACCACAACAAAAGGAAGCAAAACAAAAAGCAAACAACAACAAAACCAAAAGGCAGTTTTGAGTCTTCAAAGTTGGGGGTCTCCTAAATGAAGACCCCAAATAAACCTTGGTAAACACTAGAGCATCTCAAATACCCCTTCACCACAGCACCCATACACACAAAATAGATTAACCTCAAACCCCTCCAAACCAGATCTTCCCCTCTGCAAGGTTTGCATCTGGTAAGATGCAGGCAGCATCTGAGCATCCCTTGGAAAGATTTTCAAAAATGATCTAGGTGCACTACTCCTACATCAGGCATGTGAGTCTTTCTAGGGATCCAACCCTAGAGACCGTTAGCTAGTTCTGTAAACCAGTGCTCCAGCAAAACAGGGTCCAACTTTGCACCACTACACCAACCCAGGCAGCAGGGGCAGTGCCTACCTATGTAGAGCGAGGAGTCCTTCCTCCGCACGTGGTCGTCGATGTAGGAGACCCCCAGGGGCTGCACGGGGGTAGCACCGATGCCCAGGAGCACCTGAGCCCCAATGAGCAGCAAGTACATCATGTTCGTGGCTGTCCGGTTACGGCAGATTAGGTCCGGGTCAGGCCCCTCATCACTGCTGGACCCATTGGTGGCACAGACATCACGGCCTTCTGCTCCCCACCGAATCTCGCCAGCCTCATACTTGTACTGGTGGGTGAGGAATTCAGGCAGTGCCGAGAGCAGTGCGCCCAACGCCATGACGATTCCACCACAGCCGATGAGGCGCGGTCGGTGCCCACGTGCTCCGAAGTAACTTACGAAGAGAATCAGCGCCAGGTTGCCGATCTCAAAGCTGCTGGCGATCACACCCACATCGGCGCTCTGAAGGTTGAACCGGCGTTCCAGGGTGGTCAACACGCTCACCTGGGGGTGGCAAAAGGAAAATTCAAAGTCTATCTTAGGAGGTATGCAAGGGGACAATCCTCTGCCCTTCCTGGACCCTCCCACCTGCCTGGTGAGGTGGCACCAGATGCAAAAGGCAGGTAGAAACCCAATGAATCAGACAAGCATTTCCTTCATTTGATAACCCTAATTCAATGGAAGGATGTACTTTCTTAGTAGTAAAGATGATTTTTGCCAGTATCTGCCTCCATCTTCAAGGGTCCCATGTATCTCCATAGAGGAGACCTAAGAAGTGGTCAGGAGTAAATCCCAAAGTCCATGTGACCTTTCCAAATGCATGGTATATATGAAGCCTGTGGATGCTAAAGAGCATTGGAACCGAGTCTCTTTTTACCAGCCCAAAACACCTAAGTGACAAAGCAGACCAACTAGAATAGCTCAGTAGAATGTTTGACTTATTCATGAGTACCCCATCCACTCTTCCCCAGGCCCTCCTCATGCTAATCACCACTGAGCTGCATTCCCAGAATCCTTTTCACTTTTTGAGGTAGAATTTTATTAAGTTGGCCATGGTGACCTTGAACCCACTCTCTGTAGGCCAGGTGGTCTTTGTACTTATAGGCTAGGTAAGTCTTGAAGCTGGTTGAGCCTCCTCCTTCAGCTTCCTATAGCTGGGATCACAGACTGACACAAACAGGCCTTGTGGTGCGAATATATTTAGCACCATTTCCTTCAGGAAGTTTCTAAGTGACATAGGTTTCCCTAAAGGCTAGCTAATAAAACAAACAAACAAACAAACAAAAAACAAAATAACCAAAATCCCTCTGAACTGTTGCAAGCACTGTAGCTCTGCTGGGATAGTTTTATGGGATATTTTTATATTTCCCCTCTCTTTTGTATTCCTGCCTGCCTGTGTTTGTTTAACAATATTTACTAAACATATGCTATTTGTCTGGCAATGACCTGAATAAAATGGACAGAAAAAATGAGGACACCTGGTCTTAAAAGGCCACCTGGCAGGTAGGTACACACAGACATGACTAAAACATAAATTCAAGGGGCGATATGCTATTAAAAGGCTCATTAGAGGGAAGATGGAGTACTCTGCTGTTTGTGGGTACCATGACCTGTATCACAGGAGGACAGCTGTCCCTGTTAAGAGAGATCTGGCAGATGATTTTGCCCTCACCAGGCAGGGAAGAATACTTGAAGCAACGCTATGAACAAGGAAAGCATGAGTTCCTGATGAAGGAGAGAACTGACCCAGGTCACAACAAGCCAGGAACACCACTGTGAACAATGGAGACGATTCACACCATGCGGTGGTGGGAAAGCAGGCACACCTGAGAGAAAGCAGAGGTGAATCCTGCTACCCCTTAATCTGTGGTGACCCTAGCCAACTCAATTACCTTCCCTCAGCTTTGAGTCTGGGAAATAGGAATCCTAACAGCCCTACTGTGATGGATATGAACACCGGCAACAGTGCAAATTTACTGGCCAGAGAAGCCTTCCATTCCAGGGTGTGATAGATCAGAGAGGCAGTTAAGTACAGGTGTCTGTGGCCAGACTACATGGGTCCCTCCTGACTCCAGGTAAGCAAGTCACTCTGTGCTTTAGCTTGCTTACTGTGAATTGACAGTGAGATCTGGGACCAGGATAAACCTAAACCATGCACGAGGGGGTGCCGGGAAAGGACAAGCTGCAGTCCTTATGAACATTCTGGTATCTCTCTCTGGTTCACTGGGAGCATCCAGACTTGAAAAGCCTCAGTATCACACCAAGTATGGGAAGAATGAAGAAATGAATGCCAGAGGGCCAAACAGACAGGCCCATAAGGAAGCTGGGGGCTGTATATGCAAGAACCCTCATCAGCACAGAAAGACAGACAAGAAACATGGGAGAGGCTTTAGTTCAGGCAGATGGCACTAGATCTTCAGACTGTTAAAGCGCAGGGAGGAGAGTCCCAGAGAGCTAGCCTTCCTCTAAGATCAGACACAGGGATGTGCTATAAACACCCAATCATCCACAACCTTCCAATCCCGTCCCATCTGCTGGGATCCAAGCATATATCCAGACATCTGTGATAATGATGATGAGAGGGTGCCTCTGTGTGCCCTTACTATCAAAAGAACAGTGTGCTCAGGTCACTGTTCCTTTAGCCCAGAGGATCTCAGCCCTGGTCAGAAGTGCAGAAACACATGGTAAACACCTGGGCTCCCATAGCATTCATGACTCAGCCAAGGCCCATGGGTAGTTTTTGAATCTGATCCCTAGCTGACCAGAGGGAAGGTGAGAGGCAGGCTGCTGAGGCAGTGGAACATCATGGAGATCTTTCCTTCAGTGCCATGCCACTGGCCAGCCCCACAGAGCAGCTTCGGAGCATCTGTCACACACTTGATCAGCAAGGTTCCCAGTCAGGGTCCAACTCCATTGTGCTTTCCAGCCAAGGGCAACCCACAACTCGCTGGGGCCAGCTCCTTTCTGCAAATAACAGATTGCAGTTGTTGAGAACAGAAGATAAACAGGACCTGGCGTGGTTACAAGGGCTCTAAAATGCTCCCAAAGATGTGCTTTCTGAAAGCCCTGGGCAAGGGAAAAGAAAGGCTTCAATTATTCACTTCTTTCCACTAGTACAAAAGCCTGTGCCTTGATGGAACACCCTAGACGGAACGCCCTAGACGGAACACCCTAGACGGAACGCCCTAGACGGAACGCTCTAGATGGAACGCTCTGTCTTTAAACAGGTGATGTGGTGTGTGGGAGTAACTGGGGAGGTCTAACGGCCTGGGAGGTGGAGATCAACAGGCTGAGCCTGGAAAGATGACCAAGGAGGGCTGGATGAGAAGAGATCTGGAACTAGCCTGGTCAACAGCTCCAGGCACTGACAGACACCAGGAGCAGAACAGTCTGACGATGGCTTCACAACCCACTGCTGTGACAAAATGCCCAAGACAAACAATATACAGGAAGATTTGACTTGGGTTTGATTTGAAGTTTCATCCACAGTCACTCGGCTTCGTTGTTTCAAATCTATGGACAGGCAGAGTAATAAGATGGTGGTCACCACACAGTGCAATAAAAAGGCCAAGCTGCTACTCCACAAAGGCCCGGAAGTAAAAAGCAAAAGGAAGGAAGAAGCGGAGGATCCTCGATCCCCCGAGGGATCACCCTAATGCTGGGTCCTTTCACTAGACACTAACTTGGGAAGGCTGTCTGCCTCCCAACGCCACCACAGGCTGCCGTGAAGCCTTTAGCACCCGGCCTTGGGAGCATTTAAGATGTAAACCTCAACAGGTAGATCCGCAGGTGGCATCCTCCACCATGGTGCTGGATGGTTCCACAGTAGAGGGAGGGCTGAAGTGACGACGTCTCATCTTATTCTGCCACGAGGGCTAAGGACAGACACAAGAGACAACATATCTGGACCCTGGAACCCCGCGGAGAGCTCCAGCTCAGCAAACATGCTCCATCATAAACTACCTCACAATATGTGCATTCGTGATGCTGGGAAAGGAGATGGGGATCACGACTGCTGTAGACAAGACACAAACAGTTGCTCTAGAGCTAGATCATGCCCGGGGCTCCTGTCCTGTCTCAATGCAGGATCTTTCCTTCCTCCTCGCAGCCTGTTGCGGGGCCCCAGCGATACTCATCTAGACCAGCAGTTAACATTACTGCAGCCACTCTGAAATGGTACTTTGTGGATCAATTAGATCGGAGGCTAATGTCTTCTCTCATTTAAAGCACAGTTTTCAGAAGATGGACTAATTAAGTATGCATGAGACCATAAAAGCCACTTGTGGCTTTTTTTTTTAAATGTGGCAGAGACTAATCCAGCATAGAGGGAAGCTGAGCACTGATGGGAACAACGGCTGCCTTTACTTAATGGGTGAAGAGCGCTAAAGAAACAGCTGGATAATTAGAGACAGAGACAAAGGGACAGGGATTCCAGGAGGAAGCGTCCTTACTCTAGGCCAAGTGCAAATGAAGTTAGTGTGAGAAGTGTGCAGGATCTACCAGGCTTTGTCTACATTAACTAGGCGGAGGAGAAAAGGGGGTGGGGTGGGGAGTAGAGAGAGCAGGAGGAAAGGAATGAGTTAGAGAGGACAAGAAGGAGAAAGGGGGAGATCTACATTTCAGAATCTCATGAACTCTTGTTAATAACAGTTCCCAGAGCTGGGCAACGACTCAGTGAAGTGCTTGCTCACCAAGCAGGAGAACCCACATTCAATCTCCTACAACTATGTACCAAGCTGGACATGATGGCGCACGCTTGGAATCCCAGTGCTGGGAAGGTGGTACCCTTGAGTTCCCTGGCCAGTAAGCGCCTAGTGAGGCCCAGGACCCAGTGAAGGGACCCTGTCTCAAAAGGCAGGCGAGATGGCTTCTGAGGAAGTATACCTGAGATCGATCCCTGACAACCACACCTCTGCCCCGTCCCCCACATGCACAGATGCACTGGTATACATGCATACATGCATACACATGTGTGCCCAAAGGGAGGATGGTGATTCATGTTGATGTCAGTACTGTAGGACATGGTGGCCTATGGGCAGGCGTGTCTGAATCTTCCCTCATTCTCTAAAGAAGTGGCCCGTGGGAAGCTGCCATGGACTCTTCATCAAGAATCCAGGTTCTCAGGGCTGTGGTGGAAGACTTCAATCTTCTAAGAGATAAGCCCACATTTTCATTCTGGCTTGGGTGATGGGGCTGTCACTAGCAACTGGGAATCTCTGCAAATAACAGTTCCTGCTCCCAAGGCCTCTGTCATAAAGGTGATGATTCTAACACCCAAGAAGGTAGAGGCTGTTGTATGTTTACCTATGACATATGTGTGCTTAGGGTATTGGATACCATTTGCAACTTAGTCTATTCCTGTAGCTTTGTAGTGGGAGAACCTGGAGGTCAGAATGAAACTCCTGATTTGAAGGTCTTGTCAGGAGATGGATATATCTATTCTGGGTTGACCATGAAGTCATTCTGTAGCCCAAGCTGGCTATAAACTTGGGATCTCCTACCTCATCATCCTTAGTGCTAGGATCACGGGCCTCTACTCTCATGCCTGACTTCAGTCTAGCTTTGACAGCTGCTTGTCAAGCGGATCTACCAGAGGCCATTTCCAAGCCTTAGCAATGGGTATAACAGCATGGTCTTGTGAGCACCACTGGGGTTCTGTAGCCAGCACTCAGTAGGTATATATTAACGAAATGTTCTCAACACTGGCATACATGATTTGCTTGCTTTCTTCAGTTTAATCTGATTCCACAACCTCCAGTGCCTGCTGAGTGGGCAACTCAAGAAGTATGGCTGTGATTAAGACACAATGCACACATGACAGAATGAAACCGTTTAGTGACAACATAGGCTACAGCACCACGACAGAGCGGCAGAGCAATCAAGGGAATGACAACACAGTGAGTAGACACAAGACACAAGAAGAGTGAACTAGATTCTAAAAGACATTAAGTGGAGGCTGGAGAGATGGCTCAGTGGTTAAGAGCACTGACTGCTCTTCCAGAGGTCCTGAGTTCAATTCCCAGCAACCACAACCACCCACAACCACAACCATGATGGCTCACAGCCACCTGTAATAGGATCCAAAGCCCTCCTCTGGTGTGTCTGAAGAGAGTGACAGTATACTCACATACATAAAATAAATATATTTAATAATAATAATGATGATGATGATGATGATCATGATCATGATGATGATAAAGACATGAAGTGGTAGGAGTTGCTGCCCTATTTCAAAAGCAAAGATCACTGACACAAAGAAGATACAGCAGGTGGAGAGTTCTGGCTGTCTTGGGACAAGAGGAAATAACATATGATTTGGTACTGAATGGAGTCATCAGAGACAAAGCAGCCTTGAAGGCAACACGACTGTGGATCTGGGTTTGAGATCAATGGGGGAAGGGAGGTTCTTGAGCAGAAGTCATCCTTTAGAAATGGCATGGCATTCTATACAGCATGGAATGAGGGAGACCACCTGGTCAGCTACTCAAACAGTCTTGGTGAGAAATGATCTCCACTTGCTCATTGCTGATATGTCATTAAAAAAAAAAAAAAAAGGACATCAGCGTGGAGGTGACACCAAGCTCAGATTCAAAAGCCTGGAAACATGGGGTAAAGGGCCCACATCAGCAAGCAGATTCTAACAACAGCACAAGGGGTGTCAACCTTGATGTGGTCAGGACAAAGTAATGTGGCTGCCTCTCTCCAGGGTTCCTGGAAAGAATTTGACACACTTACTCTGAAAAGAGTGAGATGGTAAATATTTTAGGCTCCTAGGCCATGTGGTCTCCATAGTAACACTGGCATCTGCCACTGTAGCCCAATACAGCATCCATGGCAACCTGTACACAAGTGGACATGGCTGAGTTCCAATAAAACTTTACTAACAAAAAACAGGCAGAGGGCCAGATTTGGTCCATACCCCTTTGTAGACTGCCCAAATCTTGGTTCTGCACATTATATCTTGAGCTGATAAATAAATACTTCCCATTCATAATAAATTTATGTAACACTGTAGTTACAAATGCCAAAAAAAACCCATTTCTAGACACTTCAATGCCAGTTTGTAAAGGTTTGGGGGTTTGTTTAATATTTTTTAATCCCATGCAAATGAGTTGAAAATAAGTTTCTTGTCTGTCCTTCCTAAGACATCTCTTTCTGAACTAAGGGGAATATTCTCTGCTCTCCAAAGCCAGTATTCAGTTTCTGTGATAAAAACTGTAACACTGATCTCAGCTGAAGAAAGCCCAGGATGCTATTCTGTCTCTCATCCTAACAGTCATGCCTTGTGGTAGGAAGTTCAGTGCACTGGGGATGTGGTGTGCAAAATACACTCGCTTCTGAAGTCTGGGGACACGGGTCTGCACAGCCAGGCCGCCCAGGACACCAGGGTCCCAGCCTCTTGCTCTTGGTCCAACCGCATGACCCACAGCTGGGCCAGGTGAAGGAGACATTTGGCAAGGCTGCTTTATGTCTGCTTCGAGATGACTGTGCACAAATTGGGCTCAAGGGATAACTGGGCATAATTTTCAAATCAGTCTTCCTTAAAAGGCAGAGAACGAATTAGACAGAGAAGCTTTTGAGACACTGTGGCCTCAGGCGGATGCAAACACATCAATAGTAACAAGTTTACTAAGCTTTCCTGTTATTATCAGAAGTGTTCTAACCAAACTTCATTTTTTTTATAAACCCATGAGAATGATCTCAAGGTAAATTTAATCTCTTATCTGTCATGCCAAGGGTATGTCTTTTCTCTTCGGAAACACGCTCTTGCTGCCAAACCTCAGCCTCTTGAAGGCTGAGATTAGTATGCACAACCACACCCCTTTAGAACATGTCTTCTTATGTTGGGACATATGCAACATTTTAAGGGCTTCACGTTGACTTGGTCAGTCTGGGTAAGACAAGCCTCAAGACTCCTTTTCTAGTTTGTGAACAATGGTCCCTCCTCAAAGCTGTTGAACAAAACACCAGGACCCCAGTAGGCATGGTAACTATAGGCAGGCCTGGTCTTCAGCATGCCCCACCCCCAACCCCACAGTAGGACCCTGAGCCACCACAGGTCTCCCAGGTCCCTCACTTATGACTTCACTCTTTGAATCCTGGTCTTAAACAGCCTGGCGTGGCATTTTCCAGATCACCTCAAATGAGAGTGTCAGTCTCTGCCTGCTCAGTCTTACACAGGCTTCACTGACCTCTCCTTCTCTAAGAACATATCTCTGCCTCCTCCCTTTTGTCCCTCTACTCTGCCATCTGCATCTTTCTTGGACCATTTCTCCCTCTCCCCTATACTGTGGGTTCTTTTGCCCTTTTTCTCTCCCTGCCTCCCCCTAAACAGCCCTAAGCCACAACAGAGGCAACAGTTTTTATGATTCCTTATACTCTTTGAATTTTATGTCCAATTAATTAATTCTAAGAGAATGTGCAATAGTTTATGATCCTCCCACTCAAAATCAAATAAAATAAAACTACCACTAAGTGTAATTACTTCCAATATGTAAATCACATCACTGACCCCTCAGTCACCCCCAATAGCTCTTCCTTCCAGCTTAGAGAAACAGGTTTCAGGTCCCCACCAGCCTCAATCAACAGAGCTCTCTGCATTCTATGCCTGAGCTGTGACATCACCTGCAGGTATTTAGGCACCAGGCCAAGTTGAGCCTTGCAGAGCACAGCCTAGAGCCCCACCGTTTGAACTCAAAGTTGGTATGGTGGCTGCTCTGTTTTACTGGAGAACAGGATGAACTCAGTTCCTTGACTTTCATGTAGAGGGGACAGGCATAAGCCTCCAAGAGATCTTGGAATAAAGCTCACACTAATCATTCATTTTAACACAGGATTCTCAGGCAGAGCTTTTTTGTGCTGAGTCAGTCTCTCTCCAGAGCCCCAGAGCCCTAGAATACCACTGTGTCCAATGAAAAGTGCCCCCTGCCCCCTCCCCCCATTTGGGCCATGGAAATAGCTTACCCAGGACAGTGTTTGACACAAAAAATCTGAGGATCCTAAATTTAATCCCCAGAACCCACATTTTAAAAAACGGAGTGAGCCAGGTGGCAGTGGTTCACACTTCTAATCCCAGCACTTGGGAAGCAGAGGCAAGCAAATGAATGAGTTCAAGGCCAGCCCCATCTACAGAGTGAGTTCCATGACAGCCAAGGCTACGCAGAGAAACTGTGTCTCAAAACAAAACAAAACAAAACAAAACAAAACAAAACAAAACAAACAAAAATTATAAAGACAGAATTCAATGCTGGATCTTTCTCACAAGGAATACGAAAATAGTTCCTTTGGGTAGAAGTGGGGAAAACACCTATAGAAATTCAAATATGGACTCTGAAGTAACATTAAAGAGGTGGTTCAGTAGATCAAGGAGTCAGCAGCCAAGCTTGTAAACCTGACTTTGATCCCCAGGATCCACATGGAAGAAGGAAAGAGTGGACTCCAGCAAGTGGCCCTCTGACTGATATATACATCCTGTGGCATGTGTGTCCCCTCTAAAGAAATAAAGAACACTGTAAAAGTTATCATGTGCGCAATACAAAAGGCTGTGTCTATGTATTCCCGCTCTCCCTTTAAATACTAATTTTAAAAAGCCACATGATGGAATAACACAGCAGCAGTGCGTCCGCGGTCTATCCACGTGTCATGGTCTACCTACAGCGAGCGATCCTACCGCTCAGGAGGAGAGAGCATTGCATCAGGCTGGAGGCAAAGTTTCTGTATTTCACAAGAACTCAGTTAGCACAGCCCTGAAGGAGACTGTGCTCCCTGAAGGTGTGCATTTGTAAAAGTGGTCACTCCGAGAATTCTCTGAGGAGGCACAGGGGGAAAAATGAGTTAAATAAATAAGAAACTAGTTAACACAAAGGAGGCCAGTAAAGAAGGGAACAGAGAAACAAAGGCATGAGACAAATCACAACGTGGCTGGCAGAAACTCAACTTCCATCAAACTGATCACGGTCCCCAAAACACAGGAAAAAAGAGTCTGACAAAATGAAAGGAGAAATTGAGTCATGATAGCTATAGAGGTTAACAGCACACTCAATAACTGACATAAACAGCGGACAAAAAAATCAGTGAGGATAAAGAGGATTTGAACAATGCTACCTCCCCATCTTAAGCTCAACGATAAGATGACAGACAGCTCGTTTTTCAAAATCAGCAAGTGCCATCTGAATAGACATTTCATCAGAGAAGGTGTACACATGTTTAATAAGCATCTGAAAGGCTGCTTAGCACTATTAGTCTTAGAGAAATGCCAATCAGACCATGGTGACATATTACTACCCGCCCACCAGAGTGTCTGTTTAAAAAGACACAGAGACCAAGTCTTCAAATACTGCTAGTGGGAATGTGACGGCACTATGCTTACAGATTCTTTGGAAAGTAGTGGGGCAATTTCTTGAAATATTAAACTTTATTTTACAATGGAGTAATCTCTCTCCTAGAGCTCTACTGAAGAACAATGAAAGCCCATACCCCACAAAAAAACTAAATTGTGGCAGTATGCATCACAGCCAGAAACGACTCAAATATCCATTAGCACACACAGAGAAACAAAATAGGTTGCATCCCTAAGTCTGGTGGCAATGTCATCTACTAAACCAATATTCTCAGAGTTCCAATAGAAGCAACAGTATTCAGCAGTGAAGTTAAATAACTATTGATACATGTGAAACATAAATAAACCTCAAAAATACATTTCATTTATATGAACATCCAGAAAAAGATTAATATATATCAAAAGGAGGAAGGCTCAGCAGAGGACAGCTGTTTGTAACTAGAGTTTCTGTGAATCTGGTGCCCTCTTTTGGCCTACTCAGGTACAGCATGCACACTGTGCACATAACATACAGGCAAACACTCATAAACATAAAATAAAAATAAGTAAACATTTCACTTATTTAGAAAAAGAAAGTACACTGTAAGGGGTTTAGCTAGAACAGGAACTGACAGGAATTTGGGCATGAAACAACTTGATGGCTCATTCATTAATTTTTGGTTGTTTTTCTGAGACAGAATCTTACTATATAGTCTAAGATGGCCTCAAACTTTCCTCCATCTCTGTCTCAAGGTGCTGGGATTGGAGGACAGCACCACCACATCCAACTGAGAATCAGTTTTTACAAGAACACTTCAAAATAGAGTGTGACGATGATCATATAAGGATTGAAATCTGCTAAAACTCACCAACTGTATGTTGTAGGCAGCTACATTTTGTTACATGAATTGTGATAATTATTTCTGTATTGTTGAGATGTAAACCATCTGACAAGGACAGCCTAAGGTTTCGTTGAAGGCTCATGGAGTCAGAGGGCCGTAGAGCTCGAAGAGAGAGAATGCATGGAGAGAATTCATGGCAGTAGGAACAGGCTGCAGAGGGTCTCCACATTGCAGCCTGTCAGCAAGCAGAGCAGGACTGCAGGAGAGGCCAGATATAACTTCCAAAGGCCCACCTCTAGTGAGCTAGTTCCACCAGGCAGACCTTCCCTGGTGGGTTCCTTTTAGACTTGACATAAGCTAGAGTTATCTGAGTAAAGGAACCTTAATTGAGAAAATGACTCCTTGAGATTGGCTATACTATAGGCAAGCCTGTAAGGGGCATTGTTACTGTTGTTGTTGTTGTTGTTGTTGTTGTTATTAGTCGTCGTAGTAGTAGTAGTAGTATTTTGGCAGTACCCACCACTACCATCATCATCTTCATTATCATCACTTTGGCAGTACCCATCATCATCATCATCATTATCATTGATTTGGCACCCAGCCCACTATGGGTAGTGGCAACCCCAGGTAGGCCATCCTGAGTTATATGGAAGAGGATGAGCAAGGCAGGAAGAACCAGCTAGGGAGTAGCACTCCTCCATGGCTTCTGCTTCAATTCCTGCCTCAAGTTTCTACCCTGACCTGACTTTCCTCGGTGATGGAGTGTGACCTGAGAGTTATAAATGAAATAAACCCTTTCCTCTCTAGGTTGCTTTAGGTCATGGTCTTTATCGCAGCAATAAAAACCCTAACGAAGATACTTTTTTGTTTCTTGACAGGTTCCTTTGGCTTGGAGTTCATTGTGCAAATAGTGCAAGCCCCAGGGACCTTCAGGTCTCGCCTCCCCAGGGGTGGAGTCATAAACATGCTCACCAAATCAGCTTCTAAAAAAGATTTATTTGTATGTTATGTGTTCGAGTATGTACCTGCAGACATGTTTTATACCACCAGCTTATAGGTGCCTGCGAAGACCAGAGGAGGGTTTCAGATCCTCTGGACTAGAAGGTTGTGAGCCACTACATGGGTTCTGGGATGTTCTATAGGAGTACTAAATAATCTAAACCATGGAGCCATCTCTCCAGGCCCAACCTTCATTTTAGTATGGTTCTGGGAATCGAACTCACGTCCTCATGTTTTCACGGCAAGTATTTTAGGACTAAGTCATCTCCCCAGCCCTCTCTGTACCTCTTCTCCTTCCTCCAAACCACCTTTCCCCATGCCTCCCACTCTGAGTCATCTTTTATCTCCAATCCTCATGGACACAGGTTTCACACATCTCTACACACTTGGACACCTCGTGAATAAGTGTTCCCTTCCTAAAAAGTCATCTGGAGTAGAATGCTGTTGCACGGCAGGCACAGGTGGCAGCGGCTCCCCTTAAATGGCGCTCTAGTTCTAACGGTACCCTCTGTAGGTTGTGCCAAAGCCCGGGCTGCAGGGTCACCCGAGCTTTATGCATGGGGCAAACCAACCCACTGGACCGCCAGGTTCCAGGGAAACTATCAAGAGGACAGTGCCAGCATCACCGGGTAGCTTACATAGCAGTGCTCTGAGAATCAACAGAGTCTGGGCAAGGAAGTCCTAGCCATTCGTTCATTTACTGCTTTGATCCGTAGATGTTGAAAAGCCAGATAAAGAGGTGGTAGGAACAGCCATCTTCTTTGTGATTTTGTTGTAAAGGCAACCATTTGTAGAAACAGTGGTACCAGAGCAGGAATTTACCACCACCTATATTAGTCATTTTTCAAATGATGAGATGCCACATCTCTTCAATGTGGGGAGGCGCCAGAACTAAAGGAACTTATAGAAGAGCTTATTAGGGGCTAAAAGTTTCAGAATGTGAGACTATGGGTAACCTGGTGGGAGACACGGCAGCAGACAGGCAGACACGTCACTGGAATGGTAGCTGAGAGCTTATATCTGACCCACAAGCGGGAGACAAAGAAAGCTAGCTGAAATGGCATTGGCTGTAGAAGCCTCATGGCCCAGTCCCTAGTGGTACATATCCTCCTTCTTACCCCTTCCCAAATGGTTCTATTGGAGACTAAGCACTCAAATGATTAAGCTTCTCCTGGAGACTCTCAGTCAAACAACCACACCATGCTTTATTGCAAATTTCCACAGCTGTCCAGAGGCCTAGAAGGCAGTTAGTTTCCCTCTCTCGAGGAGTCTTGAGAACAGAGAAGCTACCCAGCTTTATGAAGATTACCCAGCTGGAAAGCAGCAGAGGCAGATCTTGAACCCGGAGCCAGGAAGCATCTAAGTGTGTAGTGGGGTCTCGCTCTAGAGACCAAGCTGTGCTGGAAATTACTATACAGTTCACGTTTGCCTCAAACTCCTCCTGTCCCGGGATCACAGACACAAGCCACCATGCTCTGCTCAGGCTGCGGACCTGAGCCTCCATGCCCCACTTAGGCTGTGGACCTTTTATTCTTGTTGTGAGATTAAAGTTTCCTCTGCTTTGTTACAGGGTCATCATTGGGTCCTCATCCAGGGCAGAACAGGCTATTTTAAGTAACATGGGAAAGAGGCCCATACGCCATCACTGGAAATATTCCTATCAACACTAAAAGACCCTGCCTTACAGAGCCAGGCTATGATCTAAAGATCTAGTGCCTCCCTTATACTGCCACTGGTTATGTTTTCTAGTTTTTTTTTCCCCCTTTTAACCAATTATCACTGTAGACAACTACAGAATAGAAACAAACACTGAGAATTGGAGAATTCTGTCTTCCTCTGAGGAACAAACCACACTCAAGAGTGAGCGGTCCTATCTAACAGCTTCCTTAGAAACAAGAGCAGATATTGGTCCTGTGGACTGAGGCTGGCCTGAGATAGCTCAATGTCCCCTCACACTACTGAACGAATCTATGTGGACACCAAAGGGAAGATTCACATTTGTTAGAAGTGAGGAACATCATAAAAATGCAAAAACACTGTGCGTGATAATTTGATCAGGTTGCAGGGATAAACCGTGCCGCCGCACTCGGAAGCTTGGCAGCCGACACAGAGGCAGGCTGGGTGCGCACTTGCCACAATCACCCTCAGTGTTCAGATGAGAGGATGTAAAGAAAAGAGCTCCAATCTCTCAGCCGCAATTGAAATGGGCCAGGTTATGAAAAAAAAAATCTACTAGAAGTGCCATGAATCAATGGTATTGGCTGAGAAGCCAGATGGTAACTGGAAGCCATTTTCTCCCAGTAATCAAATGCTACTTCCATTTACAAAGCACTTCCATATGGAATCCTCCCTCACTAAAACATTCTGTGCTGCCCCAGGATGATCAATATGGTTGAACTAGCGCCTCCTAGGCAAGGGAATACACTAATTTCCAAACACCCCTGGAACCTCCAGCCTCATAATGGGTTTCGCTTATAGCAATGCTTGCAACAAAGGCTTCTATTAAACTTGACACTCCCTCGGCCCTTTCATTGTTTCCTTAAGGAATGGATCCACAAAGAGAGACAGGCCTTTGGAGTCAAACTGATCTCTCTCTGCCGAAACTGATCATCACACCGTTAGGATCTCTAGCGAGGCAACATCCTTTTCCCTATCTAACATCAAGTAAATATGTTGTGTTAATGACACAGCGTAGAAGTACCCAGGAATCGAGACTGCTGCCTACATGCCCAGGGGCCATACTGCTTTTAAGGCTTCTTTTTCATGTAAAACAGATCCTCTCAAAAGTACTTTTAGAGATTGGATTTGAAGAGTTGTGCTAGCACTGCCACAGGCTCTGAAATAATTGCCAGGGAAGTCCATTCCCTGGGGACCAACAAAGGATCAGGGACTTCTGAGTTCTCACAGAGCAAATTTTTTTGTGTCTCTGGAGGCACCTAAGCTACAAGCCCCATGGGTGTCCATGTGGATCCAGAGCCAGGAGTTCAACCTGGAGTCTTGAGTGTCCTTCCAGGCTAACAACCCTCTAAGATGACAAAACTTGTGTCTCAACGTATGGCTCAAGACCTTTCACAGTGGTCACCCCAGGCCACCTGCATATCAGATGTTTACATTTTGATTCATAACCGTAGCAAAATTGTGAAATTTTGAAGTAGTAACAAAAATAAATCTTACTGGTTGGGGGTAACCTCATCCTGAGCAACTGTAATAAAGTGTTGCAGCATTAGAAAGGTTGAGAACTACTGCTCTAAAGGTCGCTGCTGGGTACCTGCATGTGGCAGGAGCCTATGCAAGGTGAACAGCCCTGGCTATTTTACAGGAGTTCTCTGGTAGTGACCTATACCATGAACCTCTTAGAAATGCAAACCTCAAAACTGCCCCACTCCTGGGTCAGGTTCTGTATTTAGCAATGACTCTGGGCAGCATGGTTATCCATGGAGATCAGAGGCATATACTAGCTATTGCTACACGACTTGCAAGCTCTGGCCAGTCACTCTCAGACACCCCAAAACATCTAGCAACTTCCCAGGATGAAATGGAAGAAGGGGTGCTCACCCAGTGAGAATTCCTAGTACCCTGTACCGCTGTCTCATTGGACTTAGGATGCAGGGCTATATTAACTGGGTGGCCCTTCTATACTCTCCATTTTGCTCATTTCACACAGCCAATTATCTACAACAACTACTACTACTACTACTACTGCTGCTGTTGCTGCTGCTGCTGCTACTACTACTGTTGCTACTACTACTACTACTACTACTACTACTACTACTACTACCACTACTACTTCTACTATTACTACTACTACTGCTGCTATCTCTACCTCTACTACTACTACTGCTGCTGCTACTGTTGCTGCTACTACTAGCTACTAGCTGTAACTACTATTGTTACTACCTCTACTACTACTACTATTACTACTACTACTACTACTGTTGCTACCTCTACTACTATTGCTACTGCTGCTACTATTACTACTACTACTACTGCTACTGCTGCTGCTACTACTACTACTACTGTTGCTACCTCTACTACTACTACTACTGTTGCTACCTCTACTACTACTACTACTACTACTACTACTACTACTACTACTGTTGCTACCTCTTTTTAGCCTGGCATGTTCCTCTTCTTTGGCTCCATCACCATCACCTGTGTTCTGGCCACCACTATTCCCTTACCTGGGATACTCCATAGCTGCCATCTCTCTCCCCACCACCCACACACCCCAGTTGCAATTAAAGAGTCTTGTTAATTCCCTACTTACATCCCTGTGCAATTAGAACAGAAGTCTAACTATGTGCCCTGGCTAGAAAGGTGTTTCTGCCTTTGCCCTCAGCATCCACCAAACCACACTCACACTTTTCTTGGGTTACCATCAGGTTACACCTGTTCCCAATTTGCCATCACTAGCTGTCGCACCTGGAACATTCTTACCCCAGACTATGACAAGGATGACACAGTCTCATATAATAGATTCAAGAGTCTCTCCTGTAAGAGATGTTTTCTGTTGAATCAACGTTGCCCAGTCTTGCCAACAGTCAAGGACTAGCCTAGATGTGAATCATTGTATGCTCTCATAGCTTCCCTTTCTCACCAATGGACAAGTTCTTTGAGCGCTAAGACAATGACTTCTACAGTCTAGAAGAGTCAGAAGGATAGGATGAGAGTATGAGAATACAAAGAGGACATTGCTGTTAGGATGCCTCCTTCACCTTTTTCGAGTCTTGGTTTAACTTACCTTTTTTGAGTCTTGGTATAACTCCTACCCTTGTTTAACCACCTACATATCCACCCTATTAGGATCCTTAATTGTTCTCCTGCTATTGTTGACCTTTGGCATCTACATTTTGAACTGCTTGGTTGATATTGTTAAGAAACACATAGGTACAATACAGCTAATGCTTTTAAAGCAGAGATACAAAGAACTAAATACAGGAAACCAGGAATACGAGCTATCAGAACACCAGCAATTGCTTCAGGATTGAAGTATGCACAAAGAAAAGGAGAGAATGAAAGGGTCAGCTCAGGGACTTTGGAAAGGTCATAGAACACTTGCCCCCTCCCAGAAGGGAGAGGCTAAATTACATTCCCCAGACCTCAAGGAAGTCCCTGTGGCTAAGGGAGGGCCAGAGTTATTCCAAGACCATTGGCCACCTACCTCATTCCCTAACAACCAATTAGTTTAAAGGTAACACTGTTCTGCCAATCACATTGTGCCTAATGGCGGCTGCCCTGAGGACTGTATAAAGGTCCGCGCAGCCTGCTGTGCATAGTCATTCTCTCCCCATGTGCGGGTGACCCCAGCATGCTGGCTTAAATAAAATTTCTCTTGCTTTCTGCATCAGGGGAAAAAGAAAAGAATGGCTCCCATAGGCACACATGCTTGAAAGTTTGGTCATCAGGGAGTGGCACTACTTGGGAAGGATTAGGAGGTGTGGTCTTGTTGGAGTAAATGGCGCCTTATCGGAGGAAGGGTATCACTGGAGGTAGGCTTTGAGGTTTCAAAACCCCAAGTCAGGTCTAGTGGCACTTCTTGCTGCCTGCAAGGCTGGATATAGAACTCTCAGCTACCTCTCTAGCACCCTGTCTGTCTATGAACCACCATGCCCCCTGCCATGAGGGCAACGGACTAAATTCTGAAACTGTAAGCAAGCCCCAATGAGATGCTTTCCTTTATAAGAGTTGCCATGGACATTGTGCCTCTTCACAGCAATTAGAACTTTCACCAAGACAAGTGGATTAAAGGAAAAAAGGAAAACATTGCCCTTTTTAGGCTCTAGTCCTTAAGTTATGTCTACATTTTAATCACCATGTGTTAGAAACATGGCAATACTGGAATTTGTTTTGTACCCTGACACTGCCGCCAACCCTGACATACTCTTACATAAAAACCTACTTCCCAGTGTCAAGGACACTGTAGGGGGGGGGCTTGGGAAGGTGTAGAAGGTGGTTAGATCATAGGAGAACAACCCTCACCTAAAACAAAGGTAGCAACTGTGGACAGGATACAGGCAGTGCTACTCACTACATCTACCAGTGTCTTCACTGAAGACTTGCAGCCTCCAGAACCCTGATCAATGAGTTTCTGTGGTTAATTAATAAGCTACTTTACAGTTTCTTATTAATAGCAGCATGGCAGGGAGAGTTCAGCAGAGACAGGCATTCTTCAAATACCTCATGCTTTGTAAATCTGCAGTGCTCTGTTCTTCTGCTGATGTTCTCGAACTAATTTTACTAAAATGTAAAAACACAAACCAATGACCCCAGGACTTGTGCTGACAGAAGGAGCACAATGAACTTCAGGTTTAGATCAAACAAACAATCATCTACCTAAGGAAGGACCATAGGTAGGCCTCCTCTCAGCACCTTGGAGCATCTGTGATATTTAAACCTCCTAGGGGCAAAGATTCAAACACATGGTCATTAAAATGCAGACATAACTTGAGATCCACACCACTACCCTCTGAAAAGGCCTATGTTTTCCTTTCTTCCTCTAATCTGCCTTTCTTAAGGATGGGATTGGGGCACTTTATCCTTTTGTTGTCACACAGAGACAGTTTAATAGACCAATCCAAGAAATGGTTTATCTAGGTCAGGGGTCTGCACACTGTGACCCTCAGCCAAATCTCACCAGCCACCTGTTTTGCAACTAAAGTGTCCCTGGATCACAGCCATGGCCTGTTTGTGCAGTCAGCATGGCTTTGTCCTCACTACAACACAGATCTGAGAAGTTGTGAGAATGCAGTGGGACCGTATGGCCTGCAAAATATGAAACCCTACTATCTGCCTGGTTGAAATAAGTGTGCCAAGCTCTGGCATAGAGGAATATAGATGAGTTTGGTTCCACTGTTGATGAAGCACCAAGTCTCTCTCTCTCTCTCTCTCTCTCTCTCTCTCTCTCTCTCTCTCTCTCTCTCTCTCTCTCTGTCTCTCTCTCTCTCTCTCTCTCACACACACACACAAACACACACACACACAAACACACACACACACACACTCACACACACACAGTTTCATCTAACTTCTAACAGCATCTTCCAAGTGCTGGGATTTGGCATGTACCACCATGCCTGGCTTACGAAGCACTAGAGAGTAAACTCAGGGCTTCATGCATACTAGGTAAATACTATGCCAACTGCCTGTAGCAGCAGTCCCAGGACATTTTCAAATTTTGTACCTGGGTATCACAGATTGTGTTCCCTTGTAATTGACCATGAAGGATAGTGTTGGACTACAAATTGAGAAGGCCAGCCATGCAGAAGAGAGTGGGAAGGGACCATTCCATTGGAGATGGGTTAGATTTGAGGCCAGTAGCAAGGTAGAATGGATGGCCCTTGAAAAAAGTCTGGCAGTGGGGAGCAGCTTGGCTATGATACACAATAGTGGATCAGGCACAGAGTATAGGCAGCCTTGAATGACAGACTAGCTTCAGTCAAAGAGGCTCTTTCCAACCAAGGCTATCCCTAAGGAGAACCAAGGGCAGGAAGTCTTCTGCTGGCAGCCTTCCCAGAAGGACTTGAGGCTGATCACAGTGGTACAGCTATATTCTTGCCACCACCACCTCTCATGGACCCAAAGTCTGTCTCCCAGCATTCATCCTTTGCAAGATGACACTAAGTACAAGGCCCTCTAGGACCTCTCTGAGATAGCTTTACCAACTCAGTGATTCTCTCATTCATGGGCTTATAAAAACAGGAGCACGGGGGATGGGAAACCATAATCACAATATATGGTATGAAAGAGAGTTTATTTTCAATTTAAAATGTAGGAGTCTAGAATAATCAGAAGGGCATGCCTTTTACTTTTTAACAATTAACTGTGTTTTGGCAGGATATGCACATTTTGAATAATAGAAATGATTATTAATAATAGAAATTATTGGTAAATTGGTACGTGCTGTTTGAGCTCACTAAGAAGATAGCTCTGGGATTGAGGTTCCCCCAACAACTCAGACCCAAGCATGTTTGTCTGAAAGTCTTCTCCAAGGAGCCCTTCCTTGTCTGGGATGGGGTGACCTTCCTTGGTGACCGGAAGATGTGTGAATATTCAGACTGCCCTAGAGAAGAGTTAGGTAGTGAATCATCTCCAAAAGAGGCTTCTATTATTTATCCCAGGATACAAAAGTCCCTGGGGTGGGAAAGAGCAGCAGGAGTACAGCACATAGCCATATTTACCATCTGCCTGGTAAGAGTGGGTGTGTCAGCCTTGTATCTGGATTTACCTCAAATCAGGAACTCCAGCTGACTCCCTCAACTTCACCAGCTACTTTCTGGTGGATGTTGTGAGTGCTGAAGAAATGATCTGATGATGTTTCTGCCATCCGTTAGCATTTGTTCTTTGACTTAGAAGTCCCATTTAAGGGGACAGGTACTTTGCTCTCTGCCTGGGACTCCATCTATGGAGAACCTCAGATGGAAGCCCGAAGGGGACTTCCCTATACAGTTTCTCTGGGAGGGGGAGCTTTGAGTGCCCAATCTGATGCTGTTAGATCTGCTTCTATTTTTTTCTTTCACTTGGAAGCATCCAGTGGAGGGGACATTCTGCTTTACCTGGGCAATCACACTAGGGAACTCCAGCAGGCTTCCTTAAAGAACTTTGACAGGTGTCTGCTGGAAATTTGTAATAAGCCTTGGTTTGGTGAGTTACTTTTCTGCTGTTATTTGTTTTTTTATTTGGAAGTACCAAGGGAAAACTTTCCTCCACAGGGGCCTCTCTACCTGGAACTCTAGCTAAGTGCCTCCACAAGGATTCCGCAGTTGATTTCTGGTGAATGTTTTGAGCACTTGATCTGGTGATGTTTCCTCTCTAATTCTTTCTCATTTTACACTTGGCTTGCTATACACTCAATCAACCCACATGTTCAACACTGAAAATATGGTTATAACCGCTTCTCCTCCAGACCATACAAAACAATCATGGTCACATTATATCAGGTACTTGTTCAAAAGGAATGAATACCTGGTCCCCTCTCTCCTAGGCCTTCATTTCGTCTGGGTCTCAGTGTCCAACAAGGACAGTACTGACACATCAGGACAGGAGTTCGATTCTCACAAGTAGCAGACTGTCTGGCAGAAGGTTTAAGGAGGCAGTCCTGACCAGAGAGTTCCGGGAAAAAAATTACCAAAGGGGAACCCTATAGTTACATCAGTGGGCCTTTGAGAGAGCCTTAAATGGCACACAGTCCCTGCCTGGTAAGTGCTCGGGGGTGGGGATCCGACATAATTTTCTTACAAGTTCAGCGATGTCCCTTTGTCTAAGCAAGTAGAGTAGCAGACATTCTATCTCCAAAAGGTAGTGAGCACCAGAATGTCAAAGGTAGAGGGATATCACTGTTGAGGGGACAGGGGAGGCTCTGTGGGCCATTACAAGCCTCTAGGTCCCTGCGAGAGGTCCCGGGAAGGCTCAGAGAAAGCCCAAGAATGTAACAAGCTTTCTGAAAAATGAGCACAAGGCCCCATCACTGACAGCTGGCAACTTACTTAGAGATACAATCGCAGCAAGAAGATGGAAACGGATGGACTCAGGGACAGAGAGATGGAAACGTATGACTCAGGGACAGAGAGATGGAAACGTATACAGCGAGGCATCCAGAGCAATGTGCTCATGGTGGCACCACCACAGGGACACACGGCTGTCAACCAAATAACCTAAGCCTTCCTTATGTTTGCAATATTGCATAAAATACTGAAGGGAAATGGCTTTTGCAGAGAGAAAAAAAAGTTCATTCCCTATAAGTGTGCCCACATTTATTATAAAATAAACATATCGACATGAATGCTTATAGAAAATATAACTGTGTAAAACATGAATGTGTAGAATGCACTAATGTAAATGAATAGAGTAAATAAATATGCATAGAGTAACTGGGCATGAACGACGAAGGGAAACAGAGAAGCTGCACCTACAGTTTGTTTCTAGCTCAAAATAGATGTCGCAGTGCTTCCCAGACTGTGTAATTCAGGAAATTGTAAACTATTTTTTCCCTTAAAGTAAGTTATTCTTCAATGTAAGGGAAGCTGCTCGGGGCAAACAGTATTTATGAACTAGAAGCCAGAGAATCTCCACAGTTCCAAGTGGAGCTGCCAAAGGGAATCAGCCCTCAACAACTCCAGGAAAAGGAGTGAACCCCGAAGAGCAGACTTCCCCTTGAGTGGCACCCTGAACTGCCTGGGCAGAGGAGCAGGAGAAATAGCCGCAAACCAGGGCCTGTCTCCTTCCTGTGTCAGAGTGACACCTTGTCACTTACAGACAGGCATATTTGAGGCTCAATAACTATCAGTGACAGGATGGGGGAGGGGGCAGCGGCAGTTGAATCAGGTTCCTCTGTCTCCAGGAAGTGGGTTCAATCAAAGAAGCATGGTGTATCTTTTCACCTTGCACCAGTGGCCAAGGTGACCCTGGGATGCAAAGAGAGGCAGGGTAAGCTCAGGACCTGGGGCCCATGGATGCTTTAGGGGTGAGAAGAAGGGACAGCCTCAGGAGAGACAACAGAGACAAACAGGGGCTTGGTGGGGCGGGGCTCGAACTATTCTCACTGCACTCCAGGTTCTGCAAGGCTGCCCAGCTCATTCTTGCTGACAATTTTGAACTTAACTTTATACAAGAAATATGACCCTCTCCAATTAAAATCAAAACCCCGAAACCCTCCATGGCCTGTGAGGTGGCTCAACAGGTAAAGAAAGGGACTTGCCACCAAACAGGAAGACCTGAGTCTCATCCCTAGGACCTATATAATAGAGGGAGAAAACCAGTTTCTATAAGCTCTACTCTGTCTGTGCACCATGACACATGCCTGCCTGTGGTGTGTGTGTGTGTGTGTGTGTGTGTGTGTAAGTGTAATCAAGTTTTAAAAAATAACTTCAGGCTGGGAGACAGATCAGCTGACAAAGTGGGGGAATTTGGTTTAATTCCCACGTAAAAATGCCAGAACTTGTTTTAGCACAGGGAAGGTAGAGATGGTTGGACCACTGGATACCACTGGTCAGCCAGTTCCAGGCCAATAGCAGAGTCTATCAAAACAATGCTTATCAGCTCCTGGGGAAGAAAACCCCAAGTCATCCTGTGATCTCCTTTTGTATGAGTACATATACGCATAAACATCAGCATACACATTATGAACCCACACAAATGAACACATACATGCACGCGCGCGCACACACGCGCGTGTGCGCGCGCACACACACACACACACACACACACACACACACACGTACAAATTAAAAAAAAAATACACTTCAAAGAATAACAGGATCTGGTGCCCACATGTCCTTATCTGGGCATGCTGATTCTGCAGTAATACTCAGTAATAACTCAGATATTATCTATTGCTAATGTCAATCCGGGCGATTCTTACAGAGCACCTCTTGTGGAGAGAGTGCAGTGCTAAGCACTCTTACAAACTGGTCTTCCTTCTCGTCTGTCCCCTACAGCTCCAGGAAGCAAGCACTGTCAGTACTCTACTTGACAGGAAAGGGAACTGAGGTTTCTCATTCCTGATCAAGCCAGCCGAAGCAGGCGCAGGGTCTGGGATCCCAGCAGGCCAACCCCAACATCCCTTTATCTGTTTCAAGAATCAAACAGTGGCACATGTGTCACGTGGAGAGCTGCACCACACCACAGGACTGAAGTGAACAGGGAACACAGAGCAACAGCAGGAGTATCTAACAGGGACAAAGACTATGCATGTGACAGGAGAGCCAGCTGCCCATGAGAAGGTGCCATCAGTCTCTCAGGCCACATTTCATTCAGATGACATGGCCAGCACAATCTGGGACCAAGTGTGCTGGGAGCCCTGCAAAGAAAGCACTGACTTAGCTCCTGATGCCAGCTTTTCCTGCATTCCAAACATCAACTGGGATGGGGGGGATGGGCATTCTGAGATCCATTCAGGGCAATGCAAGCAAACCATAAGTGTGGGTATAATTAAAGCTCTTTTATTTTGATCGGGGGTGGGATGGGGGGATATCTGAGCTCTGCCAGATCACTATGGATAGCAGAGTGGTGTGTCATGGAGTTTGTTTGGCTTTTTCCTCTCTTTCTTGGGAGTCTATCTGAGGAATCTAATTATCCGCTGTGTCCTCAAGGTGTGCCAGGCCCTGGGCACAGTGCTCAGCACAAATGTCATCTCATTAAATCCCAATCCAAACACTGCAGACGTGGTGTTACTGACTTCTGACTTCAACATAAGGAGACAGACGGAAGAAGCTCTGAGACGGCGAGGAACCTGTCCAAAGGCATACAGCTCCTATATGGTATTTTAAATCTTAAGCCCTTGTACCCAGCCCAGTGTTGGCAAAACCTTGCAGCTAGGCTATCTCAGACCTTCCATAACAAAGACAGAAGAGGAAGCAGGTTTTCATGGTTCTGAGAATCCAAATCTGTAATTTATGGGAAGTGGCAAATCACCTCTGCAGGGCACCCCTGGCGCCTGCTGGGTTTCTGAAAGGCAAAAGCCAGCCGGCTGGTCATACTGAGAGGCCACAATAAGACGAAGCATTGTGTGGTCCCAGCTGCTGTGGGACCTGTGTGCACGCAGGCAGTGCCATGCCACTCAGTGGGGGAGGGAATATGAGTGACTGCAGGGTCAAAGCCATTAAGGCCAACAGGGTCCCAAAATGAGAGCCTTAAGGTTACTGCTGCGGAGTAGGAAAGCCAGGCAAGAAATCTCATTGTATCCTGTGTTCTGGTCAAATGACAGCAGCGGGGAGAGAGACCGCAGGAAGGAAGGACAGGACTCTGGATGAGAGGAGGAAGGTCTTGGCACTACCTGAACACCTGCTCTGGAGCGCATCTCAGATCTGCAGTGCTTTAGAACCTGCCCAAGGCCCAGCACACACCCAAGCCCAGGAAGTGTTCACTGACACCTGTTCTGCAGTGCACTTGTCAGGCCATTTGCCTTCCCATAAACAGGCATAAAAGCCAGATCAGATTCCACTGGGAAACTGAGGTTTCATCACTATACAGGAGCTCAGAATGGATCCGGGGACGCACTCCTTCCCCCCATCCTGGTCAGCCACCACACCAGCTGCTGTAGAGTTGTTAACCTCAGTCTCAGGTTCCAAAGGACCACAACTACGCAGTTTGAAAGAATACAATTAGATGCTTGCCAGCACCTGCCATCCAGCCGAGGCTCATGATTACTTACAGTGCCAACATTTAAACAGATAGGCAGAGTGTCATCGCCACGCCCCACTGAGTTCCTGCCTAGAGTTGAGCTCAACGATTCAAAACAAGGAAGGGAAGTGTGAGGCTTTGAATCCACCATGATAAGATACAGCACAGTGTCAGCGAATGACTTGATGGTCAGGGAATTCATAAATTCGATGCCAGAAATGAGGCTGAGCTCAGGATTCAATATCTGCCCTTTTTCAAGAGGTGTGTCCAGGAGTCAATCACTGAGTTCCTGCAGGAACCACACAAAGCATGGTGAGCTTGGGCACTACACAGTCCCATGGCCAAGACTGACATACAGACAGAATGGGAGCTCCTCTGACCCAAGACAGGGTCAGTAGGCGTGGGGCTAAAAGGAAGAGTCCAGGAAATATCACTGAGAGACACAGGATGTGACAGCTGATGTCACTGTCCAGCTGATAAAGTCAGCTGGCAAGAAAAAAAAAGATACATTCCTTCCAGCTTCCCATGGGGATTTTGTGCTTTGTCACTCCAGAAGGGAAATATTTTCCACTGTCAAGTTCCAAGAGACCAAGCAAGGGTAAGGGCAGGGTTCACTGAAGGAAAGAGACAACCAGAAGCCAATAGCATGGCTGGGGGCAGATGCTGTGGACATGGATTGATCAGATCTTCCCAGTTATGCCTCTGGCCTTAGGAATCGCCTTCTGCTTCCTCTCCTGGAGACTCACGGTCCTTTCTAGTTCTAACCCCAGGGCGTTTGCATTTTCTACTTGCTCCATCAGAAATACCCTAGCTCCAAATAGTTAGAAATTGATGCTGAACTTCCTTTAAATCACTCCCTTTAGATAATACCTACCCAGAGAGGTCATTATACAGAAAAGGGTCCATTATATTAATAGATTCCCCATCCCTCCAGAGTCATAAAGAAAATGTTGAGGGACAGAGGAGCCCGTTAAGACAGTCCACACCTCAAGTTGCCCACTGTGCATGGAATCAAGGCAGGAGAATTCTGGGAAGATATGTCTAACAGCCACCGAAGTGGATGGAATGTGAAGCCTTGAAATGTTGGAAGTCAACCAGCGGTCTATCTGAGCATCGAGGGAAGCCTACAGTGGAGGGTGGGGTATGGAACACCTACCTAACTGATAGCAGTCAGGAGTCCTTTTTCCTGTTTCATACTATTCCCAGCACTATGGAGTCAGGTCACAGAAAAAAAGAGCATGTAGAATAGCACTGTCACCCAAGGCAGCTCCCAAACTTGCTGCTCACTTAAGGAAAAGTAGGCACATCCCTCCTACTGTTAGGACTGGGTCCTCAGACGTGAGTCATAAAGCGCGGATATAAAGAGAAGCCACTATAGTGTGGGCTCTTGTCTTGGTCCTGGTAAGTAAACTGCAAAGGAACCAGGAAAGAGAAGACTATGTCTTTTGTAGACAATCAGCAAGGTGACCCAGAGAGCAGAATAAACTTGGCACCACTACCCAATACCGCCATCTGCTTTCTGCATTCCTGTGGGGTGGCGAGGTTCTTTCCTACTAAAGGAGTGTAACTGCAGAAGCACAGGGCCACATTCCCTGAAATGCAGGGGAGCTGTGGAGAACAGATAAATGCGCTGGGGGACACCGAGGATGGGGGCAGACACTGCCTAACGTCCACACACTTGGTTTTCTCAGACCTAAGACATCTCTGAGATTTAGCTATTCCTAACCAGCTGACTGTTGCAAGGGTCCAACAGTTTAAGAGTGTCATAGTTCCCTCAGATGACAACTTGACACAAACCTAGAGTCATCTGGGAAGAGGGAGGTGTAAGTGCTGAATTGTCTCAGATTGCTCAAGGAACATGTGTGTGTAGTGTAGTTTCTTGACTAGTGATTAATGTAGTAGAACCCAGGCCACTGTGGGTGGTTCCATCCCTCAGCAGATGGCTCTGGGCTACATAAGAAAGATAGCTGAGTGTGAGCCTGGGAGCAAGACAGTAGGCAGACTCCCCCACAGTGGCTGCTGAAAGGGTCTACTTCGAGCTCTTGCCTTACCTTCCCCGAGAACACACTGTAACCCACAAACCAAAGAAGCCCTCTCCTCTCCTCATGATAAGTGGTCATTATGGCTAAACTTCCTTCACTGGTGGAAATATAGTGTCCAAACCACTGGCAGAGTATTCTATGGTCCCAACCACAAACTAAGGTACCATCCCACCAAGGTTTACTCTGGAAAACCAATGAACCAGTTACTCCTAGAGCAATGGATGATGGTTGATGATCAGGAACATGAGTGACTTTAAGGCAACCACAGTGGGGGGTCTGCTGCCAACAAGGGTGATGATTCCCCCATGACATGAAGGTAGAACCCTCTTCCCTAGTTCTTCCCTGTCTTTATCCACGTGTCTTTCTCCAGCCCCCATGCTCATATGCAGTTGCAATTAGGATAGAAATGTTCTCAACTGACTAGGAAGGTTGGCTGGGTACTCAGACGAGGGTTCCACGATCCTTCCTGCCTCCTCTTCCTCCTATAAGAAGCATCAACCGTCAACAAACCCAGCTGTGGTCATCTTTGGTGAGCAGGCCCAACCAAACTCCTGAAGATGTTGGCTGTGAGTCTTGGAGGATAGTCCAGCACAACTGTGATGTTTATCACAGCAACAAAACACTAACTAGAACAAATAGAAAGTCCCTAGAGCAGTCTCATGCATTAACAATCAGTGTTGGCATCCCTGGAGTTAAATGAGATGTGGGGCATACTCAGGAAGGGACCTGACTTAGAACAGAATCAGAAAGAAAAACGCTTAACTTGAAGAAATCATCCCGATATTGTAAAATGTCAAAAGGACACCAGAAGGTAATTATTAAAGTGTCTAGAGAGCTGTGAATTAGGAGATCACTTAAACTCCATTTAATACCAGAAAATTGACAGCTCAGAATAATTTCTGATTTTAGTAATTCACATCATGTCTACTAAAAAATCAATAATAGTGTCTTTATTTAAGATGAGCTTCCTATTTTCCTTTTTCAAGAAGGCTCTGGAGGGTGGGGAGACTGCTTAGAAAGTAAAACCACTTGCAAGTTTAATCCTTAGAACCCACATTAAGGAAAAAAAGAAAGAAAGGAAAGAGAAAAGAAAAGAAAAGAAAAGAAAAGAAAAGAAGAGAAAAGAAAAGAAAAGAAAAGCCAGCTGCTAGAATACACATTTGGCATTTGTGAGACGCAGACAGACTGAGACACAGGAATGCCCCAGAACAGCATCATATTGATTATTTGTCTTATATTCGGATCCTAATTTGGCCATTGATAACATTGCCTTGTGAGGCTGTGAAGGAAGACCTTGTAAATCAAGCCGGACCTTTGTGTGGGTCAGGCTGCTCACAGGGTGGCTTACATGGCCAGCATAATACCACTTAAAAACAGCATTCTGCTTGGAAACAGTTAGAACCAAGTTTCTGCTCGCCGATCAGTAAAACTCATGACATAATTCCAAAAGTGTGAGCCACGTGGGGATGCACTGCCTTACACTTACTGACTTACTGAGAGTTATAGACACGGACTTGGAATTTATCATCGACAGTCACATATAATGACATAAAGCAAGAAAGACAATGACACATAACTGTGAGGGGAAATCCCTATGAAATGGCTGTTCTGCGGAAAGAGGTTTCTAAAGGCTCCAGTGAACTAAAGAAAGGCAAGTATCACAGAGGGGTTTTCTAAGGAAGAACCCAGGTGCCGGGGCAAGAAAATGAGGAAAGGGACTATAGGCTTCAACCCCGACGTGATGCTGCTTTACCAACAAGCCTAGGGTGGGTCCGTGGCATCTCATGGCACCTCAGCTGCTACAGCAATATTATAAAGCAGATTATAGAGTCTCTGTGCCAAGTTTCTCTCTTCATGCTAAGGACAAATGGGTTTCAAGAAAGTAGCATGTCTGTCCCTGATGTCAGTGAACCCCAGGCCATTTACTGCCAGGTATAGAATATAGAAGCCGGGTGGGTATCTCAGGAAGTTGAGATTATCTGAGACAGAGCTGGAGTCTGGACAAGGGAGACGCCAGTGGCTCCTTCCTAAGACCTTGCAGCCTACCTCTCTGCTTATGCTGGATGGTGCCTGCCTGCTCTCTGGCTGCTGTCCCAGCCATGACTTCCCTCTTCCAAGGCTCTAACAACTTCTCAGTCCTGCCAACTCCTTATAGAGCAAGGTGATACCACAGCTCCTTGGCATCTGTCTGCAGACAGAACCCCAGAGCTCTCCAGACCACAATTCCACCAGCTTAGAGAAAAGTCTCCTGGCACATTTTCATCAAGATCAGTGAAATGAAAGGTTCTCTATGGTAGGGCTTGGGGGTGGGAGAGGGAAGGCCTGAATCTATTACCATGTTAGTAAACCGCATAGATTTCCACTTGACCATCTATTCACTGGTTTAACAAATATTTGCTAAAGGCCATCAGCTGGCTAACCCTGAATGGAGATCTTTGAGCACAGAGAAAAGCAAATACAGGGCTTCAACAATACACCCTTTAACATGCATGAATAGCTTGTTCCCAAGTCCCCCTCATCAAATGTCCCTACTTATCAAGAACATGTTTTGGGAAAGGACATGAACTTCCTGTCCTCTCTCAGTCCCCACAAACCCTCTCCCATGTGTGTGGATCTCCCCATGTAAGGGGGATTCTAGTCTGCTGAGGTGATCCCTTTCACATGCCCCTGTCCCTCTCTGAACATACAATCTTCTAGACAATTACACAGCATCCCTGGATAGCAGGCTATCTATATACAAGGCTGGTCCCATCCATTGTTTCAGAACCAAGCTCTCTAGGATGGAGCATTTACATCTGGGATATTTGAAATGCTTTATTTTTAAATATACTAAAGTTCAAAGGGAGGGAAACCAAACTTAGCCAGGGAAGGAGAGGAAAGCTGGTCGCATTTTGGTATGACATCCCAGGCCAGTATTCAAAGATAACAAAGGATTTTTGCAAGATAATGACTTATATGTTGCTTCTGAGGAGGGAAAAAAGGTTCAAAGGTTCTCAAAGTTGCTTCCATTTCCTTTCTCAACCATCTCTGCTGGCTCTTTGTTTGCCACCGGATAGTCACATCCTGTTAGCTTCAGTAGAAAGTCCTAGAAAGTCTGTGAACTCACTGATAGACTGAGAGGCCCTGGTGTTAAAAACTTCCACTCCCTCACGGGGACTTTTTTTTTTTTTTCGGTGGCCCATGTCAATGCAAAGCCTTTCCTTTCAGTGGGTGGAGGTGGAGAGAAGAACATGCAGTCTGCTGCCTGCAAAAGGCATGAGTAAAACAGTTCTGTGTAGCGAGTCTCTGGGGCCGTCAGCAAAATGGAAGCATGGACGTACGGCTGGGGCGCTGAGATGACTTGAATATTTAAATGTTTTCACTACTTACCAACCTTGGGGCTTTTTATTTTTTCTTTTTCTGCCAAGTGGCACACACATTTCCACATTAAAACCAGCCAATGAGGTTAAAGAAGAGTCTCGCTTCGGCTTGTGGTGTCACAGTGAGTTTCGAACATCTCAATGACCCGCCTCCAAAGGTCTGAGGGGCAAAGTAGGCCAAGTAGCTGGTGTCATGTCCTCTTTTGCCACAGGCTAGATCTCCAGGGAAGGTAACTGTCCACTCCTCACCTTGTGAGTACATACAAGATCAGTGTAGACGCATACAGGTCTAGAGCTCTCTGGTCACCTCTGTAAGGAGACTCTTGTCTACAACAAAGGAGCTCCGTCCTGGTGCAGGATGCAGTTAGCCTGCTCGCCAGCATGCTTTTCTCTAAGATAACACTGGCCCTGTGGCAGCAGGACAGAACTCTGCTGAGAACTCTGAGGGCTGGAGCCTCTCACAGTACGTCCCTGGGCTGTACTGAGGGCCCCACGGACACTTTGGGTTAAAATGATAAGCAAGGCCCAATGTCTTTCTAGGTGGGACTGATGCATCAAAGCAAAGTACTTCTGCACCAAGAACAATCACTCAGCAATGAAGAGGGATGAATTATTAATACATGCAACAACTTGGATGGATCTCAAGAGATTTGTGCTGAGTGAAGAAAAACCAGTCTCAAAGGGTTGTGTGATGAATGAGTCCATTTTGATTCCATTCTTAAAATGATGGCATTGGAGAGATGGCAAAAAAATGAGCAGTTCCCTGGGCGAGGGGCAGGGACCATGGAGGTGGCTACATACATCAACATATATGATGAGACTGCTCATAATGAAGTACACACACACAAACACACATCAACATATATGAGACAGCTCATAATTAAGTACACACACACAAACACACATCAACATATATGAGACAGCTCATAATTGAGTACACACACACATACATCAACATATATGATGAGACTGCTCATAATTAAGTACGCGCGCGCGCACACGCGCACACACACACACACACTCACTCACACACAGAGTGTGCTCAGGTAAAATGGGGATGCATTTGTACTGTATCACTCTGGGTTCCCTGCCTGTGATTCAACTGCCACAGATCCTTGGCCTAAGTGAAAAACACCTATGGAAAGACATCTTAGCATTTGTAGTAACCAGATGGAAATCCTAAAGAAATCAATATGTTCAGCAGCTGGAATTATATGAATACTCTGGCTTTCCCTTTTGCATTTTATTTCTCAATTTGCAACATTATATGTTGCCCATGTATCATGCTATCTACCACTAGAAGAGTTCAGTACTCTCTTAAACATACTCATAATTTCCCCCCAAGTGCTGTATAAATTTCAAACCATTAAGTAAAATGATTTTGTACTGGCCTTTTGGATGTTACTAACCCTCACCTCCACAGACGACATTAGTGTTTCCATAGTAACTAATGCGATTCAAAGAGGCAGATGCAGATGGAAGCTTTTTTTTTTTTAAAAAAAAAAGGGTGACAGAAACCAAGCCCATCACAGTGTCCCTGGTAATGCAGGACATCAATTGTGGGCGCCAGTTCAGGGACAAGGGATAAATATTTCAAGAGAACCCTTACACTACCAGGTATGCTGTGTGATAGCAGTCTATCGAATTACACTATTGGCTTTGAAAAAAGTAACTGCTCGATTCACCATGCTAACTCCCGTATGTCTACATGTGAGCCCAAAGCCTGTGAGCACCTACATGTGTGTCAAAGGCGTATTTTCAAAACAGCCATATAACTTGAAAAAAAAGTGTTGGAGTACCCAGCAGAGAATGACTAGTTCCAAAATATTTTAGTGACAGGAGGAAAATTAATGCCATTGAATAAGAGACAAAACTGGAAATAAAACTGAAAGGGGGAGAGAAGGATTAAAAACAAACAAGCACACACCATACTACAACAACATAAGTCCTGATTCCTATGTCTTAAATGTAAGAAGACATGAAGTGTAATTTCCAGATATGGCCTTCCTCTCCGTAGCTATGTCTGCTTTGATGAAACCCAAAATAATTTCTCAGTTCCTTTGTGGTTGTTCAGACATCTGTGAACAAGGCCCTCTCTTGGTATAGAACCCCAGGCTATGCGTGCTAAGGCAGGGAACTTGGAAGTAACAATTCTGGTTTCACACAGACCAAAATCTGGTTTTAACATAACTGGGTAGGGTGGGACTATTCATCTGAACCTGTCAAAATGTCACTCTCAGCAATGTCACATACAGAATAGAAGCGCCAGGAAGTCTTCTTAGCCACTGCCCATGTTGCCAAAATCAGTGTCCAGAAGAGGGTGATGACAGACACTCTGTCTCGCATGCAGCCAAGGAGCTCATTCCTCTTGGTGACCTTAGGTAGCCACCAAGGATAAGGAACACAATGGAACCTGTGGAAAACACTGACAGATTTATCATGTCATTTGGCAATGGCTTTGCCTCTGTGGCATGGGACTTTGCCTCATACTGCAGTACAATCTCTCTGCCCCCTGCCTAGCATCACCTTCCCGAAAACTGCTAAGCTGTCCTTTCCATTGGATGGTGTATAAATGGCCCTGTCACTAAGGGGTAAGAGGACTTCCCATCTTCACATCTCCCCCTATTTCTAGCTATGTACTCAGATGACCCTGTGTCCCTAGGATGTATACTTGAAATGACCACCTTAGGGAGACAGAAACTTTATTCTGTCTCAACTTCAGAGTTTTGAGTCCATGATCCAATGGCCCTGTTGTTTGTAGGCTTCTGGGAAAGCATGATGTCATGGGAGGTAGAGAGAGAATGGCAAAGTGAACCTGCCCACATTAGGGCCAGCAAGACAAAAATCCAAAGATGGAAGGGCTGGGACCCTACAGTGAGTCTTCAAAGGCATGCTCTCAGTGGCCTAAATATCTTATACTAGGTTCCACATCATAAAGGTCCAACCACATATCAACAACATCAAGCTAGAGAGAAAATATTTAACACACAGACCTCCAAGGAATATTCTAGATTAAAAGCTACAGTGGGTCTTAAAATCCCTTGAGGCTCTTTGAGCTGTACTCCTCCTGACACACCTTTTTTTCTACAGGGCACAATACTATTTGTAAAAATGAATGAAGACTCATTTTTGTCTGCTAAGATGAGTCTAGAACTCAAAGCCTCTTTTTAGCTTACACATAACTTCCTTCCAAGCCAGCGATCCTCCTTCACGGTCCAGAGCATCCCTTCAGATATCATTCCCCCCTCCACTGCAAGCATCTGTGTGCTCCGCTGTTTATCCTCCATCTTGCGGGATCCACTTCCATGTCTGCCCCACTTCCCATGCAGCTTCAAAGGCTTCCCCACCTGTACAAAGTCACTGATATATCCTTTTAAGAGCAGCACCGCACCTCTGCTGTCCCTAGGAAAGCATCACAGTTGCCTTTACTGCCCATTTGATTTTATCTACCATCCCAACAGTGTCTGGAAGAATGTCAGGTAAGTCAGAGAACACCGACTGTCATATCCAGAAGGAATAAGGTAGTGTCAATGAATAAAAACTTTTAAGGGCAAGTCAAGAAGGAAGTCTGATGTTAAATAAGAAATGAGGGCTGAGATGTGGCTCAGTTGGAAGGGTGAGCATGTCTAGCAAGCATGCCAGCAGACCTGGGTCCAGTCCTGTGTTCTGTATAAACCAGATGTAGCAGTGAGTATCTGTAATCCCAGCACTCAGAAGGTAGAGGCGGGAAGATCAGAAATCCAAAGGCATAAATAGTCAGTTTCAGGCCAGCCTGGGCTACATAAGACCTAACCTCAAACAAAGAAACAAAGTACATTAGAATTGTCATCTTCACACTAGATTAATTTAAGCTGTAAGTAGTTATTGAAGTTGCTGGGATAATAAAATAAAAAGAGAAGGACTTTTTGGAATTAGATTAAATCAATGCCTCTGATCAATTAAAACGTATCTTGGTGGTCAGGAAAGAAACTGAGTAACAGAAGCTGAACCCCAGAGAAAAACCATGGAGACAAGGTCTGTTTCTGTCCCATGGGAGAAGGAATTTACAGAAATGAGTTTTTACACTCTGAAGACTTCAGAGAGCTACACTGGTGCTGAACAGTAGAACCCCGAACATAAGGGCAAAACCACAATGTCTTTAATTGCTTGATGTGGTTGGGACAGCCACGTGAACAGAGAGAAGGCCTCTGATCAGGCAGCATGGATACTCTAGAACAGAGCACAATCACACACAGGGGCAGACAGAAGTGAGGGGAGCTTCTCCTAAGGTCATCAGGGAGGTTCCTTTTATCTAAAACCCAAGCACAGGCAGGCCTACTCAGCTGATTACTTAGTAGGAAAGGCCTACATATCTGAAGACCAACTCTAATGGAGGGCCCTTTAGTATCTCCAGTGTCCTGGTTGGAAAATCCCCTAAGAGTCCACGCCTACAGATTTTGCAACAGGCTAGTTGATGATGTGTAAAAGCAACATGCTTGAAGAAAGGTGCCTCCCTTCAGTGCTAGTATAATACACTGAAAATGGTAGGTATTGACACCCAGAAAGTAAAAGGTGAGAACAGAAAGTTACCAGGCAGGTGGTATTTTACCCAGAGAGTTGAGTCCAAGATGCTCATGACTCTGGAAGACCAGGATGAGACCTGTAAACTTATTCTGCAGAAGTTCAAACTAAAGGGCTTCACAGTCTCCGAGGTCTGTGTCACAACAATCTATAAGAGTCAGCATGGTTGCATTCCAATATGGCTTGACTCCCACAGTCAGACGGCAGGCTGGATTCATCAGTCACCTGTGGTTTTAGGATACCTGCTCTAGACGACTGTAACCACAGAGGCCTGTTAACTGTTCACAGCAATAAAGCCCTGTGTGCTATTCCCAGTGACCTGTGGAAAGGTCGGCAAACTTGGTATGTCACATGAAGCAACGTACTTCACACTGAGGACAGCCCCCTGTGGCAGGGACTCTGATCATTATCAGGTTATAGGCAGAGAAACTGAAGGCTGCAGAGCGGGAGAGTCTACCCACAGTCACCCAGGATGGACAGATCTTGAATAGAATCCAGGCAGTCCTGCACAGAACCAAGTAAACTGCAAAGGCAGTCCTGACATCAGGCCACCCAGCCATAGGAACAAACCACAATACATACAAATACGTGAGAAAAAAGAAAAAGTACTAGAGACAGGCCTCAGAAACAATGTCATTATAAAAATGGAGCAGGGTCCTCAATACTGAGTTTTGCATGGGAACAGCGCCGCCATGTTTGAGGGCTAACCAACCCAGATAAAGAGGGCATAAGGGATCTATTCTGTGCCAAGCAGAGGATGGAAGAATCCTCAAGAAATGGAAGACACTGTGTCTATTGGTAAGGAATGTCTCCTCTGTGAAAAGGATATCCACACAGATGGCTTGTCACCGTCAGGAGAGTGAACATCCCTCTCCTATGAAGAAGTCTGGAAGTACTGCCCATCTGAACTCACGGTCAAACTCCCCATCAGGAACTAGGTCCACCAGACACTGTGCCACGGGGTTCTGAAATCCATTAGCAGTTTTTTAAATATTAAGTAAGGTCAGAATGGTAAAAGGTAAAAAGTAACCTTCAAAGGACACGAAGTACAGGACGAGAGGGGGCAGTGGATAACAGAAGGGAACAGCCATGTTCAGAAGAGGGAACGGTGTTCTAGAGAGATGGAATCCCTAAGCAAAGAATCAGATAGGATCAAAAACTGAGTGTGGCGGAGCATACTGCTGGGAGGAAGAGACAGGAGGAGCCCAGAAACTCTCAGAGTTCTAAATCCTACTTATTCTAGGAGGTGAGGAAAAGCTTGCTGTCTGCCTTCTAACAGCTACTTTTCAGGGCTTGCTTTTGAGAAACCAGAACATAGATGTACAGACAAAAGTGAAATTACTCTAATATGACATAGTTCATACCAAACTCCCATTTGAAGTCTACTAAACCAGCGTCCCACATGTGTAAGACAGTGTTGTGCCCATATTTATTTCTGAGAAACCTGAGTTACCTCCATCAGAAGTCTTATACTGAGACCAAAATGGGAGTCAGCACATCTTTGAGAAGGCTCTCGAAGTAAAGAGAAACAGGAGTCCAGGCTAAGATTCGGAAAGGTGACCTTTTGTGGAACAAGTCAGCACTCATCAGGAGGGAGAGTCTGCTCACTCTAGCAGCAAGCAGGCTGTAATTTTTTGGAGGACTGAGAAGGCAAACTTCTTACATAAGGGCTCTCGCTTCTGAGTGCCTGGCTGCTCAGTGACAAATACGCAAGTGAGGCTGAAAAAGTGCAGGTGACAACATGCTGGGAACATTTTCAAATACTCTTATCACCTGTAGGAGCCACCAGGCCCTGACCGGGGAGGAACTGACAGGCAGGGACAATTCTCAGTCCAGGGCAAAGTTGTGTTCAGTGTTTTCCTATGTTAAAAAAAAAAAAGGAGTAGTGTTTTCTAACAAGTAGTAACATGTTAATACAACATCAAAACACTCGATATGCTCAAACATTCTACTTAGCTCTGGGATAGGGTGGTGCTCCTCTCTCTCTCTCTCTGTCTCTGTCTCTGTCTCTGTCTCTCTCTGTGTCTCTCTCTGACTCTGTCTCTGTCTGTCTCTGTCTCTCTCTGTCTGTCTCTGTCTCTGTCTGTCTCTGTCTCTGTCTCTGTCTGTCTCTGTCTCTGTCTGTCTCTGTCTGTCTCTGTCTCTCTGTCTGTCTCTGTCTCTGTCTCTCTCTCTCTCTCTCCTTCTCTTTCCTGACTTCTCCCCTTTCCCTCCCTCCCTCTCTCCTTCTGTTCTGAGCTGTAAACAGGCTATTATAGCAGACAAATAGTAAGACCTGGGAGGGAAACCCTAACTAAGGGAGCCAGCTCCATCACCCACGAGACCCTTCAGACCCTCTATTGGAAGTGCCCAACACCAGACTGCTGGAACTGATTTTGGATTTTAGAATATGTATAGATATAAGATGAGAGACCCTGGGGGCAGGGCTCAAGTCCGAACAGGAGAGGAATTCAAGTTTCGCCCCTCCTATACCCAGCCTGAAGGTTGTTTCATGCAGTGTCTTTGTTGGGCCTGCTCTGCTTTTTGTTGACCAGTTATGGAGTTACAGTCATGGGCAGAATTGTCCACTTGTATCCTCGTGGTGGTCCTGCCTTCAAGATGTCTCAGGATTTGGGGGGTATTTTGGATTGCAATGCATCTTGGACTTTCCATCTTAGAGATAAGGATGACCAGCCTGTAAAGGGATCTCTGTTCCCACGTCTATGTGAGAACTACATCCACACATACTTCCACCCCCGCCCCCACCACACACACATACCCCACATGCTCAAGACATTGATTCCCATCGCACAGAGGTTCCATCTTGGCACTGCACTTGTGATCATCCCTTTTATCCCTCTCAGACCAATGCAGAATTCCGGGCAACCCAACAGAGAACAGCAGACAACAACTCTAAGACATTACCACGCAGAAACAGGGGGCTGGGATACAGGGAGGGGGTATTACACAGACTTTGGAATGTTACTAGAGACTTAATGTTCTAATTAAGCTGAGACAGTGAATATCAAATGCAAAATCCCCAGACTTAACTCAATTTAAAGCAGAAATATTCACAAGCCAAAAAGAGTGGGAGTGGTTGGGGGGGGGGAGGAGCGCACCTCAGTGTCAAAAGCCTTTTGACACTGCAGAAAGGGAAGAGGAACGTGACAGGGAGAGGAAGTAGGAAAACCTTGTAGCCTCACTCCCAGTTCCCTAAAAAAGAGAAAACTGCAGAGAATTAAAATCACCAAGTATGGAAGGGACTAATCTGAGGAGTTATGGGTAGATCTCTCTTCACCTGAGGAACATCTACCAGGAAGAAAAGGCAAGAGGAACTCTGCTAACCCTGGCACTGGATCTCAGCTGGAAGGAAATGAAGAACCTGGGAAATAGATGGCTGATTTCATCTCCCAGCACCACTAGAGGGTACAGTGTGTGTCCCCCACTTGAAGGCTGAACCTTCTTCACGGGACCTTTAAAAGATCCAGAAGAAACAGTCCCATCACCCAGCCCAGCTGACCGGGTGCTGGTAATACCACTTTCATACCTTTGTTCCATCTCTAACTCAGGCTACAGGAAAAAAAATGCCCCGAAATGGAAAAGCAGGCTTCGAACTTTAGCTGGGTGGCAACAGAGAAGGGAAAGGAAGCTTCATAACAAAGATGCGAGCTGCCTTGCTTAGACAACCATAAACAAATGAATTACATGTGTTGGGGAGTTATAAACATGGATTCCTTGGGGAAAGGCAAGGCCACTAAGGCTAGGAACTCAGTCTAGCAGAAAACAGCCAAGAAGAATCCAGAAGGTCTCTGTGACACAGGATTAAACAAACATATGAGATCAATACGCAGAGGATTAAAAAGGAAAACAAAAAAGAAAAGAAAAGAAGAAAGCAATGACAATTATGAACCTAAATCAATAAGGTGGGAGACAAGTAAAATCATGCGACAGAATCCACAGAGAACTAAAGAAACATCAGTTTGCCGATTGGAGAGTTAAAGGCAAACACAGTGGATTTAGAAATAAACAGAGTCCAAGCAAAACAAACAACTGCGGAGGGCAAAGCCAACTCAGGACACAGATAACAGGCGCCCTGACTTCAGAGATGCAAGAGGAAAAGAGTAATCAGAAGACGCCAGAAAATGCGGAATACATCTACAGTTGACTCTGACGGCTGAAAGAATATGTATAACTAATTCTAACGGAGAAGGCATCCACTATGCTTGAGTAAACTGTGTTGGGATTCCGCTGCGTACCACAGATTAAGAAAACATTCTTCAGTTGTTTAGTGTGAAGGCAAATACTTAAAAGGTGGAGAAAACAACTCTCCAGAAACAACCAGGGATGGAAGGAAGCTGGTGATTTGAGTTTCACTGAAGGGAATTCTCTACTGAAGTTCAATGAAATTAAATGTACTCCTTTGTACTCCGAGAGCATACGTGTTACAAGTTATATCTAGTCTGCTGGTTTTCCATCTTTAATAGAAAGAGCACAGAGATGAGGCACAGGGGCTCAATTTACAAGAGCTAGACTTATAAACATCTTATAATTATAGACTTATAATTCCTTGACTTCATGGTGGTGCAGAAGTATTCCTAAACAACCCTCTGGAGAATTCATCCTTAGTATAGTATTCAATAAATTACAGTAGCACAGAGAGCATTGATTGTTCGGCCCTGCTCTAAGCTGGTGTTCTGAGCTCAGTCATATTTTCCACACAGTATCCAGTAAGTTACAATAGTATAGAATACATCATGCAGTAGACAGACAGTTCTGACCTGCCACAGCAGGTGTTCCAATACAGAAGGTGTTCATTTGAGGTAGGCTGCCCTAAGCTAAGGTATTCAGTGGATGGAGGAAGAACACATGCATTTTAGGTTTATGATGTTTTCAACTTAAGATGAGTCTGTCACCATAGCACCATAGCATGCCCCACCCCCGTACATCAAAGACCTTCTGTATTTCTGCATAGTTTCCTTTCCTGTCACTACAAAGAACTATTCTGACAAAAACAAGGGAAGGGAGAAATGTTTGTTTTTAACAGTTCATAGTTCAAGGCCTGTCCACCATGGCAGAGAAGTGAGAGGAGCTTGAAGCGACTGGTCATTGCATATCCACCGTCAGAGGAGAGCAAGGAATGCATGGGTGACGATGGTAGGTTCACTCTTTCTAGTCCACGCAGTCTAGAATGTCTTGCCCAGGGAACGGTGCCACCCATAGACACAATGTCACTGAAAAACGGTGAGACCGAAATGGGAGGTAACTGGGTCATGGGAGGGCACCGTCCTTGGAAGGATGACTGGAATTCTGACAAGATGATGTTAGTTCTCATGGGCGTAGGTCATTCCATGCAGCTGGCCCTTCTGCATGCAGCCGTTCCATTTCTGCTTCTTTGCTATGCTGTAGTGTAACCAGGAAGACCCTTGTCACGTGACACGTGGGACATTACCCTATGAAAGTTCCAGTCCTTTGAATCACAAGCCAAATAAGCCTCCTTACTCTGTAAGCTGCCTATGTTGGTTATTTTATGAAAATAACACAAAACTAAGAGAAAAATGAATCGGTTTAAAAGAAACCTGAAAGAATATAACATGGAGTTCGCCACATAAGCTGCACCCAAAACTATACAATGTACAATTGTGCCTCCTAAAAATGGAAGAGATATATCAGTTGCAATTCTAAAAACTGAAACTAACTAACCAAACAAACTACACTAGGACATACTTTTGCCCAGAGGGAATCCATGTGAAAGAAGTCCTCAACCAGTTCTCAACTCCCATTGGCTCCGTTCAGAGGCCAGCTTTCCTCCCCAGTCCTAGTGTCTGCCTGTGCTAACAAGGGGTGCTCCCTCTGCGCTTCACCAGATTCTTTCAGAGGGCACTGCAGAGAGATGTTTCAACCATAAGCTACACACCCACTTTTGTTTGGAGGCATTTCCTGTGTCTAGACACAGTTTGTTCTCTTACCAGCTTTAAAGTTATCGAAAACTGATTTATCCAAGGCCAAACAAAAGTATGAAAAAGAAAGCTAGATAACTCAAAAGAGGACTTCAGTACAGAGGGATCACTGTATCCTCAGGGCCAGGAACCCAAACACGGGGCCTGGGAGCTATCATCCCCCTGTGTCAACCCCAACCCTGGTAAGCAACATATTGGAAGACAACCAAAGTACAGAGGTCCTAATCCTAGTGCCTATCTTTGCCAACAAGGTGTGTCCATTCTACTCTTAACCGAAGTATGCCTTCAGCCATACCATGCCAGGGACCCATAGTTGTCCCCCTGAGTTTGAGGATGCCCCTGAGGTAGCTTTCCTCTGCCAGCTGGCAGGATGGATTCCAATGGCATCTTACCATGCCACTCCAAAGCTCCGAGGCAGAAGGAGAGAAGCTTTGCCAAGACAGATGCCAGCAGCCCCATCACTGCTGATTGGCATAGAGACTGCAGAGTGCCGGGTCTGTGGTGGTGGTACTGGTTACCCCTCCTCCAAGGAGTCCCACTCCCACCCATTTCTGAGGCCTGTCTCCACCCACCCCCTGCTAACTCTATACCTGACCCAGGGTGAGAAGATCATCTTAGATTTTTAACTATACCATCTCAACCCACCCAGGCTGATCTCCTCCCACTTCCAGCTTGACTCTTTGCTTCTGGGACCTGACTTCACACTGGCCTGTGAAGAAACCAAACCAGAAGCAAGGTTCAGCCCTGCCTGGGTCCAGGCCTGAAGACATTCTATTAAGTGAATCATTAATGAAAATCTGATAAGTAGGCTGTCTTCCCTCTTGGGAGGTATAAACTTTCTAAGAGCCACACCTAAGCCCACTGTATATTGCTTGCATCACCTAAGAAAGTTGTCCAACTTAATGAGTTTGGCAGAGACCAAGCTAACATCATTTTTAGAAAGTCTATGATAAAGAAATTCAAGAGAATGTTATCACTCTTATCTCAACCCCAAAAGCATGGAGATAGATGGAACCAGAATGTAGGTATCTGGTTCTGCTATAACACCCACCTGACCATTCTTTCAAACACAAGGCCTATGACCCATCCTTTCTCAATGTTCTTCCGGAACCTCAACCCTTAAGGCAGAGGTCCTCAACCTTCCTAACAATGAGACCAGACAGTTCAGCCATAAAATTATTTTCATTGCTACTTCATAATTGCAATATTGCTGTTATAATGTAAATACTTGCTTCCCAAAGTTCTTAGGTAACCTCCATGAAAGGATCATTCTACACCCCAGGGGTCACAACACACTGGTTGAGAACCACTCCCTGAAGGGGACTGAAAGTCTTTGTACCCTCATTCTCAGTATGTACCCCAGTGTGTTCCTCCTTTCCCCTGGCACCTCAGGCTAAGTGCCTACCTCCTCCAAACACATGGTCAGATTCCAGTTCCCAGTGTCTGCAGACGTAGATGTATTTGGAAGTGAGCAGATATAAGCGAGTGAAAATGAGGTATTAGACCATACCCTAGCCCAATCTGACCTGTGCCCTGCAAGACAAGAAACTTAGGGGAAATGCCATGTGGTTACAGAAGAGATGAGTGTGACACAGCTGCAAGTCAAGGCATGTCAGGGGGTCAAAGGGTCACCACCAAAAGCTGGACAGACACAAGGAAGGGCACTCAGAGCCACAGAGAAAGTGTGAGCAGTTGGCTTCAGACCTGTATCCTCTGGGTCTAACTCAAAAGGAAATCTGTTCTTTTAAGCCACTGGGTTTGTGATAATTTATTAGAGCAGCCCTAGGAAGTTAAGACACTGTCTCTTCCTTCAGTAGTGCCCAGAGAAACTCATCTAGGATGTATATACCCTTGTACTTACACACCACCAGAGGAGACTGCAAATCAGCTTTTCTTAACTATAGAAGTGTGTACACAATGTGTACATAAATTATATATAGATATAGATATAGAGATAGAGATAGAGATAGAGAGATAGAGATAGAGATAGAGATAGAGATAGAGATAGAGTTATATAGTTATATAGTTATAGTCATATAGTTCTATGGTAAATTTAAAAAATATAACACCATTTTGCCTAACATCTGAAACACCAAAAAGAGTTGAGAACAACAGTACCATCCTTTGACCTCTACAAAAACAAGGATTTAAATAAAGCATGAAGAACCCAGTCCTGATCAAGAATAAAGTATGGCAGAGTTGCTGGCCGGCAGAGTAGAAAGTGGACCTGAGGTTCAAAGGCTTGTATGTAGGAGGTGAAGAACTCAGCTGTGAGGTCCACGGAGAGGAATGGTGGGGTCAGAAAGAAGGCAGAGCAGGGAGGAGATTGCAAATATTACCCATAACACAAGTCGGCCTGGAGTGACCAAGTCACCGATACCATCCCAGAGACCTATGCCTGTCCCGATGACATCCTTCCTGGCCTGGCAAAGTTGGGCACCGAGTGTCAGGGACAGTGAAGAGAAGGAAAAGAAATGAAAAACCTGTCGAGAGGGAGCGGGGCTGAGCCGTTCACCTGGGGCAGGCCTGGCTCAATTCACTTGGCACCAACAGAAGAGCAGACACAATGGCAGCAGACCAGAACACAAGACACTCCCCCTCCTCACCTGGAGTCAGAACCGTCATTCTGATTCTGACAGCCTTAGATGCCAAGGGGCCTGGAGAGGGTTTTAATTGTTGGCTTTTTTCTAACTCTTTTTATAACAAAGGTCCTCCCTGAAGGGCCAAAGAGAAAATAAACATGAATGTATATATTTTCATCGGCTCCCTAGTTACAGACTAATAGGATACCCACTAGAAAATGTGAAGCCTGTTTTTCTCAAAAACAAAAAGTGGGGGTGGGGGCTGGAGAGATGGCTCAGCAGTCAGGAGCATTGGCTGTCCTTCCAGAGGTCCTGAGTTCAATTCCCAGCAACCACATGGCGGCTCACAACCATTTCTAATGGGCATCTCATGCCATCTTGTGGTGTGTCTGAAGACAGCAACAATATACCCACATACATGAAATAAAGAAATCTTTTCTAAAAAGTGGGATGGAAGGAGAGGGATTTTGAAAGTATGAGAGAATTCTGTGTTTTGTTTGTTGTTTTTATTTTGTTTTGTTTTGTTTTGGGGGTTTTTTGATTGTTTGTGTTTTTTGGTTTTTATTTGTCTGTTATGTTTTGTTTTCAGTTTTCACCAAAGTCATACAGGTTCACCAGAGTTTTTACAAAATGAATGGACCACAAATGTTTCACACTTGGGTCTTTACTTTTTTTTTTTAATTTTGAAATATTTACACATGCATAGCAAGTTAGCTAGGGAATCATAGCCAGGTCTAAACACTCAACTTGTTTATGTTTTTTTCATGTGTATTCCTCATACATGTGGTGTGAAGGTAATTTTATACAATATCTTACTGCAGGCACATTCGACCACCTGTCACATAGGAGTTGAGCACGGAATGTCCCAGTCACCGTGTTATGTCATCACTCAAAAGTTTGACAATTTGAGGTGCTTTAGATCTCAACATCAAAGGCACCTAAACTGTGTTTTGGTTCAGATGAATTTATGATCATTAATTTTAAAAGATCTTTCCACGGGCTCTGCTTCCGGGCTACCTCCTCACACCTGCCAGCTGCCAGGGGCAGGTGCTGGAAAGGGAGGCTGCACAATTGGGGAAGTGTTAATTCAGTGGCCCAGTTTTGTCTGGCGTGAGAGCAACAGGTGTGGGCATACCTGGTTCCGATGCCCTTCTATACCCTCAAGGGACAGATTTCTGGGACACCCCTCATACCAAATCTACATATGTTCAAATCCCTTCTATTTTAAAAAAAAATGCCCCTTCTAGAGAGAAGGGGGGGGTGCAGTTCAATTAGCACAGCGCTTGCCTGGCATGAACCAAGCTCTGAGGTCATTCAACAGCACAACATAAAAAAAAAAAAAATCAAGCCCAGTGGAACACATCAATAGCCTAGAACCTGAGGAGTGGAAGCAGGAGGGTCAGGTGATCATGGCTACATAGAGAGTTTGAGGTCAGCCTGAACTACATGAAACCCCATACTTAAATTTTTTAAAATAATATTGTGTGTGTGTGTGTGTGTGTGTGTTTGCCTGCATATATGCATGTATGTGTACCTCTGGAGGCCAGAAGGTACCAGATCTCCTGAAACTGGAGTTAAAGACGGTGGTGAGCCCTTGTGAGTACTGAAAACTGTCCTCTGGAAAAGCAGCCAGTGCTTTTTAAGTGCAGATATCTTTCCAGCTTATTAATACAATTCATTAAAAGGTCTGGCATGTGAATGTGCACCTGACTGAGTTTAATACTTACTACCTCAAAAAGAATAAAATAAAACGAATAGTATTTGAACACAACCTATATTGATCTCTTTGTATTCTCCTTACTTATGGTAGATAATTGAATGTGAATATGGTATGAATACTTACTATCCTATATTGCCTAGGGAAGTAGCAAGACAACAACTGTATATGTTCAGTTCCAAGGCAAGCCCTTTTCCATTATTTTTTGCCCTGGGATTGGTTGAATCAAGGAGTCCCAGACACAGACACCCAACTATATTCAAGGAGACCTATGAAAAGATCTCTGAATGACAGGCTCAGGCAAGCTGGGCAGAAGGAGCCATTCTACCTATGCACACTGCTGTACTTGGACTTGACCTGATGGCTGCAGGCTCGACGGCATGGCTCTGGGCTGGGATGTAAGGTTAGCCTCCCCACCTGCTCCTGCCAAGTGCCAGCTGTAGAACTGTAGAGCTGCTCCCTGACTCTCTGATCTATTTATACAAATCTACACAGCCCGGTAAAGGTAACAAGAAGGTACTATTCTGTGGTTTTGGTTTCTAAAAGATGCCCTCTCTTTGGCTGGCTGAAAAAGTGTGCTGTTGGTGCTTTAAGCCTACTTACCTACACAAGTATTTACCAGCACTGGGAAGGCAATATACATACTGCATAATAAATCAGAAGACGTGCCCTAATTTTCATAAGGACGGGAATGTCTTGTCTGAAGCTCCCTATATCTATTTCAAGATATCTAGTTCCATTGAAGTCTTTTCATCCCAATTCTTACCTTGTGAAAAAGAAGAAAAAAAAAACCCATAGCCTACATTTCAGGAGGGGTACCTTGCTTGACTCAGTTCAGTTGAAGAGTGTTCTGTGGACCCCACACATACATAGCTTCAAGAGGAGGATGGCTAAGGTTAGTGGATGTTGCGCAGTTGACTAAGTACTTGGCTAGCACTCACAAAGCCCTGAGTTTTCCCCTCAGTACGGCATAAAACCAGGCAGGGTAATGCACACTTGTAATCTTAGCACTTAGGAGGTAGAGATAGAAAACTCATCCTCAGCTACATCATAAGTTCAAAGCCTGGATTATATGAGACCAAGAGTTGGGGAGAAGACAAGGAGGCTCCACACTGGAACACATGCACATTATGAGCATTACACCATAAGACACAAGTTCCTAGGGATTGAAACACGATATAGGCCAAGGATGGCGTCTGTCACAACCAAGGGTGCATAGCTATACCCCCAGATGACCACTGCAGTTTGAATGCAGTCTCTGAAGGTGGCCTTTAAGGAAGAGAACCAAAGTAACCACAGGCCCAAGGCAAGCCTTGAACATCCCTGAAGGGCAGGGAGGCCTAATGTAGAAGCCACGGCCAGCCTGAACCCTGGGGGGTTGCTATAGGTGGCCCTGTGGATCTCCTTCAAACAACGGGGGCCCAACAGGCTGAGTGCTTAACTCAACAGTACCATTCTTGATTTTTACAGGTTGGAGCACAATAATTGAATCTTACATAAGAAAAAACATATGGGTCCAGCTGTGTAGAAATTTTCGTCTTCATTAAGGGAATTCTTAGCAGAGTAAACACACAATTGCAGGTACAGTATTTCAAGGCTTATGTAATCAGCCCAGGGCAGCATTCCAACTTGCTTTTATCCAAGGTGGTAATTTCTCCTGTTCATCAGCAGAAGATGGGAGAGCAGATCCAACAGTTAGAGAATGGTTTACACAAGCCTCTTCCAAAGGAGGGAAAAGACAATAGCCATCCCCTATGAATAATTTACAACAGTCTTTAATTGACAAATACCATGTGACACTGTGCTTCCTACACCAAACCTGCAGGTGCAGGGGCAGAGGTAAAAATGTCATTTCTCTATCTGGAGGATTTCTTGGACGTGTGGTGTGGACAGTGATGTCAGAGGTGGCTGGCCATATTTCTACTTTGGGCTGTATTCCCAGAACTGTTTGCTGAATGACTATTGGGATCCTATGTATTTGTCCTAACTCCACAACACCAGAACCTTGGGTGTCTGTGGAGAGGGACTGCATAAGCTTTTAGGTGTGTTAGGCTTAGAAATGAAATGTCTCCTTAGGTCAGTGTTTCTCAACTTTCCTAACACTGTGAGCCTTTAATATAATTCTTCATATTGTGGTGACCGCCACCCATAAAATTATTTTCAATGCTACTTCATAACTTTAATTTTGCTATTGTTAAGAGTCATAAATATGATATGCAGACAGGTCTTGGGTGACTGCTGTGAAAGGGTCATTTGACCCCCTCCGCCCAAAGGTGTTGTGACCTACTGGTTGAGAGCCACTGCCTGAGGCTCACATGCTGAATGTGTAGGCACTATTCTAGAAGGTGGCAGAAATTTTAGGGAATGGAGTCTGGTTTAATAGGAAGGTCACTGAGGAGTCATTGAGGATTATATCTGGTCCTCAGTCCCTCCCTTGCCTTTCCTTTCTAAGCATGCCTACTCCCTGCGGTTCCACCCAAATGCACTGTCTGTGTTGAGGTACTATGAAGTGAACCTTCTGGGAAAAGGAGTAAAATAAGTCTTCTCTCTCCCAAGTTGTTCTCTCACATATTATAATCTGTCTCCATAACAACAAAAAATGTAATTAATACAAAAGCTATCAAGAAAGACTCCCTAGGGCTACCTAGACAGTCAAGTTCATCTAGAGACACAACACTATCCTGAAGGGCAACTTTCCAGATAAACTTCACTCAGCCCTGACACTGTAAAGTGCTCACAGGGAGTGTGGAGGGAGAGGTGGATGAACAGACATGCCATGGGAGGACAAACCCCACACTCCTCCAGAGTTAGACTGGGCACTTGTAATGGCACAGCGATGTGCTGCTGCTACTTGGCCCTTCTGTCATAACCATGTGTTCAACTCATCACTGCCTATTCACGTGTGTTTACAGCCACAGCTGCTCCCAGGGTTTTCTGAGAGCTCATGGTTACGATTTAAGTAAAAATCAATACAGTCTGTATTTGTGTCGATTCATTATCAGGTACCTTGCTTCGAATGGTACCCTGCTTGTCACATGCCTGGGGAGCAGAGTACCAAGGAGTAATGAAGAGCTATTTATGGAGGAAACAGGAAGCAGAGAGAAGGGTGGACTTGCACAATGCCCTCCCACATCAAACACAGGGCAGGTGACAGACCATGTGGCCTTTTGCTTTAAAAATATTTTTGATATGTGAGTTTTGTTCAGTCCCTTGAAAATTCTACCCATCAACTATTATACCTTAAAGAGAGAAATCATTATTCTAAAGTCCACAGAGAAATGTCCCATGACTGGAGAAACAACCGGATGGAGTACCATCATTGTGATTAAAGAAAGTGGTCAACTAAGTCCTCAGTCAGGAAGAGTTTCCATTTTGGGGGGCGGGGGGAGGTGGGGACAATGAGACTTAAAGCCATGAAGAAGAACCAAATGACCTTAAGAGTTGCTGTATACTGACACTCATAAACAAAGGAATATTCCCCTGTCTATATTGTCAGTAGAAATCCCAGAAGAAGCCTCCCAGGCTGGCTTGCTGCGGGTCATTGCCACAGAAAATCCAGTGCTTTTAACAGTGTCATCACAGAGCCAGAAGGATTTAGAGACTCTGTGGTCCTCTGGGCACCCTTGATCCCTTGGGAAACCCCAGGTCATCTGAATCAGGATTGAGAACCTTTCCTGGTATATACTTGATGACTCAATTCACCAACACAAGCCCATTTCCTTCTTTTTCCTTCCCAAGGGCAGACTCAACAAGTCTAGGGGAAGAAAGGCTGGAAAGGCAACATGTGGAAGGGCATTGTGTCCTGAATAAATCCGAACAGCCAGCAGCAGAGAGAATGGGGACATTGAATGGGAAACAAGACCATATCAACAGCTCTTGTTCTGCTTCTGAGAAAGCAAAGGCTATGGCGGGAGACACGTGCACAAATGTGCTTGTAGAGCCTGGTTACTGCAGGAGGAAGCATCCAGACGATGTAGTGGAGCACTCCATCTTTGAGCCCTTGTGGGCAACCCAGCTGAGCTCCCAGGTTCCCAGGCTTGTCTGATACAGGGCTCCCTAAAAGGGCGCATATGTCCCAGACATATGTTCCTTGGTCATCTCCCTCCTGACCTCTCAAGACCCCCTGCAGTGGCCACTCTGCCTATAACCACAGAAGCAGAACAAACTTCAGGAGCTAAGATCACCAAATTCGGAAACAGAAAACCAAATTGTACAAAGGATCCCAAAGCCCACGATGCCTCAAAGGAACCTGTTGGTATTCTTACTAGAGTAACAGGAAGTGCTGCCCAATGTCAGACCAGCAGCACCCATGGCTCTCCCAATCATCAGCTCTTCCAACCTGTAGTACCATGACGCCTAAAAGGACATACATAAATGACCACTGCTGTGACTTCCCTACGGACAACACACACACACACAAACACACACACAGAGACAGACACACACAGACACACACAGACACACACACACACAAAAACACACAAACACACACACAGACACAGACAGACACACACACACACACAAACACACACAGACAGACAGACAGACACACACACACACACACACACACACACGGCTCACTTTTAGAATCTTCAGTTTAAAATGAATTGTCGCAATAAGCAAATAGAAGAATTAGCAACCAGGAATTTAACTTACTTCACACTTTCAAAACCATCTTTTTATTTTCTCCCAGACACAAGTGTTTATTCAGAAGTACAAGCTTCCTATGTCTGCATCTCACTCGACTAAAGCCAGAACCTGACTGAAGTTATTTTATTATTCAGGAGTTGGCACTACAATACCGTTATTTGCTCAGGAAGTACGTACAGCCATGTTAATAATGATGGCTAGGTTTTATTGGGTACTTAAGATGCTCCAGATGGAGTCTGAAGTGCCTTACAGACCTATAGCAGTGATCCTCAGTTACCACAGGGATCACAGTGATCTTCATTTTAAAGGATGGAAAAGCAAGGAAGAAAGAGGGTAAAGTCATGGGTCTAGGGATCAGAGACACAGCAAGGGGCAGACACAGGGATGCATCTCAGGTGTTCCAATAATAATCATCCAACAAGCCACCACTGTCAAACACACGTCGTTCTCTACCCTGGATTTTTAATCACTTAACCTGGGGTTTTAATCACTGAGAAGCAATCTCTCCCATGCTAACACATGAACACGTGACTGCCTTCAATACACGCGTCTTTGAAACACATCAAATTCACTTATCCTATGAGTCGAGTCCAATAATTACTCTTCTGCAGATAAAGAAGTAGAAAGTAGAAACAAAACAAACAGGAGCAGGAAGGAAGGCTATCTCTCTGAGGCACAAACTACCAACGGCATTTCCGTGAGGCAATGAATATATCGCCAAGTAGTCTCAAGAGAGCCTAGAGTCCATTTGAAGACATACACTCAAAATTACCATTATGGAATATAACTTGGTGATAAAGCACTTGCCTAGTATGTACACGGTACTGAGTTCAATCCTCATCATGACAAGAAAAAGAAAAAAAAAGAAATCTACAGAATCACCATTGCAGTGTTTCTTTCAAAACAAAGGAAGTATGTGGTACTCAGAATTGGCCAGATATGTATGCAAATAATGCAAATCATGCAGCTGTGCGCAGACCATGCAAAGCAGGAGGAAAGGTTGATACCAAGACTCGTCTTCAAGCTTATTAACTGATACCACCTGTGAAACCTGCCTACTGCCAATGTTTTTTGGGAGGCTGGGAATCACTTATGTGGCCAGCAAGGCTCTGCTCCTGCATCAAAGGAGCCTCCAGCTTCATTGTTTTTGCAGCATTACACTCTCACAGCCCCTGACCCCTGCCGAGTGAACGAGACCCTGAACAGGGCAGAGCCTCCCAGGCTGCCATCAGCTTTAAATCTGGCTGGAACTCTGCCTGCTCAGTTCACTGACCGTCCATGCAAGAGAAACCTCACAAAGCCTGCCCTAGGAAGATGCCCTTCCAGCAGCAGGTAGAAGGAGGCAAAACAGACCAAACCAGGCAGCCCCACGTACCCAGGCCTCTGGACCCTTCTTCTAAGGAAATGAAGTTTAACAGGGTCCAGACAGGGGAGGGCAGAGTTATCAAAACTCAGGAAAGAACTCTTTCTCACTGTACAAGTAATCCATTTAGATTATTGTTAAAACACAAGCACCTCTCTGTAGTACACCCCCCACACAGACAAAAACAAAGGTATGTCCACAAACCTGGTTGAAGAGAACTTTCAGAAATACGTATTTTTCCTTAAGGAGTATTAGTTGGATATTTTAAACCAAGCTATAAGGAAAAAAGTCAGAGTGATTTTTTTTTTTTTACTACCTGGGGCTATAGAGTAATTATGCAAATAGCAGGGAATTTGTCATTATGACTAACCATAAGTGTATAAAATAATTTGATTAAGCAAAAGACAGTTACCTTAGTCAACATACTAATTTGACAAGGGCTTTTAAAATGTTTTTCAACCGTCAGCTTCTAGACTAGCTCTGCAAGAGCCGGTCTTCAGAATGCTGCTTTGTTAGAGAAGAAAGAAACAACTGTGGCAGCTGCACACCACTCACTGAGGGTAAACCTACTGAGACATCTCTGGCCTAAAAACAAGTGATTATAGAGCAGAGAGACAGAGCCTCATTACCCTCCAAACACAACCTCAGACACACATCTGCAAAGCTATAGAGGGAGATGCCCACCTCAGCCTGAAGACCAGACTCCAGAGACCACACCTGGGCTTTCTTCCATTTGCATGCTGAAGAAATTCAAAAGCATGTGTCCTGAGCTCCATTCGTAACTGCCTAAGGTGTCAGCAGTTTTAATTTCCTGTCCACATCCTTATCTCCCAAGTCCTCAGTAATGCGATAACATGCACAAACCAGTCTCTGCAGGGTTACCTTTCAGGAATAGCCGGCTTGCCACATCTCAGTAAGCCTCCACGATGCAAAGATAAAGTCTACACAAACCGTGCAAACACAAGCTGGAGCCTCTGGAAGCAAACACCCGGGTATCGGAAGCACACATAGTCTTGTCTTGGTGGGACAGCAGGAAGCACAATGGCCATTAAATTCAGGGGACCTCTTCTTAGGCAAAATCATCATCACCATCATCATCATCATCATCACCATCATCACCATCATCATCATCATCACCACCATCATCACCATCATCACCATCATCATCATCATCATTATCATCGCCACCAAGCTGTTTCAGATGCTATAACATAACATTGTTCCAAGTGCCAATTTCAGGGTCCTTGGCGACACAGGGTGGCACCTAGATTACCTTATCTGTATTGTCCCATCAAGATCTGGAGGTCCAGGCCCATTTCTTCACTTCCTGGGACCCAAGCAAAAAGTGTCAGATTCTTAGACTAGCGTACCTTGTTATATACAGCTCCTTTGAGTTACCTCCCAGGCATGCTAAGGAAAACCTCTCTCTCTTTCTCTCTCTCTCTTTCTCTCTCTCTCTCTCTCTCTCTCTCCTCCATCCCCTTTGCTCTCTCTCCATCCTTTTTCCCCTTCCCATCTCTCCCTTTCCACTTTCCCCTCCATCCCTCCCCGTCTCTTACCCTTCTTTAATCCCCCATACACACACACACACACACACACACACACACACACACACACACACGAGTCCTACTTTCAGTGCAGCTTCTCAAGTCACAAGCCACTTCCTGCCTCAATTCTGCGGTTGGGAAACATACACCAATGTCGCTGAGGACACACTAAGGACAATGAGAAACCTGTCTTTGAAGAATGAATGAGAAAAATGAAAAGACACTAATACTTAAAAATGAAAAGGCACCCGAGGAGATCAAACACACAGACACACACACACACACACACACACAGTAGCTTCATGGACTTGTGAAATCAAATAGGAAATAATGGTTCTGGCATCAAATTTGCAGTCATCATCTTGGCTTAGAAAGGAAGTGCCGTTGGCAATGACCCATTGCCATCCCTTCATCAGATACCTGAAAATACTTTCCCAGAAGCACATGCTGATTCCCACTGAAAAGATCGGTATCCACCCATGGACCACCTGTGTTAATCTACAGACACAGGGTCTCAGGTTTCCTGGGACAGACACAATGAAATTTTAAAATGAAGGAATCTGCCTTTCCCTCAATAATAACTTGATCCTCCAAAGATCCACAGAAAGGGCTTCTGTGGCCTTAAGGAAAGTAAAACTTGCCAAAGGACAGAGGATAGGACGCCTCTTAACAGAGCCAGAAGATCAAAACCTGTGGCAAGTTGACTGTGCCAATCCTCCTAAGCCACCATTCTGCCTGTGAGGTTCTTATAGTAAAGGGACCTCCATGGCACAGGGCAGAGCAGGTCCCTGAGAACCTTGTGTTTGCACTGCTAGTCATCAAAATGAATTCAGTGTCCTTAGCCTGTCCTCTCTAGGGCCTCCATCAGCTTTCTGCAGGGCACCTGTTGGCTCCTGTTACGCCCCCATGCATCAGACTTTCCATCAGGGACAGACAGGAGTGTCCAGATGCCACCACTGGTAGGTGAACCGTGTGCCTCCAGTCCTGTCCTTGCCCTGAGATTCACGATGACCCCTCATCTCCCAGGGACAGCCACGGTGGAAGTACTTGCTTTTTAACTTTCTTTTTTCTGTTTTTTTTAAATTGGATATTTTCTTTATTTACATTTCAAATGTTTCCCGGTTTCCCCTCCTCTGGGAAACCTCCAATCCCATCCTGCCTCCCCCTGCTTCTATGAGGGTGTTCCTCCACTCGCACCACTTCTACCTCCCCACCCTCAGTTCCCCTACTCTGGAGCATCTATCAAGCCTTCATAGGACCAAGGACCCCTCCTCCCACTGATGCCTGACAAGGCTGTGCTCTGGTACATAAGTAGCCAGAACCATGTGTACTCCTTGGTTGGTGGCTTAGTCCCTGGGAGCTCTGGGGGGGGGGGGTCTGGTTGGTTGATATTGTTGTCCTTCCCGTGCTCTTTAACTTTCTAAAAGAACAAAGGCTGCTTATCCGCTTAAGGCTCTTCCTCACTTCCTTCTGAGTCCCTAAGCCACTAGAAGTGAAAACTCTAATCTCAGATGTCCATCATTCCTGGGATGAAAAAGTAGAGCCCTGCTGCTTTTGCCACATCTGAATACTATACCCTTAACCGGAACTGGTTTGAGGCAAAGAAACTGTTAAAGGGGAGCCGGCCGTTGATAGAACGATTGCCTTTGGTTAGACAGACTTTAGTTTGCATATGCTACAGAACAGTCACACCTATCAGTATCCATGTGCATTTGCTTCTAGTGACACATGTGCCTTCTAAGTATTTTAACAGTCAAATCTCTTCTTTAAAAAGCTGCTCCCCCAAACATCCTCATCTTCACCAATCAGATTCCAAAGTCTTCAGCTTAGTTATGACAACGATAGAAAAAATTGAATACATTTGAGAAGACAGAATACTCAAATGCACATCTGGCACCAGGGTCCAGTGAGAACATACACAAGACAGAAATGCAGATTTACAAACTGCGTATCTGGGAAAGGGTGACAAGTATATATATATAATTTCTCAAATGCTCTAGAGTTCAGTCACCCCAGGAACAGAATTGACTCTGTAGAGCCCCAACTCCACCTCTAAGTCACCACATAGCTAACTTTAACCAAGTGCTATTTCACTTCACCTTAGCCTGAAGGAGCCTACTGTTGAGGGTGCTGGATACTCAGCGTCTGGCCCTCATTAACTTTAACCCTTGGCCAGGAAAGAGGGATTCATGATAGCATCAGGATACAGCTCTATCTCTGGATGTGGTTATCCAACCGCTTGTGAAATCTTGCTCCGTTCGATCTCCATCAAAAGTGCTCACTAACACTTAAAATCTATGACATTTGATTCCAGTTTCAGGTCAATAGCCAAGTAATGATTTAACACTATCCACTCGGAGACATCTTTTCCTGGGTAGCCAGCATAGATCTGGAAGTGCACTGTCTGAAACTCAAGTGCGGACCACCTGAACATGATAAGAGAAAGCAACCAAGAAGATACTTGACAGTGCTGAGTCCTTACAAGTGGATTCCTTGGGTACAGTAGGTGTCCATGGGCCTTTGAGCACCAGTAATCCCTTTCTGGAGACAAATAAAATACATATTGTACAGAGTGTTCCACTCCCCGTGTGGGCAAGCGACCATGATGGAGAATTAAGCTAGAACTACACAAACTCACTGCTCCTCTCCAGGTACTATAACTTTATCCCTCTACTGAAAGATGGCTATTGGGATCTGGGTGGGACTAGTCCCCCTTCAGTCACACTGCTCAGCTCAGGACCACACTCCGGGCGCCTTTTACTCTAAGCTGTTAAATTCCTCAGCAATTGGAGGATGGAGAAAGAGCCAGGGGGAAAATGATGCATAATGATTCGTTCTCCAGGAGGATGAAACGGAGAGTAGAGGACGCAGGATGCTAACTGGCTTTTCCTCCCATGTGCAGGTCACCTGAACCGCGATGCCTTCCAGTATCTGAGGAGGCTCCCTGAACTCGCCATATGGCTCCGTTTTCAAGAGGGAAGAAGAAAACAGTTTCATGCCCACCTGCCTGCGGCGTCTCCTCTCGAGCACCCCTTCCCCAGCCCCTGCCTAGCGCGCGAGCTGCCGGCACCCACGGTCCCGCCCGCTCCGGGCTCGGGCCGGCAGCTCCCCCGGCGGCCGCCTCTGCACCAGTCGCCAACCTCAGTGCCGGGCCGAGGTCATGCCCGCCTGCCCCCGAAGCCGGCGAGGCCCCTTCCCTGTGCCAGGCAGCAAGCCCGAGAAGCGCTGGCAGGGAAGGGGGTCCGCGGCAGAGTTGGCACCCGGACTCACCAGGTAGGCGCCCACCGTGCCCTGCGCCAGCATCAAGGCGCACTCAGACACCAGGAAGATCTTGATGTTGGAGAAGCAGGACACCTTCTTTTTCTTCTTCTTGTTTCTCTGCGCCTCGTCCCCCTGCAGCTCGCCGCTCCGGCCGCCGCCCGACGAGCCGCCCGGCTTCTTCCCCTGCATCCTTCCCCCTCCGCCGCCGCCGCCGCCGCCGCTTTCCCGCTCGCCCCGGGTGTCGTGGCCGTTGCCGGGCGGGGGTGCGTGCCGCGAGGCTGCGTACTGTCCCCGCCCCGGGCCCGCGGCGGCCGCCCCCGTCCTGCCGCGGCTAGAGAGGTTGAAGGCTCCGCTCCTCGCCGCCGCGCTCGCTCCCTTCCTCCTCCACCTCCTCCTTCTCCTCCTCCTCCGCCCTCCCTTCGCCGCCTCCTCCGGCTCTGGCTGTGCCAATCACAGGGACTCCTCACGCCGCCCGCCGCTGCCGCTGCCGCCGCCGCCTAACCTCTCTCGGACTCCCGCCGCTGCCTTCACCAGCTCCCCTCTGGCCCGCTGGCCTCTCCTGCCTTCACCCCCTAGCACCCCAAGCCCGGGCCGGGGCCTGATCGCTGCCTTGAGCCCCGGGCTGCGCCGCTACTGGCTGCGGGTTGGTCCCTGGGAGGCACGAGGGGACCTGCTTTGGGTACTAAGGGCTTGCTGATGGTCAAGGCCAGTCGGTCGGGTCTAACTACCCCGAGAAATTGCAGAATCGGGGAGTCGTGGTGGGGCGGGAGGCTGAATGAGGAAGGTGCTACCCGGCCACTAGGAGGCACTGTGGGGCCCAGGGCACCGCAGCGGAAACTGGGTGGTACTAGGACTAGCAAAGAGGCGCAGAGATGGGAGTATCCAGGCTACCTACTTCTAGTGCGGGTACCTAATGCTTAGGTACGCGAATGCTAAGGCGGGAGAGGAGGAGCAATTTCCATAAAGAGAGTATCCCGGGTACTGGAGCTGTATTTGGCTCGCTTCTGGATTTCTAAAGACAGACGTTGCACTCTGGGGCTCCGGAAGATGCCAGAGATAGGAGTTGCCATGGGCTCCTTTGGTCTGCCAGCCTGCATTCAGTGGCTACTAGACATATCTAAACCGCCCATTCCCAGAAAATGGGAGAAAGAAACGGAAGCTCTGAGAGGGAAGTTAGATCTTTAGGGAGTCTCACAGACTGATTATCTTCCCTCCAGCCACCAAGTACAGGCGACTGCAAGTCACAAGGACCCCGGTAGAGGGCCTTGTTTAGTTCTCCAGCTGCCTGTGGTTGTTTTCAGGAAGGGACGAGCCACAAGCTGTGTCCCCACCACTCTCCTGACTATTGTGGCCCTCCCTGGCCTGGCCTGAAGGTCAGCATGCAGCAGTACCAATTGTCATCAGTCCTCCCCCACCGTCCCCGCCACCCCCCAGCATTCCTTAAGAGTTTGGTTCACAAGGCATCTCTGATAGGATGTACTGGCTCAAGCAATAGCTGTTGGAAGCTAAGAGAAAAGTGGACACAAACAGAAAATACCTAGCCTTGTCCACTTTAGCAACAGAGAAGCCACGCCTATTTGGAGAAGTTTTCCTTGCTTTCCCTGGGGCCTATATCCTAATGCCAAGGCTTCCATTCAGTAGTGCATAGCAATTAGCACTGGCCATAATTTCTACTTTCTTCCAGAGAAATTGAGTAAGAATAGACGTGGCACGGTGGGGGTGTGTTGTTTGCCTTACCATTTAAATATAAATTGCTTCACCCATCTGTCTTCCAGACATGACCTCACCTAGTCTTGGTGTGGTTTTCAATGTGCCTCCCCTTGTCTGGGGTACCTTCTGCCTAAATTACTCTCTGGCATCACTTGCTACTGTGTTCTCCACCAGTGGTATTGTAACCTGGAGTTGTTAGGGTCAAAGACTGTCCTGGCAGACCTAAGAAGCTAGGCTCAGCCCCCTGCCAATTTAAAGGGGCAACTAACAGTCAAAAGAAGAGAAGGAAGCTTATTCAGTGTGGCTACCTTGGGACAAGGAACAAAGAGATAGATCTAGAGATCTCCGCCCCCTACTCCCTATTGATTCTTCAGTGTTCTGCATGAGCTTTAGGATACAAAAGACTATGAATCACTAAGTAGTCCTGCCCATCATTAACCCATCAACATCTGAGCTTTAGTCTCCTATGAGGTGGTCTGACGAGTTGTCAGAACTGTGCCAACTACCTTCCAGGGAGACAAGTTCTTCCTGTGTCTGGCACATTGTTCTTCCACCAGAGTGAGATGGGTAGAGAAATTCCATTTCCTTCAGGACTATTAATTCAATAGTCTTATAGCCAAATGGAGGCGGCACACTTGTCTCTGGGCTCTTGTCTGGCTCTATCACACAGTGGCTGGAATCCTTACTGCCTGGCTGCACCTTTACCACCCTTACCACCTCGGGACATGCCTTGCCAGCCTTCTCTGGATCTTCTGCTTCTTGTCCTCAATCCTCCTCATGACTCTGCCCTTACACAGTCCCTCCTCACATTCCTTCAATGATCTGGGAGATACGAGGGTCTTCCTTCTGAATATGAGTTTCAAGGCTGAAGGTTGAAATGTCATTAGTCTTCGAGACTCATCTAAGGGCCCTGTAATCGCACAAAATCCGATGTTCGTTTTGTGCTTGCCTTGACCAAGCTCTCAATACAGAGCCGCATCTTACCCCACAGCAACCTTCTCAACTGGATGGTGCAGTTAGCCCTGCTCAGGGAGAAAGCAGAGATGTAAGAAGGATAACTAGCCTGACCCGTATTACTCACTTACTCGGTAAAGGTTGGCAGAGCCAACAAGACATCTGCTGTCGCATCCTACCATCTCATCAGGAAGGTGAGAGTCCCTTTGTTCCCCTGAAAGGCAGAAACAGAGAGATGCAGTAGCTAGCCCAAAGTCACACAGCCAAAATGGGACAGGACTTTAGTCTCAGCTCTGCTCTCAGCAATAAATCACATTGCCTCATGTAGACTCAGGGGAGGGAGACTTAACTATGTTTTACATTTATAATATGAACTTTCTTTAAATAAATTAGGCATAAATGCTGTCATCGATAGGGTTCTAGATTATGGCTGACGGTTCTTCCTGTAATTGACATTAGCTGGTAATGAATGCCACAGTACACTGGAAGACTTAGGAATCCACCAAGCCAACTGCAGGCTTCCAGTGTGGAAGAGGAAATTTTGAACATTTAGTTAAGCACCCTTCCTCCTTTACAAGTCTTAGTCAAAACCGTGGCTCTAGGGTGATGGGATAGGTTTTGTGAGAAACAAGTGCTTCTATTTTGCCATCCCTGACACACAAAGGAAGAGGCATAAAACTAGCCTCCATTGGATCTGTCTGCACAGCTCACAAAAGCTTATCAAGTGGTATTTTGATGGGTAATACCTTGTCCACCCCACATACAGGGAGACCTGGGTCTATTGAGCCCTTTACTCTTAAGAAAAAGTAGCAAGTGTCTTTGTGGTATTCAGCACAGTTGGCAGGGGTGGAACCTGCACGCTCCATCAGAAATTGATAGAGGTACCCAAAGAGCAGAGACAGGAAGAGGCAGGCCAGGGGACTTAGCTCTCCTGATCCACCACCATTCCCTCTGACCAGCATTAGAAATAGACAGTCCACAGTGTCTCAGAGAGTAAGACAAGCAGAGCCTACAGCCCCAGGGCATCTCCTCAACAATATGGCCTTGGTATTGCTGTAAAGAAACCGGGCACATTCCAGGGTCCCCTTAAGGTCTTTTTGGTCTACCTATATCCCCTAGTGGTGAGTAATAAATTTAGGAATGGGTCAGTGTTCAGTGTCCACAGAGTCCTTGTGTTTCTTTTGGATTTTTAAACACCTCTCTGGACTAGGTAACTCATTAGAGTTATGAGAAAAATATTGCTAGTAAGGCCTTGGCTCTTGGATTCTTGTTTTGTTGGCTACTGACAGTATTCTGGATACTGGAAAGCCACATAATCTTCAAATGTGGTCGATGAACGCCAGAAGAAGGTTTTCTGTCATGGAAAAACAAACTGACCTTGGAGTCCTAAAATATTACACAAATAGGTAAATATGAGTGGTTACTATTTGGAGAACTTGTCTCTTCCACTGAAGAAGAGAAGTAGGTTAAATTCTTGTACATACACATACATTACACACACACACACACACACACACACACACATGTTCATACCACATACACAACGCAAGCACACATGCACACACAGTTGATACGCTTGCACACATACTCACACCACACAGACAAACACACATTTATACACCACACACACATACACACACACACAGACACAATCTTTCTCTCTCTTTCTCTCTCTCTTTCTCCCTCTCTCTCTTTCTCTCTCTCTCACACACACATACACACACACACACACACACACACACAAACAAACAAAGTAACGAAATCTTCCACTGACACTGGGCTATGGCAAGATTTCACAGCAAGGGGCCTCGGTTTTAAGTCAACTCACTGAGAAACTGTTGTTCAAGTAATTCACATGAGTCATATTTTGCCAGCTCAATTTTGATCACAGGCAAATACAAGGCTGAAAAATAAATTTGTAGAATGATGTCTGATTGTCATTGGAATGGAAAAATAGATGCTTAGATTCTTAACCCTGTAAATGACATATTTTTTCAAAAGATATATATATATGTATATATATATATGTGTGTGTGTGTATAAATTTAAAAACTGTATATATAATATATAGCATGTAGGATGTAGTATATAGTATATAGCATATACTAACTATATTGTATATAGCATATAGTATATAGTATATACTTTTTGTATGTTTGTTTTTTCAAGACGGGGCTTCTCTGTGTAGCCCTGGCTGTCCTGGAAGTCACTCAGTAGACCAGGCTGGCCTCTAACACAGTAATTCACCTGCCTCTGCCTTCCAAGTGCTGGGATTAAAGGCATGCGCCACCACTGCCTGGTATATAATCATATACATACATAATTTACCAATCACATACTATGTTCACCCAAGGATAGAACTGAAGTGAAGCCAACTCCTCTAACTTGAGAGTAAGGTTTGTGCTGAGCTGAAGTTTGCTTCTACTCCTTATAGTCTTTCTTTCCCCATACTAGTTTGCCTGAGAATGCCTGCCTGTCTACTATATCCTCTGATAACTACCCACTATAATCTGAGATTTGTATTTAAATTATCTTTCTTAATTTAAAATATGACCTGAAGCTAGACAAAGAATAAAAAGGATAAACATCTATGTGGATCAATTTGCAACCAGGTGAGTCTGGAATTCATGTGGAAAAGGAGAGGATATGAGAGCATGGGTAGAGATTGGAGAATTAGCTGGAGATAAGTAGAGATTTTGAAATATGCTTTATTCATGACAGATTAGTTTTGAGGTGAAACAGAAGGAATAAAAATATACTCTTAGCGCTGTTTTTGCTTTCAGGATCTCCCCTCAGGCTCGACTGCTACTATGGAAGTAATTAGAATTTGTTAACCCAATTGGGCTGTTTGAGTCTCAGTATTGAAGAGGAATGTCCATACGCATCATAACTTGAGGGAAAAAATCCACCTAAAACTGGGTTGAAAGAAACCAACATTGGATTTTATTTTAGTGTGATATTTGTATTTATTTCTGAAAAGAACCATCTTCAGGGGAGATGCTGGCTATTTTTATTCTGATGGAGTCATCACGCTGCCATCCTGCAGGAATGTGCCTGGGCACTAATGATAGAGCTGGGCACATGGGGGTAGCGTCCACTTGCTGTGTGTCTTGGGTCAGATTGTTTTCTCATCACATCTGAGCAGCAGAATGAAAGTACAGATGCTGAACTTCAGATCACAATTGTTGCCCTGATGTTTCTTTTCCAACATCTGTTCAAATTCTGGTGAGCATTCCAAAAGGCTGGCAGAACATACAGGACATAAAGCAGTCAGGATGCTGAATACAGCAGGTCAGATTCTCGGGGAAGTTGTTCTTAACACAGGAGCAAGGATGACTACCCTGTCCTTTCACAGTAAGGAAGAAAAAGACTATGTATACACATCCAGGGTAGTTCTTCAACCAGAAAGCCCGAAGGATCCCTGCTGGCCTGCCCCGACACTCCCTGCATTCTCATCTTCCCAGGTCTACCTATGCTGCTGTAGCTCCCAGCAAAATGCCACAGAGACTGAATGAAGGGAAAGGTAACTGCAGAATATGTAAATGATATAAGATGTTGATGTGATAATATAGAAAACATTGTAGTTATTATCTAATGTTGTATAGCAAGCCAAACTCTCACTTAGAGGTTTAAAACAGATATTGACTTTGATTAATATTCCTGCTTCAATCAGCAGTGGAGACCCTGGGCTGGTTGTCAGTTAAGGTAGCTGGAAGGATGTGGCAGGGGATCGCAAACCTTCTCACTCTGATTTCTATGACTGTCTCTTGGTCTAGAAGACTCAAATACCTGGGGGCAAGAACATCTGGAACTTTCCATTCGTTGTTTTGCTTGTTGTCATGACCATATACCTAACAGGAAATGACTTTAGGGCCTGAATTGGACTTCCTGTTGTAAGTTACACATTCTGTCTGGCAGGAAGGACACGGCAGCTGGAGTTAGACATGGCTGCACTCATTGTATCCATAATCAGGAAGCAGAGAATGCATGGTAAATCCACTGGCTTGTCCCAAGTGACCCACTTCTTCCCGGGAGACTCTCCTAAAACTCCCAAACCCTCCCGCACAGCACCATCGACTGGAGACTAAATGTTCAAAAGCATAAACCTGTGGGGAAACATTTCACATTCAAGCTATATCAGCCTCCTTGGACAAATAATAACAGAAGGCGAATTTGAGTTTGATTTTTTTAAAAAAAAAGTCAATTTAAAACAGTAGATGATGTTTTAGGCAAAATTGCTAAATAAAAATGCACAGACATAATTATGAAAAATTTGTTTGCATATAAAGGATGTCTTTTTAAAAAATTCTACAAACGCCCAGGGAAAAAGATAAATGCTACGTAGGATAAGAATGAGCACAATGAGTTGACAGTACATCACAATATTGAATGCCCCAGAGAGAACAGTCTAAGTGGTACTGGGACAACACTTACAACTAAAATGTCAATTTGTGAAAAAGACAGTACAAAGGGAAGCAATCTAGTGAAGATCTGAGAAAAGGATCCCCTGTGTACTTTTATTGGAAAGCCAAAAGTTCCACTCTGAGGAAACAATATGTAAAGGACAAAAACCTCACAAATAGCAAAAATGCATTCAAAATGATCATGACAGTCCCAGCCAAACATACCAAATTAAGTTCTGAAATGTTCAAAGAAAAAGATATTAGACTAAATGCACTTTTTGCTTTCTCGGGATTATGAGAAATAAACACAATAGTTTAATTTTGTCTGTGGTTCCAAATGATGTTGGTAAAAATTCTGAGGAAAGAAGGGAGGATTAAGATGGGCTCTGTTGGTAAAGTGTTTAACTAGGTAGGCGAACGCACAGCCTGGACTCTATCCCTAGGACCACACAGCCTGACTCCACTCCTAGGACCATACAGCCTGACTCCATCCCAAGACTACACAGCCTGATTCCATCCCTAAGACTGAACAGTCTGAACTCCATCCCTAAGACTGCATAGTCTGAACTCCATCCTTAGAACACACAGCCTGTACTTCATCCCTAGGACCACACACACCACATGTTGTGGTGCACAGCAGTTACCCCAGCAGTTGGGAGATAACAGCAGGAAGATCAGAAGTTATGTCCCTCCTCAGCTGCATGGTAAGTTTGAGGTCAGCCTAGGCTAAATGAAGCCTGTATAAAGGAAGGAAAATCCACTAGGAGGGAATCAAAGGAGGGAGTCCGAGCTTTTGCATTGCTGCTGTGTTTGTGCTGCTATGCTTGGTGGTATACACCTATAAGTTGTTGGGGAAGCAAAAGCAAGAAGATGGCAAGTATGAGGCCAGCTGGGGCTGCAGAGTAAGCCTTCATCTCAGCTTGCGTTCCAGGATTGCAAGCCATTCATCTGTAATCCTATCATCAGGAAAGCAGAGGCTTCCAGTTCAATGCCAGTTTGTGTTACATAGTGATTTCCAGGACAGCCTACATACAAGAACTTGTGTAGAGCGGCAACAAAATTAGAGCATTTATGAACTGGATCAATAGAGAACGTATATGCTCAAATGGTCATCAAAAGTATTAAAACACAGATGACTCTACAGGTCAGTCCTGGTGACCTGATTTTGATTCCCTTCTTGCACCCTTCCCTTTCTCTTTCTGGATTGTGATGCAATGAGACAAGCCGCCTGGAGCTGCGGCTGTCTTGACTTCCCCACCATTACGGGCTGTACCTTGAGCAAGCCCAGTCCCACTCAAGGTGCTTTTCTTTTTCTTTCTTTCTTTCTCTTTCTTTCTTTCTTTCTTTCTTTCTTTCTTTCTTTCTTTCTTTCTTTCTTTCTTTCTTTCTTTCTTTTTTTCTTTCTTTCTTTCTTCCTTCCTTCCTTTCTTTCTTTCTCTCTCTCTTTCTTCCTTTCTCTTTCTTTCTTTCATTCTTTCTTTGTTTGTTTCTTTCCTTCCTTCCTTGTTCCCTCCTTTCTTTCTTTCTTTCTTTCTTTCTTTCTTTCTTTCTTTCTTTCTTTTTTTTTTCTTTCTTTCATTCTCTCTTTCTTTCCTTCATTCTCTCTTTCTTTCCTTCCTTCTTTTTTCTTCCTGTCTGTCTTCCTTTCTTTTCTTTTCTCTTTCTTTCTTCCTTCCATTTCTCCATCCCTACCTCTGTCTCTCTGTCTGTGTCTGTCTGTGTCTGTATCTCTGTCTGTCTTTGTCTGTCTCTGTCTCTATCTCTGTCTTTCTCTCTGTTTCTCTGTCTGTCTCTATCTCTGTAATTCTCTCTGTCTCTCTCGGTTTTTCTCTCAGTCTCTCTGTCTCTGTAGATCCCTGCCTCTGCCTTTATCTCCATCTTTTTCCCTGTCTCTGTCTCTCTCTGTGTGCATTTCTCTCAGTCTCTGTCTCTTGGTCTCTGTCTCTCTCTGCTTCTCTGACTGTGTCTTTATCTCTGGATCTCTGTATTTCTGTGTTTCTGTCTCTGTGTCTCTCTGTCTCTGTCTCTCTGTCTCTATCTCTCTGTCTCTGTCTCTCTGTCTCTGTCTCTGTCTCTCTCTCTCTCTCCTCCTCCCTCCCTCCCTGTCTTTCAGTGTGTTTTTTTTAAAGACATGGTTTCTCTGCGTATCTTTGGTTGTCCTGAAACTTACTTTGTAGGCCAGGCTAGCCTTGAATTCACAGACCTCAGCCTGCCTCTGCCTCCCAAGCACTGGAATTTAAGTCATATGCTAGTACCCTCACCAGGCTCAAGTTGCTTTTCTTCGGGTTGAATTTTATTAATTTTCCTCTCTCCCCCCTTTGTCCCTCCAAACCTTCCCAATATGTCTTCCTACTATCTTTCAAATTCATGATATCTTTTGTCATTAGTCATTATTTGGGATTATTTTATCACAGCCCAAGACACTTAGAAAAATGGAGAACATAAAGACCAAGAAAAATGTAAGACCCAAGCTAGCATTGTGGGTTTCTGAGTCAGAGAAATCCTGTTACTCACTCAGAAGCTTTGGTCTAGATAGTTTAGCAATACTTAGAACCCTTGTTCTCTTGTCTCTAAAATGAAGAACTTTTATCACTCTAGAGAATATACAACATCAAAGAGAAAACAAAACTGGAATGTATAAAGAAAATAAACAGAAGAATTTTATACATTATAAGCTTATTATTTAAGAAATATATAATGTTGAAAAGCCAAAGTAAATGTACATTTTCATGGAAAATTTTACCCTGAGTCTAAAGAGAGGTCATGAACTTGGGATTTGCACACAAGTGTGTGTGGTCCACCTGTGTCTGCAGTTTGTAGTTACAGATGTGCCGCCATTCCCAGATTTTATGTGTGTTCTAGGGATCTGAACTTGGGCCTTCATACTTGTAAAGTGAGCACTTTGTTTAATGTCCGATCTCTCCGGCCCATGAGCTATTATGTAAAAATATTTTTAAAAGAAAAATTGGAACTGAATTAGGAGGTACGTCATTCTAAATACTAGGGCATCAGCAAGGCAAATGAAATTGAATAGTACAAGCTCAGAAACTGGCCAGCCGAGAGACAAAAGAAATACAGAAATAGTATTTAAAAAAAAAAAGAAGAAGAAGAAGAAGGAAATGTTATTCATCAAATAACTGGGAAAAGTGACATACTCAAGCTACGGCCTCATTGTGATCATGACCTCAAACCTAAACAATAAAAACAGGCTGATTAAAGAAACACACATAGACAAACCATTTTTTAAAAATTAATGGCTCTATGGTGAAGAACAGACATTCTAAGTTTAAAAAAAAAAAAAAGCCATGCAAGTAATTACCAGGGAAACGCTAGACAGATTTTACTCTGACACCACTAAAACTGCTAAATGCTCTACCTCAGGAAATATGACTCAAAACAATCAAATGACAAATTTGGAGAAGTTGTTGAAGCAGCAAGGCAGACAGAGGATATCATTAAAGGAGCACAGACTGCACTCTTTCACATCAGTAAATAAAATCCTAACACAGCAAGGAGATACAGATGAGATCCGTGCAGAACATGCAGACTCCAGGAAGCAGGAAAAAAAAATGTTCCCACCTCTAATGAAATTATGTGAGATATATTTTGTTCACCCACATATATGGCAAAGCCCTCTTTACATTTATTGATGGATGAGTGTGTGTGTGTGTGTGTGTGTGTGTGTGTGTGTGTGTGTGTCACACTTATTCATATCACTTCTCTTCTTTCACCATAGGAGTTCAAAGGATCAAGTTTAGGCTTGGTATCCAGTGCCTAGTTTTCAATCAAGCTGGCTTTCTTAAAGAGAAAGTTCTGTGAAGGACTTATGGAAAAGACTGCTTCACAAATTGCTGCCCCCAGTATGAACTCACACATATTTTTTGCAAAGTGATCAGCTGGATCACTCAAAACGGATCCTCAAACTGCTCACTTCCTTTGCCCCGTAATTCCTTGCTGATGCTTCTAACCTAGCAAAGTAATTGGAGACACGAATACAAAAGAGAGCTCCTGTGTTTTACTGTACAATGTTTACTGAGTCATTTTTATAAGAGGAAAAACTTGAAGGAATCTGTGTCTTTCAAGACTGGTAAAATTGGGTTTCCCTTCCATTCCTTCGTTTTGTTTCAAAGTAATATTTAGTGTTAAATATCTTCCATAAACCTAGCCCATAAAAGGAAAATTTTATACTCAAACAATTAAAAATTAACATGTACTGGGAGTATAATTTTGAAACATTTTTTTATTATTTAAAGTATATTATACATATTTCATCATATCTGGACCCAGTTGCCTTGATTTCTGGGCAGCCTCTGAGACCAGTGCATGCCTCCGACTCTCTGCCCCACTCAATAGGATAGAGTGAAACTAAATAGCTGTTCCCTTGCTGCCTTGGAGTTCAGAACTGACCCTGCCATGTTCTCTACTTTCTAGCCTATGTCTTCCACATTCTTATCCAAAGCCCTTTTTGTATATGGGAAGGTGATAAGGTCCCAAGATAGTGACCCCTCAACCTGTTGACAGGAACGAAATGGGCTAAAACCAAAGCATAAATTGGACAGTTTCAGGTCTCCTAAATGAAGAGCTCAGCAAGCCTGGGGTAGAAGCCCAGGGAAACACTCATCAAAACTGTGTGAAACCAGGATCTGCAGAAAGGAATCGACTGACAGAGATGAAGCTGGAGGAGTATGGGTGTGTGGTGGGGGAGAGCGCCTGTCCTCCCCAAGACCTAACGACAAGAATGTTCAGGGATAGGATGTTTCTTCACATTCATATAATTCAAATTTGGAAGAATTACAGAGAGACATGGAATTGCTGGTAGAAGAAGCACAGATAAAGGAGACAAGGAGGGTCTTCTGACAGAACACCAGACACAGACACATTTTGTTTTCATACAAGCCAAGTCCTTCTTTGATGAGACAAAGTTAACATGCCATTCTACTGAACAATTACTCTTCTGGGGTTCAGAATGCATACACTTTTCAGTTGACAAACAACCTACCATAGGCCTGAGACCTGCACTTGTCTAGTTTTGCTTCTCAGGGCCACAGTGAAGTAGAAAACAACGATCAAGGGTAAGGGTCTGCAGGTGTTAGGTTCCTGTAAAGACAAGTAGAAACCATAATTCAATCCAGAGGTAGAACTATAAAACACCTAAGGTTCAACCTGCAGTCATTTGTTACATCCCTATATTAAAAAGTCTTAGTGGTCAACAAGAGTTAATGCACAAAGATAACTGGATGTAGTAACTAGAATATATTAGTGTTAGGATATGGTAATGGGCAGCTTTGGGAGCAGTTTTCTGAATCTCATAGTAATAGTACTTTCTTTTCTATCTTCATGCCTCCCTGACCCCCAGCCCTCTTCTGTGGAATACTCAGACACTACAAATATCAGAGATACAAAACAAATGTGCCAAAAGGACAAAATGAGCCAGTTTAGAGGTTTCTTACTGGCAAAACTACAATTTGAGCATCAAAAAGAAAATGATAATTGTGGTTAATTGAAATATGATGAGTTTGCAGAAGGCCATAATTTCATAATGATATTCAAAAAGAAACTTAATTTGAACTATGCTACTGGTAATTAGAATGAACACAGAAATTCGGCTATAAAGGGATACATTTAATATTTTATTAATTTTAATGAGAGGTGGTTAATATCAATTGGCATTTTATTTCTTCTACTAATTCTGCTTGATTTCTTAAAAAAAAAAAGAAAAGAAAAAAGTAGTGAAGATCATTTCTATCTGCCTGAATATGAAAGCAAAAATATCAGGAAACAATGAGTTAGGAAAATGGCCTTGGGAAGACATAAAGAAACTCTAGAAACACCAGGACAGAGAAGCAAACACCAGCGAACACACACGAAGCCAGTCAAAGTATCAAAATAGAATTCTAAGAGAAGGAATTTGTCTTTTAAAGAAAGGGCCCCTGGCACTACCTTAATTGAACATCTCCCATCATGAGGTTGCTAGTTTGCATGTGGGCTGTGTGACTTTTGGGGGAAAAGACATGAGCAAACTCCTCCTTGCCCCAAGTAGGACACATATGGCAGACTGGAGACACAAGTCAATCCAAGCCTGCTATGGTAAGTCAATGCGTTTCTTGGGGTTACTCTGCCATGGATGGAGGATTATCTAATAAGGAGCATGGTGATGAGGAATTTGTGTTACTAGCAAGCTCACATTAACATGGATAACAGCTGCTGAGAGCATCTGTAACTTTCTTCAAAACTTATTCTAAAGATTATTCTTAAGTGCGTTACCCTCCTTTGTAGCCCACCACCCACCAGAGGTAGTAGAAAAGAAAGGATGCAGGGGAAGTGGACCTGTTAGAAAGGTTATTTGGATCCTCAAGCCTCCACAGGACCAAGGGGCTCCTCTCCCATTGATGCCAGATAAGGCAATCCTCTGCTACATATCCAGCTGGAGCCATGGGTCCCTCTATGTGTACTCTGTGGTTGGCGGTTAGACCCTGGGAGCTTTGGGAGGTCTGGTTGACTGATATTGTTGTTCTTCCTATGGGGTTGCAAACCCCTTCTGCTTCTTTGCTTCTTCCCCTAACTCCTCTATTGCGGTCCCCTCACTCAGTCCAATGTTTGGCTGCATGCAGCCTTATCTACATTGGTCAGGCTCTGGCGGAGCCTCTCAGGACAGCTATACCAGGCTCCTGTCAGCAAGAGCTTCTTGGCATCAGCAATAGTGTCTGGATTTGGGGTCTGCAGGTGGGATAGATCCCTCGGTGGGGCAGTCTCTGGCTGGTCTTTCCTTCAGTCTCTCTGTGACACTTGTTGTCCCTGCATTTCCTTGAGACAGGAGTAATTCTGGGTTAATATTTTTGAGATGCGTGGGTGGCCCCATCCCTCAACTGGGTTCTGTGCCTAACCTCTGAATATGATCTCTACCGGCTCTCTCTCCCCTTTGTTGGGTATTTTAGCTAATGCCATCCTTGTTGTGTCTTGGAATCCTCTTGCTTTCCTGGCATCTGGGACTTTTTGGTGGCTACTCCCAGTCCTCCATCCCCCACTGCTACATTCCTCTATTCAAATTCCTGACCCTCTGTACTTCTCTCTGTCTCTTCCCACACCTGATCCTGCCCCTTTTATCCTTCTCCTTCCTTCTTTCCTCTCAGGCCCCTCCCTCCCTATACCTCCCATGATTATTTTGTTCCCCTTTCTAAGTAGAACTGAAGCATCCACACTTTGGTCTTCCTTGTTCTCGAGCTTCATATGGTCTGCAAGTTGTATCTTGGGTATTCCAAGCTTTTTGACTAATATCCACTTATCAGTGAGTGCATACCATGTGTGTTCTTTTGTGTCTGAGTTATCTCACTCAGGATTATATTTTCTAGATCCCTTCATTTGCCTATGAATTTCATGAATTCTTTGTTTTTAGTAGCTGAGTAGTGCTCCACTGTGTAAATGTACCACATTTTCTCTCTCCATTCCTCTGTTGAGGGACACCTGGGTTGTTTCCAGCTTTTGGCTATTATAAATAAGGCTGCTATGAACATAGTGGAGCATGTGTCCTTATTACATGTTGGCGCATCTTTTGGGTATATGCCCAGGAGTAGTATAGCTGGGTCCTCAGGGAAGGATTGAAATAGCTGAAGGGGTTTGCACACCCATAGGAAGAACAAAAAACAATATCAACCAACCAGATCCCCAAGAGCCCCCAGGGACTAAACCACCAACCAAAGACTATACATGGAGGGAGGCACGGCTCCAGCTGCATATGTAGCAAAGGACTGCCTTATCTGGCATCAGTGGAGGAGAGGCCCTTTGTTCTGTGAAGGCTCAATGCTCCAGCATAGGGGAATGCTAGTCCAGTGAGGCAGGAGTGGGTGGGTGGGGGAGCACCCTTATAGAAGCAGAGGAGAGGAGGAGGGGGCATAGAGTATTATCAGAGGGAAAACTGGGGAAAGGGGAATAACATTTGAAATGTAAGTAAATAAAATAACCAATTATAAATAGAAAGAAAGAAATATCAAGCTTTAAAATAAACTTTCAGTCTAGCATCCACTGTGTCTAGGGATAAGTTCCACAAGCTCATGCCCTAATTAAGAGGTCAACCAAATTCTATGACCTTGGCTGTTTCTTTTCTTCTTTGTATAGATAAGAAAACTTTGGGAGAGAAATGGTACAATGGGTAAAGGCACAGATAGCTCTTACAGAGGACCTGAGCTCACTTGCAAGAACTCACATTAGGCAGCTCACAGCTGCCAATTACTCTAGCTCCAGAGGATCCCAATGCCTCTACATACCACCTACACACACACACACACACACACACACACACAGAGAGAGAGAGAGAGAGAGAGAGAGCTAAAAATAAAATTAAATAAAAAATGTAAAAAGAAAACTTTAGGGTAATCTTAAGAGATGTAGAGAATGGGTGAATGGTTCAGTGGTTAAGATCATTTGCTACTCTTTCAAATGACCAAATTTAGTTCCCCGTAACCATATTAGGCAGATCACAATGGTCTGTACTCCAGTTCCAGGGAATGTAATACCTTCTCTGCCTTCTGACATGCCTAAAACCCATCTCACCCTCACATCCCCCACCACCACACCACCACACCACCACACCACCACACCACCACACCACCACACCACCACCACTACCACCACCACCACCAACAACAACCTTTAAAAGAAAATGTAGGTACTATTAAAAAATAGAGAAGATAAGATATTGACATTTTAGTAAGGTATATAAGTAGAAATACAGTGATATTTTGTATTACCATTGTATTTGTATATATTTTGATTGATTTTATATGTTTAGAGAACTTTAAGAAATGTCAAGGAAAACACAACAAATTTCCCTTTAAAACAAATGACACATGGTGGAATTTTTTATGAGCCTTTCCAGGTTAGTTTCCATTGCAAGTTGGAGAGTAAATGTCAGGGCAGAGTAGGTTATAAGCTAATATAAAAGAGCGAGGCAGAAAAGGAAAATAAATGAGACAGTTATCATGGGAGAAAACTTAAGAATGTAGTAATAAACAGAGGAATTAAGATTAATATTTTAAGGTGAGACTTTTAAAAAGTCAAAACCTATGTGAAGGAGTCTATGGTGAACAAAATAGTGTCAGTTTCATTGCAAGATGGAAACTAAGGTGCCCATAAAGGTTTATTTTAAGGAACTGGGTTGTACAGGAAATAGGAGAGGTTATATAGATAAACTGCAGGTCCATGGAAGCAAGTTGTCTTGCTTGTTTGCTTTAGAATCTGAAGACCCTTGAATTCTACTATCCTACTTACTTTGAGCTGTCAAGCTGACACAGTTCATAGTTACCAAAGGGAGTCTCAATTTGGGGTTGGAGTTGGTCAGATTGGATTATGGTCATGTTTGTAGGGACATTTTCTTGATAACTGATTTAAAAGGACCCAGACCATTGGGAATGGTACCATCTTTAGGGCATGGGATCCTGGGCTGTATAAGCATGAAAACCTACTACTGAGGAAGCTTCTTAAAGTATATGAGATAAATGTAAATGGAGTCACAAAGTGACAGGAGGAAGATAATGCCCCAACTAGACATCTTTAGCCCACAAGTGAAACATCCAGTGCCCGAAATGGGTGAAATTACAGTTGAGCCATTGTCCAAAGGAGACCCAAGGAAGCTCTGAAATAACTCATGCTATTGTCAAGGCTATTGGTTGCTTTTCATAGACTGATGGTAAGGTCCTATGGCTAAAGCCAACATTTACATATCTCGTTAAACATGGAGAGGTTGAGCTGGCACCTAACTGTAACAATCACACTACTGACTAGTGTTCATGATACTAGAAGGTACTCTGCATGTTAGTTACTAGAGGAGAAAAGCAGCCACCAACCCTGCTGCAAACCCTGGCATCTACTATGGTGTCATGATACACTGGTACAATAGTGGCACAAATGTTGGGGCAATAACCAATCATTCTCTGATTAGATTTAAGGTCACTCCATGTGATAGGACATGTGACTGACACTTGTGTGACCAAGAACCTGAGACTAGATAGGTCAAAATCAGGGAAACTTCCTCTTGCAAATATATGGGCACTAACACAGAGACCCACAATTAGACATTGTGCAGAGCATGAGAGACTTTGGAACAATCTTTCCTAAATGGGATATCTTCACCAAATTCTTCCCGTCAGGGCTTAGAGAAGTATGCAGAAGCAGAGGCAGAAAGATTTGACACCAAGGAAACAGTGTCTTTTATACACAGTAAGAGCAGTGCACACATAAACTCGTAAAGAATGAAGAAATGCACAGGGCCTGCACAGGTTCAAGCCAGATTTTGTTGGGTGGGAGGAACTAGCACTGAGACAGGGAAGTGGACATGAGCTTCTATCCCTAACCACAAAGCTATGTGCAATTGACATTTACTTGCAAAGAAAATTGGTTTTCTCGAATAGAGTCTCACTGAGTATATAAACTACATTCAGAGTCAGGTACTGGCCATGCCTAGCAGTAGCTGACCAATCAAAGTGAACTCGGTGGTGCTTTTAGTGTAGACTTTTTGTCTTGTGCTTGTATGTTTGTTTATTTATCAGAGAGGGAGAAAGAGACAGAGAGAGACAGAGACAGCGAAAGAGAGAGACAGAAAGACAAACAGAGAGACACACAGAGAGAAGCATGATCTTGAGAGGATGGAAAAGTGGAGAGATCTAGGAATAATTGGGGGAATGAAAACTATGATCAGAATATTTTGCATGAAAAAAATTATCTTCAACAACAAGAAAAACTATTTAAAAAAAAGAGAGCACTAACTCATGGGGACATGCCGGCAAGCAATGGTTCCCTGTGATTTCTGCTTCAGTTCCTGTCTTGACTTCCATCAATAATGAATTGTGAGGTGGGAGTTGTGAGATTAATCCTTTTCTTTCCCTAAGTTATTTTTGGTCATTGTATTTATCATAGCAACAGAAAGCAAATTAGAACACTAGCATAACTAGCCCCGTGTACCAGGCAGGTAGGAAAGTTTGGGAATCTGGTGGCAGATTCAAGCAAATGGGGTCTTTCTTTAAGCAAGGTACTTAAGTAGGATATTGAGATTTTTTTTCCCTCCAACTAGAGACAATGTGACTAGGCACTTCATGCTCCCACAATCATACCACAGCACTCAAACTTAGAGTCAAAATAAATATCCTTCCTTCCTTCCTTCCTTCCTTCCTTCCTTCCTTCCTTCCTTCCTTCCTTCCTTCCTTCCTTCCTTCCTTCTTCCCTCCCTTCTTCCATCCCTTACTCCCTCCCCTTTCTTTCCCTTTTCCTCCCTTCCTTGCTTTATTTCCATTTATAGGAAAGAGAATGGTTTGCCTAATCTTAAAATTCCATGTTACATTCCATCATTGTAAGGACGTCAAGGCAGGAACTTCAAATAGCTAATCACATCACATCTGAAATCAAAAGCAGAGAGAAGTGAAAGCATGCATGCTTGCTTTCTCAATTTCTTGAGAATTTCCCCCTTTTAAAGGAAAGTAGGATATTGTCTATCTATTCTTGGACAATGCCACACATATACAAAGTGTATCTTGCTCATATATTCCACCAACTCCCCTCCTGTTCCTTTCCGGCACCCTAACTATGTCTCCCTTTTACCTTCATGTCCATTCAGATGGTCTGTGGGTTTGTCTTTTAAATAACTCACTGAATCCAACTAGTAGGTCACTGACTGATCTTATGGGCTTGACTGTATTCCTGTCTGGTGCAGGTCACCATTGCTATGGTGCATGGCCATGTCATGTTCAGAAGACAGAACCTCACAGCATTCCTCCACCTCCTCGGGCCCTTACATTCTTCCCACCCCATCGTCTGTGATGTCCCCCGAGGCATGTGGGGCGTGGGGAGTTGATCTGGGTGTTCCATTTAGAGAAGAGTACTCAATAGTCACTTACGCTCCCTGTTATGTGCCTCTGTATCAGCCGCTGACTATTACAGAGAGAAGCATCTCTGGCCACAGTTGTAGGCAGGGCTAATCTATATTTGCTTCCTTTCATAAGTGGATTTGCCAGGTATTTTAACATAGCAATGAAACGTAACTGGTACAGATGTGAATTAAAGCAGCGAAGTTTGAGAATCACTGCCTGATACTTCCCCAAGATCACTTTCTAAACTGTTCTATATTTATAGGCATGCACTGAAGGAAATACTGAGGGAGAAAGGTAATAACATAGCTCTGGCTGCAGATAAAATGCAAATAAGATGAGGTTTTCCCCTCCAGGAATCCCATGCCTCCATTTTCCCACATTAAAGCCAATCAGCTATCTGGTATTTGTTGTCAGGTTCTGTGCTGTCCTAGCCTTGAGTCCCAAGAGCCTGGAGATGTAGCAGCAGGGATTTCTCACCTATTTTCATTTTTCTTTGAAATGTGGGGCAGCACTGGAAAGAAACAGGCCTTGTATGCTGATGCACAGTGCATCAGCTTTTGTTCTGAGACTTCAAAGTTTAACACTAGAATGAAAGGTTATTCTCCATAAGCCTCTGGGTTTTCCGGGGAGAAAGGGACAGATATGAGGTTAAGCAAATCTGGGGAATGATCTTGATGTGAGTCAGCTTCACTGGCTACTTTCTGGAAGAACACAAGAGCTGCAATAGCTGAGAATGCATGTTGCATTTGGACTTGCAGGAGGCACAGCAGGATGCTCCACAAACGTGAAGCTGACAACACAAAATATGAAAGTACCTGAGCTAACAAATATTACAGTTATTCTGGATGGGGCCACAAGAAAACAAACAAGACAGAGAACTCTGGGAAACGGTTGATGGTGGGAAAGTGTCCTTAGTCTGTACTTTACTCATTACTGGTAAAATGTACCTGAGAAGATGCTACTTAAGGGAGGAGGGGTTTTTTCCATTCACAGTTTGCAGGCAGAGTCTACCATGGTGGAGTAGGTTTGGCTGCTATGATGGCTCTCATTCCAGTGAGGCAGCTGGTCACATTACTCCCACACTCACGAAGCAGAGAACGATAGTTTCTGGCACTCAGCACGCGTTCCCCTTTTGGATGGTACCTAGCATGGCGATACCACCTACTTTTAAAGATAGGACTCCTCTCCTTAGTTAAACTTCTTTGGAATCATTATAGGCATGGCTCTTAGGTGATTCTAAATCCAGACGAGTTGACAATGTGATTAGCTATCACAGCATTTGGAGAGGGGGGTGGCTGATAGACTGCTCACACCAGTGTTTGTATACAGTCTTTTATAAACATCCTCACAGATACATCTGGGGAACCCAATACTCTATTTACACAGAAAACTATCTATCCCCCCTCTTTTTATTACAAGATGAATGAGGTGGGTATCTACTGAAGCACTGAACAGAACAGGTAACTGAGTGTTTCTCCATTCAACTTTAGCATCCCAAATCAACCAACCCAAGTATGTCTGCCCGTTTTATGTTTTCATAACCAAACACTTCACCCTGAATAAGTCAGGTTTTATTTTCTCTTACTTCTGGAGGCTCTACAGTCTAAGATCAAGGTACTGCCAGCTTGTCCTGTAAGGATGACACACTCTTTCCAAGGTGACATGTTATGCAACCGGCATAAGGAAGGAGTACTGTGTCCACACAAGGCAGAAGGACAAGTGAACAGAATGCTGCACACACACACACACCCCTTAAGCCCTTATTCCCACTCATAAAAGTGGAGCCCCACGGCCTAATAACTTCTTACAGACCACATTATTATTTTATTAATCATTTTAGTCATTTACATTTCAAATGATATCCCCCTTCAAGGTTATCCCTCCACAAACCCTCCATCCTATAGTCTACCCCCCCCCTGCCATTTGCCTCTCTAAGGGTGCTCCTCCATCCACTCATCCTCTCCTGTTTCACCACTCTAGCATCCCCCTACATTGGGGCATCAAGCCTCCACAGGACCAAGAGCCTCCCCATCCACTGATATCAGATAAGGCCATCCTCTGCTACATATGTACCTGGATCCATGGTGCCTTCTATGTATACTCTTTGCTTGGTGGTTTAGTCCCTGGGAGATCTAGGCGGGGCCTGGTTAGTTGATATTGTTGTTCTTCCTATGGGATTGCAATCCCCTTCAGCTCCTTCAGTCCTTCCCCTAGTTCTTCCACTAGGGTCCCGAGGCTCTGTCCAATGGTTGGGTGTGAGTATCTGCACCTGTATTGGTCAGGCACTGGCAAAGCTTCTCAGGGAATGGCTATACCAGGCTCCTGTCAGCAAGAGCTTCTTGACATCAGCGGCAGTGTTTGGTGTCTGCAGATGGAATGGATTCCTAGATGGGGTGGTTGCTGCGTGGCCTTTCCTTCAGACTCTGTTCCATGTTTTGTCCCTGTCTTTCTTTTGGACAGAAACAATTCTTAGTTAACAAGTTTGAGATGTGTGGTTGGCCCCATCCCTCAACTGGGGCAGTCCACATTCTTAAGACAATGATAGTGGCAACAGCTGAGTTTGAAGGCCACACAGGCAAAGCATGAAGCAAATATAAAGAAGAGTAGACACAGCGTAAAGCAGCTGGGTTGGTGACAATTGGAAGCAGTGGATGAGTGACTGGATAAATAAGTGAATCATGATTTACTGTGTGCCATTTTCTGCCTCACCTCAAAGTCGAAGGCTCACCTCTAACAGAAATACTCATGGCACCATGAAGTAAGGCAGCAGTGGGGAGGTTTATTTTTCTAGCACATAATTGCTTACTTGGGGTCCAGATGAAATGAAATTAAAAAGATTCTCCTCCTTTTTCACCCAACATTGGATATAGGTGCAAGAAAGGGAGTTGTCTATCCAATAACCTAAGTCCCATTCCTAGTGTCCACTCTCCCTAATTTTTTTTGAAGATGCCAGGCAAATGACAAACAGACAGCATTCACTAACTTTCTCAACTCCACAACCATACCCATGGTCCCAGGCACCATACACACACACACACAGACACACACACAGACACACACACAGACACACACACACACACACACACACACACACACACACTGAGGTTTCTCACACAACCCAATACAAACAGAACGAGAAAAGACGTTTGAACATATGTTCAGGAATCCCTGTCCTTAATGTCCTCAAACTTTAAGAGCGGCAAAAGCTTGGTTGAGAATAATGGCTTTTATTTCATCTCATCTGCATGAGCGCACCTATAACTCACCAATTCCACAACAGAGTGAAACAGACAGATCTTCACTGTGCACTTTTATCATTACAGCTCTTAAAGCAGAACTCTTGAAATACAAGAAAAGGTGCTCCTCTTGCTTGGTCTTATAATGAACTGAAACATCATCTCTCCGAGTCTTGCAGCAACTACACTAGCAGGGAACTCCTGGATGTTGCTAGTTGTTGATGCACACTGTGAAAGAGATGTGTGTGCTTCTGCTTGCCATTGCATACTTGAAGTCACAGAAGACACCTCTGGAGAATAGCTGGGTGAGCATTGGCTCATGCCTAGATAAAAGAGGATTTCTGGAATAGTGCCTTCCCCACTCCAGCTGGAACGTGTGCTTGCAGGAAGCTGGTTCCAACCATCCTTCTCCAGTGCCATGTTTCCTAATTAAATCAAGCCTTGACATCCCAAATGAGCCAACCCGAGTATATCTGTCCATTTATGTTGCAGTAACAACATACTTCACGCTGGATAACTTAGAACACAAAGCTTTATGCTTCCTTAATTCTATAGACTGTGTAGTCCAAGATCAAGGTACTGTGAGGTTGTCTAGTGAGGATGGTGTTCTCCTTTCAAGATGACATGAAGAAAAATGTTGTGACTCCTACTGTGGGGTGTTGGTCTCTGCTGTTGTTCCCTAACCTCACACAATCTGTAGGCGGTGCTTAGTATGGAACCATCGATGCGATTCTGTTGTTCCTATGACTGTCCTCTCAAAATAGAAATGCGACATGTTGGCGCTTTCACAGTCCTTTCAGTTATTTCTCTGCATCACTAGAGATGGCCACTGATAGTGGGTAAAGATAGGGTAAGCGAGTGAGCAAGACTAAGAGAAATGGCATGTGATGGGAGGGGTCAGCTCTTTGTTATGGAGTGCAAGTTCATGCTCTTGATCAAGGCAGAAGCAAATAGTTGAGATCAAGGCAAATTGTGTTTGAGAAACAGGGTCCATTCTTATGAAGTAGACCAAAATAAAGCCTGATGCCTTGAGTCAAGCAGAAGACAGCTGATGGGCAATCAGCAACCAAGGCATTCGTTAGGCTGAAGGTAACATGGGAAGTAAGAAGAAGGCAGGGAAGGGAGCCTGTAAGATAGAGGCAGCATGTTGGCTGTTGCTGCTGTAGCAGCTCAGGGGGGGCTTCCTACCCATTCTGTCCATGCCTGCATTGGTCAGGGTGCAGATTTCCCCCTAAAATAAATCATATCCCTATCTGGCCTCAGACAGATTTCTAGGACCATCAGAGTAAGATGTCCACAGCTATCACACAGTTTGAATGTCAAGTGTCTGATACAGGTTATAGACTCACACACCACTCATTGCATTCCTAGATGGTAATGCTGATAACTGTATCACGAGGATACCATCTCATTTATCACTGAGTTCACAGCTAAATAAACACCGAGGAGGTAGGCCCTGTGGGCTGGCTTAGAGGAGGCTGCTGTGGTTATGGCTTTGAATGGTATACCTTGCTTCTGGCCTCTTCCTCTTCTCTGTCTCTTTCTCTTTCTCTTTCTCTTTCTCTTTCTCTTTCTCTTTCTCTTTCTCTTTCTCTTTCTCTTTCTCTTTCTCTTTCTCTTTCTCTTTCTCTCTGTCTCTGTCTGTCTGTCTGTCTCTCTCTCTCTCTCTCTCTCTCTCTCTCTCTGTGTGTGTGTGTATGTGTGTGTGTGTATGTACACACACTCACATACATGTTGTTCCTAGCATTGTTTTCTAATTACCATCAGGCCTATCTTTTAGAATATACCTAACTATGCAGAAAGGAAACCAAATGTTGTGGGAAAGATAGCCCCAAGTATAATCAAGAGGCAGTGTGAGAACCCTGGGGAGCCTCAGCCAGTGCCTGTTTCTTCATTGTACTATACTCTAAGGAGGCCACAGGATGGGAAGGGTGTGCTGAGCAGCTAAAGAGAGCTAGTCTTCACTTCTTACAATTGGGAGTGATCCGAACAACCATACCCTTTCCAGTTGGAGCTGATAGATTCACCATGAGCGTTTTAACATTAAAGGAATCTTTCCTGGTTATGTAGCTGAATTACATTGGGGATGGATCTGGGGTTGAAGGTTGACCTTCTTTGAAGGACAACCTTCATTAATGGGGAGTGAGGCTTCAAGCTAATAGTGGAGTCTATCTAAACAAGCCCTGGGACTTGGGAGATGGACTAAAGCAAAGAGTCAGAATGAGACCCAGGTTGTACTTCCTCAGAAGGAATTAGAATGTTGAACTAAAGGAAATATTCTTGATGCCAGGGTTGTGGGCCCAAGATTATTAGGAAAAAATGTGTTCAAGGCAGTGTTTATAATTACTAAGCAAATATGTAATTTATTCTCCCTTGTAAATGAAGCAGCAACTCTAGTAGAATCCCGGGGAACCCCAGGAGGTATATGCTACTGCAAAAAGAGGCTGTGTACATAAACAATCCCAGAATGGAGCACAGGTAAAGTCCTCTTCACAGCCTTGCATACCGCAGGAAGAAGAAGGGGCAGAGAGCATGTGCACTAGAACTTAGATCTAGCTATACTGGCATCCCTGCCCAGTGAATACCTAGGGAGTACAGGGCCCGGAAAGTGTTTTTGGTCACTTCATTCATATCAGCCTTTGGCTTTCTCTTCTGCATAGTTTGTGTGTGTGTCATTTTTAGTGTGTGAATGTTTGCAGGTCTTTGCAATTCTCTTACAGCGAAAAGAAATATGCATCCATTACAAGAATATGTAAAGAAAATGAAAACTAATATGAAGACTTAGTCCTGATACGTAAATGCTATCCACTGTTAGAAAGTAAGTAAAGGGAGCTACAAGAGGATGACTATGTGAATCCAGAAAATCTTGGAGAGTTTTCCTTTTCTATATTTTTTCCAATAAAGCATGCACTGGGTGTGCCTGTGACGATGGGTGTGCATGCACACGCACAAGCGCAGGTGTGGAGGAAGTGTGGCAGCTAGGAAGTGGATACTAAGGCTGCTGAATGCTGCATGAGCATGAGAGTGACAATTTCTATTTTTTGTACACATCCGAGGAATCAGAGCACATCGCACACACCCCCATGTGACATCGTCAGAGAATTAAAACATGGCAACGTTCTCTAAACACTAAAATGTGCTGCACATAATTTTAATCTTTCTTTCATTACAATTTTAGGCTCCTGTGCCTTAGGTTATTGCTATGAACATAAGTTATTATCATGCAATTCTGAAAATTTAGGTTGTTCTCTGGCTATTTTATTCTTAATGAATGAGAGAGTTTCTGAACAATACTTTAATTACTGTACAGGATTAAAAATGAATGTGCAGGTCATCCTGAGATTTGATTGGGAAAGCAGAAATGTATCCTCAAATTGCAAGGAACATGAAAAGTGCAACTTATTGGCAATAGTTTCTCAAATCCACTCAACAGGGAATACCAAGGAGGAAGAAGGCATGTTTACTTGAGAAGATGAGAGCATTTAAATGGAGAGATTTCTTTGAAGCAAGGTATGCAGATAGCAGTCAATTCCTGGAGACCAGAAGTCATTTGAGGGGTGAGGAAGGACAGGAACACAGAGCCAGGCAGTTGCTGAGTAGATACCCCCACTTCTCAAAGCATCAAAGCAGTGACCTGTGGGATCCTGGCATCTACATCCCTTAGTTCTGGCTAGAAATGCAGGATCTGGGGACCAGGAGAAGACTGGGCCCTTGAGATCAATGCTGCTCTTTCAAAGGATGGGAGTTTCCTAGTATTGTGTGTCACTAACCTTCAGCTCTAGAGACTCTGGTACCCTCTTCTAACTCCATGGGGCATTCTGTTCTCTCCTCTCCTGTCCTCTCCTCTCCTCTCCTCTCCTCTCCTCTCCTGTCCTCTCCTCTCCTCTCCTCTCCTCTCCTGTCCTCTCCTCTCCTGTCCTGTCCTCTCCTCTCCTCTTCTCTTTTTTCTTTTTGCACAATTTGCACTATTTATTATTATTAGTTTTTGATTGGATATTTTCTTTATTTACATTTCAAATGTTTTCCCCTTTCCAGGTCTCCCCTTGGGAAATTTCCCTCCCCTCCCCACTCTCCCTGCCCCTATGAGGGTGCTCCTCCACCCACCTACTTCTATCCTCCAACCTTGGTATTCCCCTACCTTGGGACATAGAACACCCTCAGGCCCAAGGTCTTCTCCTCCCACTGATGTCCAACAAGGCCATCTTCTGTCACATATGAGGTGGGAGCCATGGGTCCCTCCATGTGAACTCTTTAGTTGGTGGTCCAGTCCCCGGGAGCTCCAGGGGGTCTGGCCTGTTGACACTGTTGCTCCCTCCATGGGGCTGCAAACCCCCTCAGCTCCTTCAGTCCCTTCTCTAACTCCTCCTTTGGAGACCCCAGAGCTCAGTCCAATGGTTGGCTGAGAGCATCTGCCTCTGTATTTGTCAGGCTCTGGCAGAGCCTCTCAGGAGACAGCCATATCAGGGTTCCATCAGCAAAGCACTTCCCAGCATCCACAATAACTTCAGGGTTTGATGGCTGTATATAGGGCATTTTCATACTCAGTGAGTGTGTGTGTGTGTCTGAGTGTGTGTGTGTGTGTGTGTGTGAGTGTGTGTGTGTGAGTGTGTGTGTGTGTGTGTGTGTGTGTGTGTGTATGAGAGAGAGACAGGGACAGGGAGGGAAGGAGAGAGGGAGAGACGGAGGGAGAGATATTTTTAAAAAAGAAATGTACAATTCCAGGCACTTACTCCAGTCCTGATAGATGAGAGCTTAAATCACTCAGAGATTCACAGACAAGTTTGGAGAGACTTTGGCTTAACATATTGCTTGTTATTTTCAAATGAGGCTAAAAGTATTGTCTCCCTGCATAAGTCCTGGTACCATGAAAATAAATTTGGTAGATTTGTAGAAACCATTGATATCTTAGAAGCAGATGCTGAATTGCAGCTTGGACACTAATCCATCAAGATTCATGCTGTCCATACTGTGTGGTAAGGTCCAAAGAGCCCCCTGATGTGATAATCTCTTGAACTCAAAGACCTGCCAGAGTCTACCAGGCTACAAATAATCACCACAACTGTCAGTGCCTATTTGCTACCTGCTGTTGTGACTGCCATCAATGGAGAGTATCACTTTGATTCCTGAACTTTATATGACTATTAATAAGGAGAAATAGCTTTACAAAGATTTAATTTTTAATTAAGCATGCCGTTTTATTCAAAAGTTGTTACTATAACAGAATATCTTTGCCTGAATAATTTAAGAAGAGGTCCATTTATGCTTGTGGTTTGGGGCTCATAGCATCTGTTAAAATTCTGGTGGCACACTCATACTACCAAATCAAGTGTTTATATGCAAAGACAAGCCAGTGTGCATGAGAGAGGAAACTAGAGACTAGAGATGTGCTTTATAGTAACCTGCTCTTGCATGAACTATGGGAGTCCTTTGTGATGAGGAGCCAACATGATCTAATTATCCTTTTGAGGTCTCAACACTATTACACTAAGACTGAAAGTTCAGCCTGAATATCTGAAGACCCAGACCACATCCAAGTTGTAAGAAGAGGTTTCAGTAAGTAGAACAAAGGCATGGCATTTCTGACAGGGCCTGATGTTGTGGCTATGGCATATCTAGCATTGTGTCAGGCCTTGGGGGAATCAGAATGAACTATATTCTTATAAAGCAACTGAAAACTAGATTCAGAAGCAAGCAGGAATCCAACAGTTTTCAAGAATCAGAGGATGAGTCCAAAAGCTCTCAGGAAGCACAAGAGATCCCCAAGTGAGTGACTGAGGTAGGGATCATGTCTAACTTGGAAAAGAGGGGCGGAACAGTGTGTTTCCTATGGGGATGTGAGGCTTCTGAGTAGCAATCAGGAGCAAGAATGAGGCCAGGTTGACTAGGAGCTAAAAAACAAAGGTCATGGTGTGGGTGATGTAATGGTCCTCGGTATCCTTTGAGATGATGGGCTCTATAAGTTCCTTCTCCGTACTGTTGGGCATTTCATCTAAGGTCCCTCCTTTTGAGTGCTAAGAATCTCTCACCTCCCAGGTCTCTAGTGCATTCTAGAGCGCTCCACCCACAACCTCCTACCTCCTGTTTTCATTCTTTCTGCTGGCCCTCAGGAGTTCAGTCCTTTTCCCTCACACAATACCAGATCAGGTTCTCTTCTTTCCCTGTACCCCATCCACTTTCCCTCCTAGGTCCCTCCCTTTCTTCCCACTTGTGATTGCTTTCTTCTCCCTCCTGAGTGGGACTGAGGCATCCCCACTTGGGCCCTTCAGCTTATTGACCTTTTTGAGATCTGTAAATTGTATCTTGAGTATTCTGTACTTTTTTTCCTTTGGCTAATATCCACTTATTAGTGGGTACAATACCATGCATATCCTTTTGGGTCTGAGTTACCTCACTCAGGATGGTATTTTCTAGTTCCATCCACTTGCCTGCAAAACTGAGGATGCCCTTCTTTTTAATAGTGGAGTCGTACTCCATTGTGTAAATGAACCACATCTTCTGTATCCATTCTTATAACCTGAGGGGAGAAGGAGAACATGCTATAGAGCTAGGAAAGTGGGGGACATGGTACCATGGAGGTCATCTGCAGCCAGTGGGATATGGAGCCTTATAAAGACTAGAGAGCTCACGGGTGTATACATTTTAATGTAGCAAACTGTGGAAATACAATGGATTGCCTTACAACCTGTATCCATTACCTCCCTGTTTTTGCTTGTTTGTTTTTATTGTTGTTGTTGTTGTTTCTAGGAAGGTGATAGTTATGTAATTGATAACTGCCAAATGAGCGGCTTTTCAGAAGCTCGGAAATGAGACATCTTGGTCATTTTACTCTCCCATGGAGAGTAATGGGAACTGTTTAATCACCATCTTTACATGTTTGCATGAGAATCACCTCACTTTGTTGAACTGAAGTCTCCACTCAGCTTTGTGGGAGATGCTAATTATGGAGCTTGGTGCATTTGACTGAAATTGTTTTAGTGTCTCTACTTGACAGTATTACCCAATTTTGTTAAAAATCGGTGACAGACATGAATCTTTCCCTCAAAGTTTGCTTAATTAATTCAGCTGGCTTTTAACTTTAAGCACATCTGAGAGGCTTATTTGCTCTGGGATCTTCAAAAGTGGATGAGGACATGTTGGGATTAAGTGACAGAGGCATAAAGTATCTGTATAAATACACACAACACATTGCTTTTATTGACAGAGAAAACCCATCATTTATTAAACATGAGCTATGTCTGGGTTGCTCAGCAACTGTCATGCTTGAATTTGAAATGTCCTCTACAGGTTCATGTCTTTTTCTTCCCTGAAACTGGTAACACCTTTCTGGGGAGACAGTAAAACCAAAAACCCAGGTTCTAGCTAGAAGAAGAGTCTTACTATGGGAGAGCTATTAAATTCCAAATGCTCTCTGCTTCCTGGTCTACCACAATGTGAATAGTCTCTGCTGCACCCTCCTTCAGCCATGCCTTCTCCTGCCACAAGGGGCTGAATTATAAATGTAGTCCAAATAAATGTATCCTTTCATAAGTTGTTTCTTGTGTATGTTTTCATTACAGCATTAAAAGTAATAAAAGAGTTACCTAGGCACATGACCTTCATTTCGCTTCCCCAAAGGTCACGTGACATATTTCTTTCCAAGCTTATGGGTAAATCTTGGAATTGGCAGAGGTTGGTGTGAGTTATTTACTCATGGTTTCTGGGATTATCTAGTTCTGACTTAATCTTAATTTCAATAGCCACACTGTTTCACACACTGCTACCTCTTGAGAGAAAAAAAAACCTCTCTCACTTCTTTTGGTTATGGTAGTAATTATATTTTCCAGGAAGCAAAAAGAGCAATAAAAAAGGAAGGCATCATGCCTGTAAGAATACCAGTGGTATCCTGTGAGTTGATTTGAGATACGATGGGTAATGCTGTGTAGTGAGGAGGCTGCCTCAGAGTTTGTTGGAGGTGTAAGAGATGTGAGTGCAATGAAAGCTTTTAGAGGGGAGATGCATGGTATAGTATCTGGAAATTAACTATAACAATAGCAGGTCTTGCCTGATGACTATCTACGTAAAAACACTTACTATGTTAATACCTTATTATAACTGGTTGGGCATTATTCCTGAGACCATCAACTCTGGGATCTTGGTTTTCATGAGCCTGTTGGTTTCATCTGGACCCCCTCCTATGCCTTCTATGATAAAGGGAATGGTAGCTATTTATTGAGTGTTTACTGTGTGGACCCTGTGGCCACTGTTTCTTTTCTGCATCATTCCATCAATCTTTCCTTTGTGATGTGAAATTTATGCTGTTGTCACTGCCCAGGAGCACAGGAACCTGGGGCAAAGAAAAGACAAAGTCTGCTTAAATTAGGTAATAAGTTTAAAAAAACTGTTTTGTCCTCAGTTCTATTGATCACAAAGCAAATCCTCAGAACATCTATACTTCTTTGCCATATGCATGCATATATATATATATATACATAACACATGCAATACACACACACACATACACACACACACACACACACACATGACCTTTCCAATTATTTATTTCACTGACTTAAAGCCAAATCATAGTACTAACGCATATCTCAGGACTCCTGAAGCCTAAGAAAGTGGCTGCCAAATAAAATGGCAGGAAGTAAAATGAAAGTATAGAGGAAAGAGAAAAGAAAGCAAAGAGGGCTCCTTGTTAATATTTAATGCTCCATCATTTTGGTTTTTCTGCAGGCGAATACAAATATTTTTGCATGCTTAGTGTTTGTTAACCTGCATTTTAACTTAATAGCATACTGTGAGCTTCTTTCATGTTGTTATTATTCTGCAAAATTGACTCCCATGTTAAGCAAATAGTTTATTCTTATTCTTCTTCTCAGTGCAAAACAGCCCTTTTATTGAGAGAAAATATAAAAATGCATTACCTTGTGATTCTATCATGAGCTGTATAAGCTCTAGGAATTTCATTTTATTTTATTTACAACTGAATCTTATACACACACACACACACACACACACACACACACACACAGGTACATGCACACCATTCTAAAGGAAGCATTATGTATTTCTAAGGTAAAGATTGAAAATGTTTTTGCCAATTTTATCTCATCCCAGAGCCACAGCACTTGATAAAATGGAGTTATGAACTCTACAACAGCGTAAGGGGAACTATCGAACTCAATTTATGCTGTCTGCACTTCCAGAATAATTTTGTTTTGTTTTCAAAGTCTAAAGCAGTTCATGGCAAAGACTACATATTTCATCATGCACAAATGTGGCTTAGCCATTGCTTTGAAAGCTGAATCTCTCAACTTTGCTTTCAGTACTCAGCGGTTTCCCATCAGGGCTTAATCCCAGCATGCCTAGGCTTGGAAAGTCCAGGTAGCATCAGGACATCTGTTGAGATCTAGACTTGTGGTGGCTGTTCTGAAGCACCCTCCAGCCTTGCTTCCCGCGGCGAAGCTGAGACTAGCCTGGAATAACCAGGGGAGGGAGGGTAATGAATGAGTGTGATGATGGTTTGTTTCCATTTGCCTTGTGCCAATTCTTGCCTATTCTTTTGCCTATGCGGGTAGACTTGACTCATCCCATCCTAACAAGCATTGCAGTTTCATTTTTCTTGCTATAACTAAAATACCTTGTGCTTTACAAAGAAAAGAGGTTTATTTGCCTCACAATAGTCAAAGTCTAAGTTCAGGCCATCTGTTACCCTGTTAATTAAAGTTAAACTCTACCATTGTTTGGATAGCCTTCTGAGTTTGGCACAAAATGGTGGACTCCCTTTACGAGCAGGGCTTCTCCTTCTCTGATTTTGTTTGGGGAGCTCAACCCCCCCATTCTTACCCCTCAACTCTTCTACCTGTAGAATGTCATATAGCCATGGTTAGGATTGCAGGTTTGAGTTTCTTTCTCCTGATAAGAACCTGCTTGGATAGCACCTGGGATTCCCAAAATGCTTCCCTATGAGGCATCTTAGAACCTTAGGCCTTCATTCAACCAATGGCATTTGCCTACCTGGGTATTCCTATTCCCTTACCCCAAAGCTGTGTCACCCTTGAATCATTTCAAGTAAAGCTTATCTGTCTCCCCACCTCTGGTCCTGGCATATCGTCATTACCAGACATACTCACAGGGCTTCTGAACCAGACATACTCACAGGGCTTCTGAACCAGACATACTCACAGGGCTTCTGAACCAGACATACTCACAGGGCTTCTGAACCACCCCATTCTTTGTTTCTACTCAATTTGCCCTCATGGACTGATCTCAGCCAACTATTCTTGGGGGGAGGGGGAGTCACAGCCACCCATCTGTCTGGCCTCTGGTGAAAGAGCCTCCTGAGCCACATCACAAAATGGTTGAGGCATGGAAAGGTAACTAGTCTAGAATATTCTATCTAGAATAGCCTGGAATAGTCTATCACTCTAAAATACAGACTAGGCTTTATAACCCAGTATGTGAAACCAGCATTCATTCCTTCTGAAATCAGTGGCTTAAATGACACACCCCAACCCACCTGAAAATGGACCCCACCTCTTAAAGTTTTTACAACCTCTCATATTGCTGTATGGATATCCAAGCTTTCTGTATATGAACCCTGAGAACAGATTAATTCAAACCACATTAAGCTGGCTTGATTTTCAGTTGTCTATGGAAGCTTTTGACACACTTTGGCATCATTTTCAGAGTTCTGGAAAAAGGTGCTGGTGGACTGTGTCTCTGCCTGATTATATATTTCACACACAAACATCCAGAGATATGTGGTTATAGAGATTTGGAAATAGCAACGTAGCCCTACTAAGCCTCAGATTGCCTTTGCAGAACAAGAATAATAAATGCACTTTTACATCAAGGCTGTGAGAATTAAGTGAGGAAATAAATGCAGAATAAACATTGTAACATTAGCCATGTACTGAGGCCTTCTTCATCTATTTAATCAACAATGGGTATTAAGTATTGACTTTATGCCAAACACTGAGATTCCAATGATGAGCCAAACAGATATGATTCTTGTCTACAAGGAGATTATATTTCAGTAAATTTAGTAGATGCTAATGAGATTCACCATTATCATATATTTTATCAGTTATTTACTGAGATGCAGAACCTATCAACAATGGAAGGTTTAAATTCATAAACTGTTATTATCTGGCTTTTAATGAGCTAGAAATTTTGGATAGCCAGACTGAGTGGTTGTGGCTCGGGTCCACTAGTGATATTTCCTGGATGTATAGATCTCTGAAGTCTTAACTAAAGCTGAAGGACCTGCTTTAAAAGGGTGCCACATGTCTTGTACTCACTTTTCCTCATTGATGCTAAAGTTTCCTCACAGCATGGCAGCCAGCTTCCCCGAGAATGAGAGTTCCACAAAAGAGACCCATATCTTGTCACTTGTCCCCCAATTTATTTTGAAAAACTAGAGTAAGAATTCTAACCACATTTGATAGGAGGAAAATTGCTCCTTCACCTTTTAGAGTACAGTGTTTGGAAGAACTTGTGACATTTTTTTTAAACTATCATATAAATTATGATGAAGAATTGAGAGAAAAAAGTAGACTCACAGATATCAATCAGTCCTTTCTAAAGCAGGGTGGGGTGATTTCCTGCTAGAGACCACAAGAGTTAGCATACTGATTCTGTAGAAAACCGCATGTGGCTATGAGCTTGTGAAGAAAATATACTGGGATAATGAAAGAGTCCTTTATCTGAGTTTGTTCTGTTATACTAGGGCCAACAAATATTGAAGACTCATTTTCTAGAAAGTTCCTGCCTTCCTTTTCATTCTTGCTTCTCTTAAGATCCATGAGAAGAGCCTTGATTTTTCTGGGATCGGGAACACTGAACTCAAGTTCTTTAAGTCTTTAAAGAAGTTTTCAAGTAGAAAAACTTGTTAACATTCATAAAGTCAGAATGCAGTGCTGAAGCACATAGCACAATATTCCTGATTTTCTTAGAAATGTAGCAACTTGAGACTCTTTAGCCCTCCCTCCAATGCTGTAGTTCTCCCTGGCATGATGATCACACAGAAAAGAGACGAAGACTCCCTTTGATTTGCCTTCTTTTGTTGATTCATTCCTCCTAGGATGACATTTATACCGAAAGGGCTCGTGATCCTTCAACAAAGAGAAAATTCCCATGAATCACATAAAACTCCAATGATTTGCAGTGCAGAACATCTATAGAGAGGTATGGGTGTGTCTGTAAGTGCATATTTGCTCTTGGTAGCTACCACCTGGAGTATAGAAGGCTAACCTGTTTCTCTCTTAATTGGGATTGAGGAGTGAGACATGGTAAGAGATTTTCATTGACAAAACATCTTAGAAGCCACATAGAGACCTCTAGATCTTCCCAGATTTTTTAAAGTGTGTTTACCTTATTGTTTATTGCTATGATTAGGTTAATGGCCTGGAGAAGGGCAAGTATCTTCTGTTTCCCTTGAAGGCCCCATTAATGTAAGGAGGACATTTTGTACCTCCATGTTTTTGCTTATGCCCAAAGGGTCTGTCCAGCCTGGTCTTGTCTCTTGTCTATCTCCATTTTTACCCACTCTTCTTTCCTTTCCGATCACTCATGCTCCTTTTCATGTACCTTGTGGTTCTTTTGTTGCCTCCTGTACATACTCTATGTTCTTGTCTTAAGTCCCAGCTTCACTTAAATCCCAACTGAAGCTCCCCAGAGCCATATAGATCTTCTTTTTACTCTTTGTCTGTTGCTATTTGAACGTAAGTCAATATGTGTTCTGGTGGGGTCTGTCAATGATATAATACAGAATTATCTGCGAAGAGAACCCTAACTTAGGAAGAGCCTAGATCAGATTGGCCTGTGGGAAAGTCTGTTGACTGTTAATTGATGTAAGATGGCCTGTCTTAGAGTGGGCAGAGTCATTCCCTAAGTAGTGATCTTAAACTATACAAGAAAGCTAGCTGAGAATAAATAAGTCTGCTTGCCAGACAGCAAGCTTGCCCTGTATGGTTACTGCTACCCTTCTCTGGCTATGAAATGAATTTTTCAGTCTGAGGTGATGCTGTGAGCAATCACAAACAGCCATGCATTCAAGATTTTGCTTTGTGTTCCTTCTTTGACTTTTCTTCAATGGTGGACCACAGCCTACATTGTAAGATAAAACAAATCCTTTACACCCTCAGTTGATCTTGTGGTAAAGTATGTCACAGCAACAGAAATGAAACTTGGGCAACTTGTGTAATTGATTCTCTTTCTGCCTTCTTGGCATGTGGAAGGTAAAGACTGGTTGTTGTTAATCAGGCTGATCCCTTTGTATTCTGCTCAGTGTCTGGGATTTCACAGGTGCTTTGCTGAAATTTATGGAGTAAAGGTGTTGAGACACCAATATTTTTGCCTTATATCATTTCTGTTTTTCAGTTGAGTGAACTTGGGACCATGACTTAACCTCTCCATAGTTAAATCTGTCCTCTGTCAGATGGAGGTGATAAAGCAGGCTGCCCTCAAGAGGTAGCCATGAAGATTAAATGAGGTAATTAATGTAAAAACTGACACTTAACACAAAGCAAGGCTTGCAAAAGGAAATAAATGTTTGAATGCTTACATTAATCTTCAGCTATCACATAATCCCTTTTAAAAGCACAGTGGCTTTCCTCTACTTAAAAGCCAATATGTTTAGTTCAGAAATACTAATGTATTTCTACTTTTACATAGAGAGAAATGGAGAAAGAGATGGGTTTAGATTCTTGGCCAAGGCCAATGGTTGTCTAAAGTTCATTGCTCATTTTGGCAAAGTCAAAGTTACTTTCTTAAGTGTGGAAATCTGTGGACAGTAAGGAAGAAGGATTGCACAAACTTAAGGAGAGCCTGGGTTACCTAGCAAACCCCATAGCAAAACAGCAAAGAAACCAATAATGTGCTTAACATTAAAAGGCTAATTGCCTTTCCTTTGTCTGCTTGACTTTTCCCTCCAGAACCCCTTCGTCATTTTTTTGGATGAGATGTTTCTCTTGCTGCATTGTTACACTTCAGAAAAATGAAGTGCTAAGAAGCCTTCTTTCAAATAACTGAATTTGGGTGTGTTGCCAAGAGGACATGATTCTCTGATCTGCTCTTTAGTTTGCATTTATTACAAATACACTGAATAGAATAGTGTCTGATCATGGCAGAGCAAGCAGGCAAGTCTTGGTCTTGGACCGGTACCTTTCCCTTGGTGTTTGTCAGCAGTGAATGACAGCAGTAGATGGTTAGGAACAACAGAGAGAGCAGACACTCGTGGCGTTACAGACGTTGCCCAGATCTCAGGTATCAGAACCCTCAGCTATTAGAGCTGGTATGCAACCCTAGGATGTTATGGCTCCTTAGCCCTGCTTGCAGCTGGTGTATTTCCAGGTTGGCTTTAAGCATTAGATTCTTCAGTACTTGACAGTAACCAGTGTTCCAGTGTCTGGACCATTGTCTGGGATCTTGGCCCTACTACTTGACAGCTCTCTGGAAGCCTTCTAGAGATTAGGGTCTTCTATGTCTCTCTTCTAGCTCTTTATATAGCCTGTATCCATCTCAAGTCTAAGCCCTGAGCTCTCTCTACTTCTGTGACACTTCCTTCTCCCCCATGCACCTTAAACTATTCAGTTGTTCAATAGACTCTCAAAGGCCTGGCTGCCTAGCTTTTTGAAGTGTTGTGGAGTAACTGCTCCCCTGTCCCTGCCACTGCCTCTGCCACTCTGCTGCCTCTGCCCTCACAGTGCCTCTGTGTCATCCACTTCTTCTTTCTGTGTGTTCACTACTCAGGGCACACTTCTAAAAGCAGGAGACAAAAGACCACTGAAGAGAAACCTTTTGTTGAGTCTCATATTGTAACACCAGAAAAAAGAGGCTCCAACCCCATTTTCTGAAGAAGCTTGATCAGTCCTCTATGGAACCTGAGATGTAGTATTTGGACCATTCAGAGCCATTTGTTTTGAACCAAACATACCAATCATATCTTTGCCTCTTAGCACCAATTGCAACCATTGATGCTGGTGTGCAGACCAATGATAACCTTGCCTCTTGATCCCCAGTCCTAATAGTCCTTCTGCTAGGCTATCAGGAAATGTGTTGTTCCTCTGACAAATTTGGAAATGGTTGAAGTCATGGAGAGTTCACCAAGGCCTGTGACAACTAAAACTCTAGGAGTGCAAACTCTTTCTATGAGCTCCTGGTATGGCTATGCTCTCAGTAGCTAGGAAAATTGGGTGTGTTCTTTGTGTCATTATTTTTCTTTTGAATTTGAGAATTTTATACTTGTATCCAAAGTGTTTTGATATCAATATACCCCCTACTCCTACCTCTAAAAATTACTCCCATGTACTTTTCTCCAAATCGTCCTTCCAACATCATGTACTCTGTTCTTAAAATCAGTGAATCTAGTCGGTACTACAGAGCATATACCTGGACCTAGGGGCACCCACTGGAGCATGGGCATCCTACCCAAGGCCACATTCCTGCAAAACCCTGACTCTCTCAGTCACATAGAGGGCTATCAACTGTCAGTAGTTCCTCAGAGAAAATTGGGGCTTTGTGAACCCCACCCCCATCCACATTGAACTGTTAGCTGGCTTGATCTTGTATAGGTCTGCATGCAGCCATAATCATTGTGTAGCCATGCACCCAAGGGACCTGTCATATCCAGAAAACACTCTTTCACAAGAGTCTTCCACAAGCTCTGGTTATCTTTGTCTTTCTGTACCTTCTTGTAAGATGATTCCTGAGACTGATGGGAGGCATTGGGATATAGATGTCCCATTTAGGGCTCATCATTCCATAGTCTCTTATCCTCTGTAGTTTGAGTAATTGTGGATTTATTTAGTACCATCTACTACAACCCCCCTAAAAAACAACAAAACAAAACAAACAAACAAACAAACAAATCTCTGATGAGGTTGAAATCTGGTGGTGCAGGGAGGCAAGACCCCACATGCCATTCTGTTAAGTCATCTATAGACTGGTCACAATGGCTGGTGTTGCCATGATGGCAATTTGGGTCACAGTCTCCTTGCTGTAACAAAGAGGATGCAAGGATAGCAAGCCAGGATGGCATCCAAGATAGCAAGGGAGATCCCAATAGCTTCTCAGTAAAGGAATGCTTTCAGTATTAACATATACAACGTATCATTAACACAAATAATGATTTTAAACAGATTTGAAGAGTGGTTTAACAATCCTTAGCAATGCTTAACAGTGCCTATGGTGAGGTGTGACTCCTCTTCGGTCTCCTCCCAGAGGCAAGACCTTAGAAGAGAAAGATGGTGTCAACATGGAGAGATATCCATTAATCTGGGTACCACATACTCTGTACAGGTGTTGGGGAGGCCAGATTGCATCCAGGCTTTATATACTAATGGAGAGGGTTGCCTGCCTTTTATCTCTTTGGATAAGCCTGCCTCAATGATATATCATGTGATTGGGGTTCGTGTGAACCACATGCTGGCTTTGGTGTCTAAGAACCATCAGTTCATTGTCATTCAGATTCTTGATTGATTTGTTCATTAAGTTTTAAGAGGATATTCCTTCATTTTTAGATTTTTCCAAATAAGCTTGACATTTGCATCTTGGTCTTCGTTGTTGATGAAATAATGGTGATACATAATTCAGGTCTATCATACATGTACCAGGTCGTCTGTAAAATTCAAAGTGATAAAGTGTGTGATGATTTCAAAAGATATTGTTCAGCTTTGGGATCTGTAGAAATAATCCATGTGCTTTAACATTTACATTATGATCCATATATAGACAAGAAAATTGAAAGTCAGATACATTAATCATGTTCTTAATGGTTTCTCAAGCTTTGTGTGGCTGTGGTGGTTTGAATATGTGTGGTCCGTCTGAAGTGGCACTATTAGGAGGTATGGTCTTGTTGGAATAGGTGTGATCTTATTGGAGGAAGTTCATCATTGTGGGGTTAGGCTTTGAGATCCTATGCGCAAGCTCCTCCCAGTGTGGAAGAGAGCCTTGTCCTGGCTGCCTGTGAAAAATAGTCTTCTGGCTGCCTTTGGATTCAGATGAATAACTCTCAGCTCATTCTCTAGCACCATTTCTACCTAGACAGTGCCATGCTTCCTTCACGATGATAATTGACTAAACCTCTGAAGCTGTAAGCCAGCCCCACTTATATCTTGTCCTTTAAAAGTCTAACTAAGACAGTGGTTGATATGGAGTGTATCAGACACTGAAGATTTACCCCCTTTATAAGTCACATTGTGTTTGTGAGGTGTTATCTTCATTTACCCTTCAGTCTTTTTCTCCTGGCTTCTTTGATTCTTATACTCAGAAGCCATTCTTCATATTGGATCTACCCTGACCTTAGAGAACTAAGATTGTATTAAGTACTGTTGGGCATAGATAGTACTACCTTCCTATCAAGTCTAAAGTCTTTCCCAGATGCTGCTGATGAGTAAATCAGAGAACGGGGTGGGATAGAGGCAGAGAAAAGTGAGGTGCCAGGATTGGTGGGAAGGGTAAAGAGACAGAGGATGTCAGAAGAACCTATTGGACACAAAATGATATTCATAGACAAGTAAACATTTCTTCTAGGGGACACATATATAATGAGGCATCATCCTCCATCATCAGGAGCCTTGAGTATTCTCACTGAGAACACATAGTCTTATTTGACAATGGACTAGACCCCAATAGACTGAATGGTAGCAAAGGAAGTGGCACACTAGAAGAGTGACTGACACTAAACTGTGTGTGATTGTTTTGATGCCTCTGCTGAATGAGCCTACTAAGGCTCTGAGGACTGTCAGTGATGAAGCTCCAAGCAATGAAGTGTGTACTGACGTCAAAAGATACTGTGAGATTTCAGGATCTATAGAGCTATGAGCCATCTACACTAAGCATTATCCAACCACCATCTCAATTGGCTGTTGTCATTTATTTGTTTATTGTTAGACAAAGGAGTGTCTTTTCCTAACAAGACATTCCAGAGCTTAGGGAGCGATATGGACTGCTTTCATGTTGGACAGTGTCTTCACTGGACACAGACAGAAGACAAAGATAATCTGTCTTAGCCCGGTTAGTTACACTGATGGGCATTTGGCAATGGCTGGGAGAACTCAATCTATTGGTTCCCTAGGAGCATCCACGTGAGCCATGGAAGACAATAATCCACTGTTTGTTGGTAGCAAAGGTAGTGGCACACTAGAAGAGTGACTGACATTAAAATAGTCACTTTTATCCAGTGTCTATTAGTTCTGGATGATGATATTCTAAGGATCTAGACATGACTTCTTTGACCTCACAGTGCTCCCTTTAGACCTTCTTAGTAAATTATATGTGTAGAGAACTGAAGAACTCTCTTAAGCTGGGTAAAGACTGAGATAATATTAAATCTTGTGACAATTAGGAAGTCAATGTCATGCCTATTCCCAATTAGCAGTCTATGGAGGAGATGATGATAGTGATGATGATGATGATGACGATGACGACGACGACGATGACAACAATGATGACAATGAAGACAATGATGATAGAGCTAGATTTTTTTGGTATTATTTCTGCTTTATAATAGACTTTAGTCTCTGGCAGCAGAGAGAAATTTATAGCTGAGGTTATTCCCTTCTTGTTATAATAAGAAAGCACTGTAAGTGTTGATAGTTCTGATATAGTTATTTCACATTTATTTAAGAATGATGAAAATAGTGTTCATGAAATCCATGTTTTATCTTTTTTGTTATTTATATGTGACTCACATTATCTATTTGCAGTCCCCCAACTTCCTTTTTTCTCTCCCAGATATTATTTCTATTCTCTGATGACTTGATGGCTTCTTATTCTTCTATCTATCTTTCCCTTCCCTGCTTCTCTGATGATGGACATTTTCCTTATCTCTCATCCTGCTCTTTCTGAGATGATCACTCAGGTAAACTTACAGTGAACCTTTCAAACACCACAACAGAGGCAAGAAAGGTAACACTCAGCATTATGATAAAGAATACACAAAGAACAATTATCATCAATGCGTTTGTGATCTCTTATTCATTCCTTTCTACACACAAATATGAATTTTGAAAAAATCAGATACCATATTCTTCAAGAAGCCCCATCACTCTTTATTTATCTAACATAAATGGATGTGAATTTTAACAAAGTCAGCACTAGGATCTGGAGATGCACATATGCAGAGGCAGAGTATTACCCAAAGTCTTGGGTTCAAACCCCAGTACCAACAAAATCAAGTAAATCAATACCACAAAAGTAGGCCTTAATACAGTAAATAGGTACTTTATTTCTATAGAACATGGGAATTATTCTCAACAATATGGTCCTTGTTTCCAGTCTGGAAAGATGTGGGACAGATGCCTAGAAAGGCCAGCACAACCAAAGATATGTGATTTTTTTCACACCCACCCACTTCATGCTAATTCCCTGGTTGTCTGCTCACTCACACATATTTCTATCATATGCTACACTAGGCACAGACAAAGCCAGCACCCAGCTTTTTCTGCAATCAAATGCCTCCTAGCAAGTGGAGGGGCTGATGTGTCATGTGTTTAAAATGGGTTATGAACAGATACATTGCCAGAGGCTATTTTGCAATGCTCTTCCATGTCTGCAGAAAGAATGACTCTAAATTGAATAAGTGTAAACAAAATCATCTTGGTAGCCTCAAGGCCAATCTCAGTACAGTATGATCTCCAAGGGACATAACTCAGGCTCAAAGGAGCTTTGAAAAGTGATGCATTCAGAGAAACTCATTGGAGGAGGCAGAAGCAGAGGGGAAAGGTAGCTTAAGAGTCAATCACAATACTCAGCCCCTTTCTAAGAGATTGATTTGCTAAATTCAACTCACCACTAACATGAGTTCTACCCAACACAGGCATCCTGTTTGCATTTTCTTAAACTCAATATTGCATATCCAGATGGTGAACAAAGATATCTGGCCCAATAAGATGGAGACTACTTCAAGGAGAAATGCTGGCCACAATATACTTAGAAGTTGCTTATTATACAAGAGTGGAATCATGTTTTCTGTCATGTATGAGCTGAATCAACAAGGAGCACGTTTTATGGGTACAGCACTCTAACTCTATAAAAAGAAATTTCATTTTGGGAGAGGATAAGTTTCAAAGTGGGGGTGGAAATGGTCTCCCTTATTCTGCCTCTTATTCCCATTAAAGCAATGAATTTAATATACATTTTAAAATACCTTGTGCAATACCACAAGATGTTACTTCAAAATGTGGGTGGAAGATTAAGATAATGGTACATGTTTCTCTCTTCTATAAGGAAAAGCCAGGTCTGTAATAGGCATTCTATACTTATCTATGGCTACTTACTATGTGGCATTCAATAAAACACTCTTTTCCTTTAATGTTTTATTTATACATCAACAAAATAAAATGACATTATTATTGGCTTACTTATAATGTCTGATTATAGTATGTTTAATTTAAAATTGAATTTAAAACATTATTATTAATGTGTATGGTGTGTGTTTCTGTGTGTGTGTGTGTATGTGTGCATGTGTGCACGTGTGGGTCAGAGCACAACCTCAGATATGGACCATAACTTTTCTCCTTGTTCTAGACGGGGCTTTGTGTTCACTCTTGTGTACTACAGGATACCTGACACTTGAGCTTCCAGGGATTCTCTCATGCCTGTGTCCTATCCTGCCCTAAGAGAGCTAGGGATACACATGCATGGAACTGCACCCAGCTTTACATGTGTTCTGTTAATCAAACTCAGCCACTCACATTTGCACAAGTACTTACCCCACTGAGCCGTCATCACAGCCCTAGAATAGTTCCCTCTTATTCAGTACTGAGTCAAGGGCTTCCTGCATATGAGATAAAATGTGTTTCTTAAAAGAGACAAAAGAAGAAAAATAAAAGAAACAAGGGTATCTTTCTCAGGGCCTTTAGGATCAACATAGATGTGTATCTGTACTTCAGGTATACCATCTTGACTGGAAGATAAGCAGGTTGAAGGGGCCATGCTGTGATGTGCAGTCAGTAAAAAATAGATACAAGATCCACTCTAGAAGACCATCAGGTTGAAGGTCTCTGTAGAATGGTCAGCCTGACAGGTTTCTAGTTACATAGAAGCCTGCTGATATGGGGCCATAGATACTGATGAAAGAAGCTGAGGTAGGAACAGAGAAAGAGGAGGAAGGAAGAGAAATATGGGTAGGAGACTGAACACTGAGACCAGTAACCAGGAGGAGCCTTGGGTATTCAAAGCAAGTGTGAGATGCATTCCAGAGGAGCAGATCTTGGCATTGTCAAGACTTGCTGCTTGGTATCCTTCATCTTTTCCCCAGGTGATGGAAAAGTATATGGGAGGAGCAGAAGGAGCTCAGCATCTCTCCAAACCATGGGTGGCACAGCAGAAGCCTCAGTTATGCATGAATGTTTGCCAAGTATCAGCTGAACACATGACTCTTCAGCAAATTCATTTTCTAGACCTCTTTGCAGCTGGAGGGAACCATGACAATTTTCTGTAAGAAATATTGTGTGTTCAAGTTCTAGAAACTGCCCTGAAGAAGGGAAGTTGTGATCTTTTACTGTCCTCAGATTACAGATGTGTGGCTCTGGAAAAACATACCATCCCTTCTAGCATCACAATATTTTCAGTATCCTACAGATCCTCCTGGCTCTGCCTATGCATCCTTTCCTATCCCTAACTCTTGGTAACTCCCAATTTGTCTTCATAATTTTGCTTTTTTTTCCAGGGTACTACAAAGTTGGAGTCATACCCTATACAGTCTTTTCCTGTTGGCCTCTTTCATTGCATCATATGCCATTAGGTTTCCACCTCCCTTACGATTGTGCTCCATTATCTAGCTGTACAGCAGTTACCAGTTGACCTACTACCAGTATTATGACCTTGTTTATGTCTATATTTTGGTGATTATGAAGAGAGCTACCTTCGGTATGGTTTGGGGAAATACTGAGTAGCATGATAGCAGGATCACAATGTAAGAGTATAATTAGTTCTGTAAGAAGCTGCCAAAATATCTTCTGAGTGTCTGCAGCATTTCACATTACTACAAGCAATGAATAAGAGTTCCCATTGCTCTACACTTTTGCCAGCATTTGGTGTTGTCAGTTTCCTGGATCTGGGCCATTCTTTGGCAAATATTTTTTTCCTCCAGCTTATGGTTTGTCTTTATATTCTCTTGACAGTATCTTTTACACGGTAAAAAAAAAAAGGGTGAAGTCAAGCTCATTTATCCTTATTTATTCTTCCACTGGCAGTTGAAGTCAAGTGTCCAGTATGTTTCCTTTTGTTATTCAGTCTTCTATTATTTTCACTTTTCAGTAGTCTTCAAACAAGAGAGAGAGAAAGAGAGAGAGGAGTTTGTTGTTTTCAGACATGTGATCACAACATTCCTTTCTATTGTAGTTTCTCCATTTTTAAAAGGGGTGTGTGTGTGTGTGTGTGTGTGTTAGTGTGTGTGTGTGTGTGTGTGTGTGTGAGATGGCTAATCTTAATTATCAACTGAAAAAGACCAAGAATCACCATAACAGCAGTTCTCTGAGTATGCTTGTGTGGGGTTATCTAGATTGTGTTAATTGATGTGGGAAGACCAACTCTAAATTGAGTGAGACAATTCCATAGACTGGCGTTCCAGACTGAATAAAAGAGAAAAAGCAAAGTACAGATATTTATTTATCTCTTCCTACTTCCTGACTGTGGATGCGATATGCCCAGCTGCCCCCTGCACCTGCCACATGATGGACTGTATGCCTTTGATATGTACATTGAAATAAACTCTTATTACCTAAAGTTATTTCTTGTTGACTTTTTTTGCTTTGTTTTATTTTCTTGTTTGTTTTCTTGTTTTGTTTTATTATTGCTGTAGCAATGGGGCAAGGAACAAATCTATTGAGGGGATGGAAATCTGATGGGAAACCTTGGACTGGGTAAGAGAGAGTAGGGCTAAATTGGTTTCCTGGAATTTGGTGGGTAATAACGTTATTAAGATACCCAACTCGTGTTGCAACAATATTCAAGGTGTGGTCTAGGTAAGAAAAGAAAGAAGAACCAATAGACTTGACAGGGAAGATGGATGGCACTTTGCTGGCATGTTAAAGTCACTTCATGTTTTGGATGTACTTCAAGAGATATATAAATTGTGCCTAAATCCCCACCTTCCTTCAAATCTACTTTACAAGTTACTATATATCTTTGGTATGATGAAGTCAGTTTATAGTCTCTAAGGAGGGGACAATAGAATGTATAGGATCAGGAGTTGCCTTTTAACAAGAAGTGAGTTCTGTATTTCTCAATGGCTTGATGCAAATCAAAAGAAGAAAATCATTTTATTATACAGGGGAATTATGTGGAATTTATACTTGAGAGTCAATAAATAAAATGTTATTGGCACATACCTATACTCACTTGTTTACTTACTGTCATTGTTTTTAAAGTTCATTGGCAAGGTTAAGAAGTTGGATCAAATAATATGTAGCCCACAAGGCCTAAAAGGTTTTCCGTCTTTCACTTTATAGAAATGACTTGGACCCCTACCATAGGCAAAATTGGTAGACTTGGTGGGAAGTCCATATCCTATCATCTCCAGCTTCCCAAGTTTTCACTGGACAAGTCCCTACCCATATTTCCCTTATATTTCTGCATCTCTTCATTTGACTTTTCTTTGGGTAGACTTTTGTGAGACAAATTAATCCAGATACTTTTGATTATTTCTAAGTTTGGGTTGTGTGTTGGAATACTGTAGCTTCTGTTAACTCAAATGTCCTACTCAAGCAAATACTGTAGCTTCTGTTAACTCAAATGTCCTACTCAACCAAATCTGTTGTTGTTGTTGTTACTGGTGGTGGTGGTGTTCTTTCTCATGCATGCTTGTATGCATGTGCTAAAGTACACCTATGTGAAAGTCAGAGGGCAGCTTTCTTGAGTATTGTTCTCTGTTTTTACTGTGTATTTGGGGCATAGTACCCAAGTATTCAGGCTTGCAGAATGAGTACTTTTAACCACTGTGCCACAATGCCAGCTTCTCCACAGAATTTTAGGTTCATTAAGGTAAGCTTTCTCTTTATACACACACCACACCACAGCACACACACACACACACACACACAGACACACACACATACACAATTACATTTCAGGTTTTGGTCTGCATAATTACCAATTGTAAAATTAAAGTAAATAGCACTCTGGTGTGACTAAGGTATTTACACCAAGGCAGTTTCTGAATTTCATCAAAAGCTCCTGACATACATTGAGTATGAATCCTCAGGTAGAATTATTCTACCCTGAAGGTAAAACTCCATTGGTTCTGAGAGTCTGCCCCTTTCTCCCTCTTTTCCTTATTAATGTCCCTGGACACACATAAAATAAATGACATTATTTGCTCATTTACTGAGGGTTTGTAAAGCTCCTCTCCTTTGGTAGGAGACACTATTGAGGTTCTGGTGACAATGATTTTAACAGTCATGGACACTGTCTACAGAAAGTCATTGTAAAACCTTTAATGAATTGTCAGGCAGACCCCTGAGCCACTTGGCACTGTTAGCTAATCCTCTTTGGTGATTAGAAAATCTGAGTAAACCCAGTGAGCTGAAAGGAGACTTGAGAAATCTGGAACAATCTCCTCTTTTGAATTTGATATTATTTTTATGGCTTTATCTTATGACTGTCATAAGGTTTCATGAATTGAGATATTAAACTGTACTAGATAAGTGTGTGTGTGTGTGTGTGTGTGTGTGTGTGTTGTGGAAAGTCTAAATGCTTGATAAAATTTTTGTGTTTTATATATGTTAACAAAACTATTCTGTGTATGTGCCATGTGATTCCAGTGTCTATGTTTTAAGTTTAGTTATTAGTCTCACTGAGTGAAATGTTTTCTGTTAGTAAAACTGATATCTTGCTCTCTCTTCCATGGTAGCCAAGCTGAAAAAATGGTACTCAACAACTATATTCCTCTCTGTCCTCTCTCCAGCCTTTATCGTCTTCATAGAACTTGATACTACCCGGAATAATAGAATGTTGTTTGTTTGTTTGTTTGTTTTGTTACCTTATATTTACTGTCACCCAAACCAACAAGAAAGGTCAAAGGGGTAAGGACATTGACTCTGTCTACTACTAGATCACTGGAGTTGGGCTTAGCTTTCATAAGCACTTGGTAAATATTTGTTGAATGAATGAATGAATGGCAATAATGTTGCATTTATTCTTTCGAATTCTATATGGACATGTCTTTATATCTCCTCCTTACCAACATCCTCTATTCTTTCATTCCATTGCTGCTCTCCTAGGTACTCACAGTTGAGATGACTTGGGGACTTCCCATGAGAAAGTTACTACTGGAAAACTATTCCCTGCTATGTTGTGGAGGACCTAAGTTACATGAGTGATGACCATGAGAATTTCTGGGCTCCAGTGGCCAATGGCAGATCTCCCTGTCATTGATCAGACCACTGGCAATGACTGTAACTTCCCCTGCCCAGTGCAACATTTTAAGCACTACAACATTAAGGGGTGAAAGGAAGTAGAGGGCTCCTCTTTCAAAGAGTAGTGTCAAGTAGATGAGGATAAATAACAGAATTCTGTATTTCCTGTTGTGACATACCCACCTATGTGGAGCAACCTCCATTACAGAGCTCCTGGCCTCTCACAACCCCTTGCTAACTCACCCCTGGGTGAATAGGAGGAGCTTTCGAGTGGTACACTTCCCTTGTCTCTTCTCTCAGGAGGTGGCTGCTAGGGGGATTCTGTACCTTAATTTGCTCTGATGCTATATGGTGTCTTTGTGTCAAGGCTTGCTCCTTACTTTTGGGGGAGAGTATTGTGTAGAGTTTCCCACTACTTGCTAATGGTTGCTGAGTAATTATGGAGGTGTAATTATAGGAAACTCATTATCTAAGATGTTTGTTGATTCTTCACCAATAGTAATATGGGTATTTTAAACTTCATTGTTAGAGTTCATTTGCTTCTTCTTAGTTGATTTAAATGTGGGTAGTAAGAATGCTTCATTAAGCCATCAAGATCCAAATAAATTAAAAAGTAGAAGGTGATAAGGTCAAAATCTTCTCTTTTACCCAGGAGTAATGGGATTGAGAACTTGGATTTTCACAAATTCTCTTCTTGAGTCCTGTAAAACGATGCTGTCCCTATTTCTGTTTCCCTTTCCCATGTATGTCTGACAAGGTATCATGGGAAATTGAGTACCCAGAGTTCAAACACATCCCATGGAGATTGTGTGAAAAAGCTGAGAAGATGTGTATTCATTTGGATGTTAGAAAAGTGGCCTTTCCCACTTTCAAACATGTATCGAGAATATCAAACATGCATCAAACATGTATGCCCCTGTCCCTCTATGAACTCATGGCAAGTATTTCCTGGAACCTCTACCATATGGCTAATCATTTTTTTCCACTTCTCCTCTTATATGTCTGCCTCCGCTCAGAAAAGAGGCTGTCTGGGGATGAATCCATTGCCGTTACTCTAATGGCTTTGCATTTTAATTGGATTCTAAGAATGAGCTAACTTCTAGTGGGTTTGGAGTATGATTCATAATCTCTAGTAACATTCAAATATTCTTAGTGTCTCAGAACAAGGACAGTAATGATTATCCTAGGCAATAATTCAATTCTTCCATCCAGACGCCAAGGTGCTTAGTCAAGATGGAGAGCTAGAGAGCCCTTTTCTTTCCATTAGTTAGCAACTTGATTTCTAGAGCCCCTAACCACCATCTCTACCCTCTCCTGCTTTGGATGTTGTGAACATACATTCCTTTGCTTTAGTTTGCTTGCTTCTTGTCTCTTCCAGCTAAGCTGTATCCTCAGTGCCTGATCATTTCTGCCTGCCATACACACCTTAATACTTTTGTTAAGCATTGCAGAAGCATACATAAATTTTAAGGATAGGTAGTTGATTTTCCCTCCCTGATAAGAGGAGGAATAGATTCTTGAAGTAATCAGAATAAGAATAGACAATAAAATTCAGTGACATTTATTATTTTTTGCACAGTCCAATCCTCGTAATTATGTTGTTAGTTGGTTTCTGAGACAGTGAACAAATTGTTACTCACAGGTATGAGCAAGGGGGGTAGCAGGCAGTGATTCACTGGAAAGGAGAAAGCTACATTGAGAAAGGGGCCGTAAATGCAGACTTAGTAATTAGGTGACTGAGAGATGCTGAAATGTACAAGAGAGGACATTCCCTTAATTACTTATCTGAGGCTGCATAAATCGAAGGCAGGTCCTGGTCATCCCCAGAGATAAGAGCTGGAGGTATAATTAAATCCACCAGTGTATTTTCTCATCCCTGACAGGCTTAGATGCTATGCAGTCAATACATTTTATGTATGCTATTGTGGGCCATGCTCACAGCCTTCCATTTAGAAGGTGGTATACCTTCTCTACACAGAAGAGATACAGACAAAGATGGGGGAGAATCTACTTGTAGCGCTTATTGGCAGAGTACAGGACTCTCGACTCAACAAGATCTATCTTTTTCTGAGTCCAGAAGCTCCACATCTAGCCTCGCTGCAGCAAACTGGATGCTCACCACTTCCTGATGTTTCCTCTTTCATCTTTGATCAACCTCATTCACCATGGTGAGGCTCTGCCCTCTAGAAGGTCACAATCTGGTGTCTGGCAGGGTGAAGCCAGAAGCTGAGGATAGGACTGTATTGTGCCTAGGGAGTGCTGTTTACGGCTGCTTCTTAGCCATGGTCTTTCTACAAAGCATTTTACCCAGGGTGGTTTTATTTTTCCTAGGAGGAAGAGAGAGACTTTAGGAAGGTGCCAGGTTGATATTATCCCAGGACTCAGGAGAAATCTATTCTCTGAAAATGAAGCAAAATGAAGCACAAATGAGTAAAGATAACTAGGCTCAGATCGGGAGAGAACTGAAGGCTCACAGCTCACTCATTTCTGAAGACTTCAGCTCAGGCTGAAGTTTGTAAGTGCAGCTCCCTCTGTGGGAAGACTTGCCTGTGAAAATCAAGAAGGTGAAACTTTATCACATTGCTGTCTGTAGCTTGCTTGTTACGTCTCACTCTGAGAAAGATCAAAGTACAAAAATAAGGTGTACAAGCTTGGGTACAGCTATTCCTCTGTACCTGTACTTTCCACATACGCAGATTCACCAAACTTGGATTGGAAATATATGGGAGGAAAACCATATCATAGCAACAGAAATAATATGTGAAAATATGACCTAGTAATTATTTATGTAATACTTACATTTTGATAGGTACCAGGCATAATTTAGGCATAGTTTAAAGTTTATAGGTTATATGTAAATAGGCTGTTTTTAGTATCTGAGAAAGGGTCTGAAGTTGCCTGCATTAGAACCATGAATCTGGACACTTCATTTACATAGTCTAATAGAGCTTTGCTTAGGTTATGGATATTAAGAGAGAATCAAGCTTTATACCAAAAAATGACTACAAAACAAAATAAAACAGGTAAGGTTGGTTTTCTCATCAAGTTGAAATCTTTTGGTGAGAAAATGCAGCCTAAACATAAACCATTGTGAAGACTGAAATCAATGCCTAACCTCTTGCTGAGGTGAATGAGGTTTCTAAATCTGCTAGAGCATCCTCTCTGTGCCAAGAACAGTGTCATTCTAACCTCTCACCATCTTACCCACTAAATCTGGGGCAGTCAGCCACACTATCCCCACTTGGGATGGTGGAATGGTGAGCTCCTGCCAAAGGGCACACTTGGGTTATTGCCCCAGAACCGGGTCAGATAGCTAGTTAAATTTTTAATTCCACTCTTAAACCATGGGCCCCTGACCAGCGCTGGTTCAATGACAGGGCAAGAGGAATGATCCAAGTTGTTTGTGTTGCTGAGGCAGGAGGATCAGATGAACCAGTGTCCCAAGCAACACTGGGGTCATACAATCTCAGTTACCCTTTCCTGTGGCTCACATTACAGCCAATGATACTCACCTTTCAGGTTTAGTGACTGGAAATAGCACAGACATGTTAGAGCTGACCATGGCTCCCTAGAAGCTCACCTCAGAGGCAAACCCTGAACCAGCTACATTATGATGGCTGACCTACCAGGTCTGCAGCCTAAGAGGTCACCCCATCTATTTCTCACTTGAATTCATCAACTTGTCCGACCTAGACTCCGCCACTTCTCCTCTGGAATTAAGTTTGTCTGTTTTTAACCATCCTACCCTGACACGTGGACAGTGACACCATAGTCTATTTTTACTTGTGTTGGATTGTTATCTCCGGCACATTGCCTATTGCTTGAATTATCCCTCCTAGGAGTATTAGGAGGGATAACCACTGCCAAATGTTAACACAAACTCTAAAGCCATAGTAATTAAAACAGTGTAAGACTAATGCGCAAATACACAGATAAATCCCAGCGGCAGAAGAGGTAATCTAGAAGACACAGGATAGTCTGTTCTTTGTATCACCTGAGGCTGCTTTCAGGATCCTTGTTGGCATGGTAATATGAAGATGCTTAAATCCCCCATAGGAAATGATGTTATATTTGTGTAGAATGTATTTTCATTTGCCCTAATGCTTTGAAATGTCTATTGATTGCTAATGTCTATACCACGTATATAAATAGTTCTCATGTTATAATGTTCAGGGTTAATGATAAGAAAAATCTGTTCAGAAGTAAGTCTTGTTGTTTTGAGATAAGGTGTCACTCTGTAGCCCATGCCACCTTCAGACTCATGGCAGCCCTCTGACTCAATCTCTTAAGCACTGAGATTGCAGAAGTAACTTTTCACACAATAGTCTTGAATCATAATTAGTTAGATCTGTGAACACAGGGCTTGTGAGTGTGGAAACTTGACTATGTATATCTGAACCACAGTTAGTTGAATCTATGGGCACAAAGCTTGTAACTATAGAAAGTCAACTTTATATAAAGATGTCCTTTTGCAATTCTTCACTATATAAATACTTACTGAGCACGTCTATACACAAGGCATAATAGACCGCAGAAAGCACTAATGAAGAACCATTCATAGCCCTTGTCCTAGTGGGGCTTCGAGTATGTAGTGGAAAAGGAAGAGTTGAGAATTTATTGAGTGCTCATGAAGAATGTGCTTCATGTTTCTGTGTGAACAGTTTGGAGCTTGTGGCTTCCTATATTTCAAATTCTCCTTCTCCCCTTTCCCAAGATATCTAGATGGTTTGTTACATCCCTTCCTTCGTTTCTTTATTGAACCGTCACCTCTCTAGAAAGTCCAAATACCAGTCCTGAGCTGGGGTTATAGCTCAAAGTTAAATGATTGCCTAGCATGTGGAAATCCAGATGTTCAGTCCCAACAGAGAAAAGGAGGGAAGGGAATCTGTCATCCTCTCCAATGACTGTTGACTCTTGTTTCTCTTGTTTCCCCTTTGCTAGATTTCTCACTATCTAAGCATATTTTATTTATTGCTTGCCTCTATTAACTTGCTTATTCTTTGATACTAGCTTCTTGAAATAGGGAACAATGGTCACATCTGGATGTCTAGTACTTTGAGCAGGGTCTACCTAGGAGCACCTAACATGTGCACTGTAATAATGGTGTTGAGCATTGGTGCTGAGTCATCTTTCAGATCAGCAGAACAAAGACCCGATGATCAATAAGTAATTTGAGAATAAAGAGTTCCTCCATGCATGTCTATAATGTGCTTCATTTACCAATGAATGCTGTGTGGTTTCAATTATAGGATCCATATTTAGTGAAACATAAGCCAAAAAAATCTTGACATATGGGAAATGCTTCTCACTGGATGATAACATGTAACCCCCACTCTCATGCTGAAAGAAATAATACATCCCAACAGAAAGACCTTTAGAGATCTTCCGACCTTAAAGCCCATCCATTCCAGTTTCCCAAGACTGACCTAATGCCATCACTCCAAGTCTTGGAAACTGCTGTAGTTCACTTTTATCATCACATTCTGCCCCAAATACCCCTCCTTTGATAACCACTAGCATAAGTTAGCTTTAACTGCATTTATACTTAGTACAAAATAACTTGTATGGTTATTTTGCTAAAAAAAAGACTTTAGTAAGTTTTATTTATATTTTAAAAGTAGAAAAACTCATTTATCTATGAAATGAATTCTGAAGATAAGATTCTTTATCATATATGCCCATGTAAAATTGAGTTTTCTCTGTATATCAAAGCAGGTATCACATTTTATTTCATTTTTTGCTTATGGGTAACACTGGATTCAGTATCACTATTTGATCCTGTCTCTGATCTACAGGGTCATTTCTGTTATATATCAAATGTTTGTATGTGTATCTTTCTGTTACATCTATGTATTTGTTTCCTCCTTGTATAAATCAGGCTCAATTTTACTTGTGATGTCTGTTGATAGCTTGGCTTTTTCTTGTAGAAGCAATTTAATTTTATCCTGAATATTCTTAAAATTTTACACTTACAAATAAATTTCTAAATTCATATTGCCCAATTCCACACTAAAACAAAAGAAACATGCTGGAGCTTAGAGCAACTTGAAAAAATTAAATTTGTATTAATCCTTCTAATCAATGAACATATCTCTTTACTTATTTAAATTTTGTTTATATTGTTCCCATATTGCTATATATGTTAATTTTTAGTTTATATTAACTTATTTAAGTATCTGAAAAACATTGGATACTAATCTATATAAATTATAGACTTATTATAGATTAATTATAGATTAGTTCATTTTAAACTTGTTCTTTGCTGGTATATGGGAACGCAAATTAGCTTTAATATTGACCTTGTGGCCTTTAATTCAGTTAAATTTTCTTAACAATTTCAACAGCATTTATTTTTTTATTTTTTGTTTTTTTTCTATATTCTTTGTTTACATTACAAATGATTTTCCCTTTCCCGGTTCCCCCCAACCCATAAGTCCCATAAGCTCTCTTCCCTCCGCCCATTCTCCAATCCAACACCTCCTATTTCTCTGTTTTGGTAATCCCCTACAACGCTGCATCAAGCCTTTCCAGGACCAGGGCCCTCTCCTTCCTTCTTCTTGGGATTATTTGATATGTGAATTGTGTCTTGGGTATTCAGAGCTTCTGGGCTAATATCTACTTATCAGTGACTGTATTTCATGTGTGTTCTTTTGTGACTGGGTTACCTCACTTAGGATGATATTTTCCAGTTCCAACTATTTGCCTAAGAATTTCATGAATTCATTGTTTTTAATTGCTGTGTAGTATTCCATTGTATAAATATACCACATTTTCTTTATCCATTCCTCCATTGAGGGACATCTGGGTTCTTTCCAGCTTATGGCTATTATAAATAAGGCTGCTATGAACATAGAGGAGCATGCATCCTTATTGCATGCGGGGAAATCCTCTGGGTATATGCCCAGGAGTGGTATAGCAGGGTCCTCTGGAAGTGTCATGCCCAGTTTTCTGAGGAACCACCAGACTGATTTCCAGAGTGGTTGTACCAACTTGCATTCCCACCAGTAGTAGAGAGGTGTTCCTCTTTCGCCACATCCTCGCCAACACCTGCTGTCTCCTGAGTTTTTAATCTTAGCCATTCTGACTAGTGTGAGGTAAAATCTCAGGGTTGTTTTGATTTGCATTTCCCTAATGACTTATGATGCTGAAAATTTCTTAAGGTGCTTCTCAGCCATTAGAAGTTATTCAGGTGAAAATTTTTTGTTTAGCTCTGTACCCCATTTTTAATAGGGTTATTTGGCTCTCTGGAGTCTAACTTCTTGAGCTCTTTGTATATATTAGATATTAGCCTTCTGTTGGATATAGGGTTGGTGAAGATCTTTTCCCAATTTGTTGGTTGCCATTTTGTCCTTTTGACAGTGTCCTTTGCCTTACAGAAACTTTGTAATTTTATGATGTCTCATTTTTTAATTCTTGATCTTATAGCATAAGCTATTGGTGTTCTGTTCAGGAACTTTCCCCCTGTACCGATGTCCTCAAGGGTCTTCCCCAGTTTCTTTTCTATTAGTTTCAGTGTGTCTGGTTTTATGTGGAGGACCTTGATCCACTTGGAGTTGAGCTTAGTACAAAAGCTTTTAAATGCTTATAATTATGTACTCTTAAAACAAAATGATAGTTTTATTCCCATGTATTGCTTTCTAGTATATATACATTTGTTTTATGGGTTATCATATTTATTTACATATTATGATGTCCACAGCATATAAAACAATATGAAACAATATGGAACAGGAACAGAGAGAGGAAGTATCATTTTCTAGCTTCTTATACATCTTAAAAGCTGTAACAGAAAACGTTTTCTCAGAGACAATCTTTGGGGATATTTAAACGAAAATGACACTTAAATTGTGTATTGGAAAATTCAAGGTAAAGGGTGAATGAGAATGGCCCCAGTAGGTTCACTCATATGTTTGAACATTTAGTCTCCAATTTGTGCCACTGTTTGGGAAGGATTAGGAGGTGTGGCTTTGTTGGAGGAGCTATATTAATGGAGGTAGGCTTTGAGGATTCTCTGGATTTTCTAGATCCAACCATTTGCCATTTCAAGATTTCAGAGAATCTTGAAAAATGAGATTCGCCCCTTTTTCAGTATGCTCTCCGTTTCCTATGTGCAGTTTTGAGATGTGAGCTCTCAGCTGTTCTTGCTCTCAGACATTTGCTCCACCATGGACTCTAACCCTCTGGAACTATAAGGCCAAATAAAAAGCTTTCTTTTGTAAGTTGCTTTGGTCATGGTGTCTTAAGCACAGCAATAGAAAAAGAATGAAGACCTAAGACTTCCCTCTTCTGGAGAGATCTCTTCAATTTGCTTTCTTATAGTCACACAAGGTCAAAGGTTCTGCTGAAAAGTGGAACTGTCTATTATAGAACAAAGTTTCCATACTTATTCTACTGATCTGCCTGATTTTTTTCCAGGCAGAGGTTGAGAAAAATGTACTGAGACAAAAGAAGACAATAAATTGTGTCATCTTATATTTAACAGTGTGGGTTTGGTCTTTAGTTTTGTAGACTCAAGACTCTTTTGATCTAGGTCTTGGCCAGGATTCACAGTAATGTTCTCAAGAATACCAGTATGTAAACTAGAAGCTAACTTGTTACTTTGCAGTGGGAAAGGTACTTGACAAAGTAGTCAGGGCTGGATGATTTTTGCTGTTGGATGTTTTTCTTCTCTTCCATGAGACTAGGTTAATGCAGAAGGCCAAATTGAAGTTATTAAAAAGTTTTCAGATAGAATTTGAGACCTAAATAGGTTTTAAGGTATTTTTAAAAATCATGATTAATATACATTAACTCATTAGTACATATCTACCTTGAAAGGTTGAATTACTATAGAAACAACCCAGAAGCTATGGTCCTTCACAGTTGTCCTGACCTCTAGTCCAGATGAATGTTTTCAGGGACTTACTTATGGTCGTTAGTAGGTTTTTATTCAGCTTAAGGAATAATAACATCTTATTTTGAGTGAAACAAAATAGATTCAAAACCAACAGTATCAAAATTATCTTGAAAGTAAACATGACATGAAACCTTTGTTTTGTTATGTATACATGCAGACACATGTAGCATATGGGCCTGGACTCATGATGCTAAAAGATTATTCTTATTGGAAGTTATGTGACACAAGAAACTTTAATGACACTGACCTAGTAAAAGTGCTTTTGTATGAGATGATTCTGAGAAGTACTGAAGTTTTCTAACCCTCAGACTTTAAATTTTGCTATCATTATCACTTTAGTAATAACAATAAAAACAACAACAACAATAATAATAATAATGTAAGTATGTTATCATTTAAATGATTTTTAGTATGTATCCTAACAAAATTTTCATCCCTAGTTTGCTAAAGAAAGTGATGACCCCTGGTCTGGAAATGAGTATGCCACTCCTAGAGTTTAGTTGCCTTGGCCAGTTCTCCAGGTCACAGCATTTCTTGAACCCACATCTTTCAACATGCTCTGTAGCTTTTCTACCTTTTCCTTTCTCCCAAGAGCTTCAGAACTCCTTCCTTAAGGAAGGTTTTCTCCGATTATCTTCTGGATATACTGCTTTGTACTGTGGGCGCAGAGAGCCCTCCCTCCATAACCATACCTACAACTCTCTCAGAGAGCCAGGCACTATACGGTAGTTGCACAGTCCTTATCTGGGAGGCCACCAAGGACCCTTCACTTGATGGCAGGGCTAGAATACAGGCAAGTCTCAGATGGTGTTTTTTTTTTTTTTTTACCTTTGCCCTTTTCTAGCTTCCTGGTGTGGGGTAATGAATTATACAGTTATCAGACAAATAGGATTATAGTTTTTTAAGGTCTCATGGTATTGGATAAGTCCTTTGGTAACTAGAAAATGCCCTCTGTCCCTAAAGAACGAGAGGCATCTGGGGAGAGGCAACAGGAGGTGGCTTTAGGACCAGCCTTTGACTTTTAGTGTTCAGTGCCCTGGTGGTCTTTGCTCACGTGTACCCATTGCAGACCTGTGTAGCAGTTGTGATGAGTTCAATGTGAAATATATCTGCTCCCCCCACTCCCTCTCACACTTGTGCCTTTGAACATTTAGCTCCTAGATATGGAACTATATGAGAGATGAGGAAACATTGAGGAGACAGATAGGCAGAATGGCAGAGGTGTGTCCTGGGAGCAGGCCTTTGAGAACTGTCCTTCCGCCCTCCTACTGGGCCTACACTCTCTGTTTCTTGACTGCCACCACAATGTGAATAGCTGCAAGATCCGACTGCCATGTAAATCGCCATGTTGTCCCCTCAATCATGAACCATACCCTCTAAACCATGAGCCAAAATAAGCCCTCAAGTTGCTTCCCGCAAGTATTCAGTCACAGAGATGATACAATAGGCAAGCTGGTCCTGAATGCAGTCAGAATCCCAAAGCCAGGCCTTTAGCTACTGTGACACTGACTCTGAACTGAGTGAGAAATCTCACAGAACTCAATTCTTTTGGGTTTCACAGGACAACCAACCCAAACAGGAGACTGAGGACTGGGTAAATCTACCTAGGAATCAGGCAGTAGCTGGCTGGCCCATCCTTGTGCTGCCAGTGTCCAGAAGTCAGGACAGTTGAAGACACAAGGAAAGAGTGGATGTTTGCCAAAGAAAGTCAGACAGATGAACCAAAGGACGGAAGCATGAAGACAAATCCCTGCTCAAGCTTTTGGAAGAATGGTCATCTGGGTTAAACTTTTGTTCCTGTTACTGTGACACAGACATGAGTTTGATCGTCTTAGTTGATTCAGTCTGGTAAAGCAAAGTACCTTAGACTGGGTAACTTATAAATCACATACATTTATTTTTCATTCTAGCTGTTCAAAGGTCTAAGTCTAAGGCCCTCAAAGATACTGGGTCTGCCTAGGGCCCATTGTTTGGTTCATATAGTAGCCTCATAGTGAAAGAGGCAACCAATGAGATAATCACATCCTTGAGGGAATCTGACACTTCCTAGAGAGCCTGTCTCCTAATACCATGGCCTTAGCATGAGATCTGAGAGGTACTGTTTCCCAATACTATGGCCTGGGACTTAGTTCTTAAAACAAGAACTCAGGACAGAGAGTAGGGCATAGACATCAAAATCATGGCAAGGCTGACAGTATGAAGCCACCATTCCTGTCTTTCCTTCCTATAAATCAACAGTAAGCAGGATGAAAATAAGCACTAAAACTACTAAATCAGTTTCTAGTGACAGGACACACCCAATGGTGAAGGAGCATCTGGAAGAGATCAGAGAACACAGGAGATTTAATAAGGCCTGCCTTTTCTCCCAGGCTCCACTGCTCTTCTGGGTCATAGCAGATTCCTGCCTTACAAAGAAAGACAGGCACTGACTGTCCACAGTGCCCCTCAGCAGACATAGTTAAAAAAAATCCCCTCAGGCTTGGCTGGTAACTAATACTAATGACAAATAGATGCTGGATTCTCTTATTCATTACTTTTTAATGGTCACTATAAATCGGTGGCATAATTAAAGGTGAGATAGTTTAAGAAGTATCTTCTACATATGCAGCCGGAGCCGTGTGTACTCCTTGGTTGATGGCTTAGTGTCTGGGAGCTCTTGGGGGTCTGGTTGGTTGATATTGTTGTTTGTCCTATGAGGTTACAAACCCCTTCAGCTCCTCATAGAAGCAGGGGGATGGAGGATGGGATAGAGAGTTTCCGGGAGTGGGGGAAACTAGGAAAGGGGATAACATTTTTTTTATTCGATATATTTTTTATTTACATTTCAAATGAGGTCCCCTTTCCTAGGCCCCCCCCCACTCCCAGAAAGTCCCGTAAGCCCCCTTCTTTCCCTCTGTCCTCCCACCCATCCCTTCCCACTTCCCCGTTCTGGTTTTGCTGAATATTGCTTCATTGAGTCTTTCCAGAAGAAGGGGCCACTCTTCCTTTCTTCTTGTACCTCATTTGATGTGTAGATTATGTTTTGGGTATTCCAGGTTTCTAGGTTAACATCCACTTATCAGTGAGTGCATACCATGATTCACCTTTTGAGTCTGGGTTACCTCACTCAGTATGATGTTCTCTAACTCCATCCATTTGCCTAAGAATTTCATGAATTCATTGTTTCTAATGGCTGAATAGTACTCCATTTGAAATGTAAAAAAAGAAAATACCCCCCTCCCCAAAGAAGTCTCTTCTACTTGGAAGTAGGAAAACAAGCTAAGTCTTGGTTGATGACTTCCTGAAGAGGAAAACTACCTAGGCAGGGAAATTACCAATCAGCATATCACTATCTACCTCCTGAAGACTGGCAATAGGTCCCTAAGAGAAAGAAAAGAGGAGAAAGGTAAGAAAGAAAGAACTGGGTAACCGCCATCCACTGTCATGACTGAGGAGTAGGGACAGGCGACTTAGTAAACATTTTTGTCAAGGATCATGAATCAGTAGCTTTGGCAACCTATTTCATCATGTTGAATAAGGGGTTTTAAAGTAGCTAAGCGTCTCATGTGTTGATTGGATGCTGCTCACTGGCAAGCATTTTTAGATGCTTCTGGGGATGTCTAGGTCACAGCTAAATTTCAGCTCTAATGGTCCAAAATAAGACCAAGAGAGATGAGGATAAGGGTTGGAAGAGGTAGCAATTTTGATACAGAATCAGGAGAGAGATGAGCATAATTTGAGTTTTATAAGAATACAGTGCCAGTAAATATTATCACCTATGACTGATTGTCTAAAGACTAATTGTCTAAAGCATCTTGCCATGGTGGAATGATGCTTGGCACTGTTTAATACTAAGGTTAATACTTTAAAACAATTTTCTCATTATAGATCCCAAACTGATGTGATACACATCCATCTATTTATACATCTGTCTATCATCTACAAATTTCCTGTCTATAGGTTCCCCATCAACTCTTCATTAATCAACTACTCATCCACCTATTTACTCATTCATTTAATCCATCTACCTGTCTATCCACTCACTCATCCACCTATCTTCCCATCCATCCATCCATCCATCCATCCATCCATCCATCCTTCCTTCCTTCTTCCTTCCTTCCATCCATCCATCCATGCATCTGTGCATCCATCTATCTACCTATCCATCCATTCACCTATCCATCCATTCATAAATCCATGCATCCATCCATGTATTCATTTATCTATTTAAGTATGTGCTAGAAGCTACATAAAGCAGGCACTAAAGACATAGAAATATATAAGACATAGTACATTATACACAAACTCTCAAGGTATTACACAAGAGCAATGCAACAGCATGAATAATTACAGTGAAACTAAATTAGTGATATGATCTAGTTAATAAGCAAATACATCAGAGGATCTGGGTGTGGGTGTTCTTCTCAAGGTGTGGCAGATATTTCTTACATTCATGGAGGCCCAGACCCATACAAGGTATTCTTTCTCTTGTTTGAGGGTTGGAACAAACCCAGCTTCTCAATCCTGTCAGAAAAATATGTCCTTTCTTATTATTTGGTAGACTGTTTCTTTCTTATGCTTTGGTAGTCTGGGGTTGCTGGTCCAATTTAGCTAAAACTAAGTTTCCAGAGTGGTAACTAAGGTACCCTGGGGAAACTCTTACCTGAAGTTGTGTTTACTATGTTAATGTTAATCAGTTTAGCAATAGTACTTTCTTAGGTGGGAATGGAAATTAATGCTGGCACCAAATGCTTACCACACCTACAATTAATTCAAGGTGTGTGTGTGTGTGTGTGTGTGTGTGTGTATGTGTGTGTGTGTGTGAGAGAGAGAGAGAGAGAGAGAGAGAGAGAGAGAAGGAGAGAGAGAGAAGAGAGAAAAGAAAGAGGAAATGAGATAGAAGAGAGAAAGAATAGAGATTGTGTATACTTAGGTATATAGTCTGTATATATGCATAAACATATTTTATGGAGCTGTGTCCATGTCTAAGTTTAAGTCAGCTCGTTAGAAAGCCAAACATAATTCTTTATTAAATATTTTCTTTCTTAAGATTTCAAATGTTATCCCCTTTCCCGGTTTCCCCTCTGAAAACCCCCTATCCCATTCACTCTCCCCCCTGTTCATCAACCTACCCACTCCCACTTCCCTGTCCTGGTAATTCCCTATACGGGACCATCAAGCCTTCACAGGACCAAAGGCCTCTCTTCCCATTGATGTCCAACAAGGCCATCTATATGTATTCTTTGGTTGGTGGTTTAGTCTCTGGAAGTTCTGGGGTACTGGTTGGTTTATATAGTTGTTCCTCTTATGGGACTGAAAACTCCTTCAGTTCTTTCTCTAGCTCCTTCATTGGGGGCCTTATGCTCAGACCAGTGGTTGGCTGTAAACATCCACCTCTGTATTTTTCAGGCACTGGCAGAGCTTCTCAGGAGACAGCTATATCAGGATCCTGTCAGCAAGCACTTTTGGCATTCTCAATAGTGTCTGGGTTTGGTAACTGTGTATGGGATGAATCCCCAGGTGGGGCAGTCTCTGGATGGCCTTTCCTTCAGTCTTTCCTCCACATGTTGACTCTGTATCTCTTCCCATGGGTATTTTGTTCCCCCTTCTAAGAAGGACTGAGGTATCCAAACATTGTTTTTCCTTTTTCTTGAGTTTCCTGTGGTCTGTGAATTGTATCTTGGGTATTCTGAACTTCTGGGCTAATATCCACTTACCAGTGAGTGTATACCATGTGTGATCTTTTGTGACTGGGTTACCTCACTTAGTTTGATATTTTCTAGTTCCATCCACTTGCCTAAGAATTTCATGACTTCATTGTTTTTAATAGCTGAATAGTACTCCATTGTGTAAATGTGCCACATTTTCTGTATACATTCCTCCGTGGAGGGACATCTGGGTTCTTTCCAGCTTCTGGCTATTATAAATGAGGTTGCTATGAACATAGTGGAGCAGGTATTCTTATTACCTGTTAAAACATCTTCTGGGTATATGCCCAGGGGTGGTATAGCTGGGTCCTCAGGTAGTACTATGTCAAATTTTCTGAGGAATGACCAAACTGATTTCCAGAGTGGCTGTACCAGCTTGCAATTCCACTGACAATAGAGGAGTGTTCCTCTTTTTCAACATCTATGCCAGTATCTACTGTCAACTGGGTTTTTGAACTTAGCCATTCTGACTGGTGTGAGATAGAATCTCGGAGTTACTTTGATTTGCATTTTCCTGATGACTAAGGATGCTGAACATTTCTTCAGGTGCTTCTCACCCACCTGGAATTCCTCAGTTGAGAATATTGTTTAGCTCTGTACCCCATTTTTAATAAGATCATTTGGTTCTCTGGAGTCTAACTTTTTTTCTTTGACTTTGTTTAAAAGGTGGATTACATTGATATATTGAACCATTCCTGCATCCCTAGGATGAATCCTACTTGTTTGTGGTGAATGATTGTTTTGATGTGTTCTTGGATTTGATTTGTGAGAATTTTATTGAGTAATTTTCCATCAATATTCATAAGGGAAATCGGTCTGAAGTTCTCTTTCTTTGTTGGGTCTTTGTGTGGTTTAGGTGTCAGAGTAACTGTGGCTTCATAGAATAAATTGGGTAGTGTTCCTTCTATTTCTATTTTGTGGAATAGATTGAAGAGTATTGGTATTAAGGTCTTCTTTGAAGATCTGATAGAACTCTGCATTAAATCTATCTGGTCCTGGGCTTTTGTTTGTTTGTTTGGTTAGTTATTTTTGTTTGTTTTTTTTTTTTTTTTGTTTCAAGACTGTTAATGACTGCTTTTATTTCCTTAGGGGTAATGGGACTATTTAGATTGTCTATCTGATCCTAACTTAACTTTGGTATCTGGGTATCTGTCTAGAAAATTGTCTATTTAATCCAGATTTTCCAGTTGCATTGAGTATAGGCTTTTGTTATAGGATCTGATGATTTTTTGCATTTCCTCGGTTTCTGTTGTTTGTCTCCCCTTTCATTTCTGATTTTGTTAATTTGGATACTGTTTCTGTGCCCTCTGGTTAGTCTCCCTAAGGTTTGATCTATCTTGCTGATTTTCTCAAAGAACCAGCTCCTGGTTGATTCTTTGCATAGCTCTTTTTGTTTCTACTTGGTTAATTTCAGCCCTCTGTTTGATTATTTCTTGGGTGTATTTGCTCCTTTTTGTTCTAGACCTTTCAGATGTGCTGTCAAGCTGCTAGTGTATGCTCTCTCCAGTTTCTTTTTGAAGCTACTCAGAGCTGTAAGATTTCCTCTTAGCACTGCTTTCATTGAGCCCCATAAGTTTGCGTATGTTGTGGCTTCATTTTCATTTAATTCAAAAAAGTCTTTAAATTCTTTTTTTTTCCTTGACCAGGTTATCATTGAGTAGAGTGTTGTCCAGCTTTCATGTGTATGTGGGCTTTCTATTGTTTTTATTGTTATTGAAGACTGGCCTTAGCCAGTGGTAATCTGATAGGATGCATGGAATTATTCCAGTCTTCTTGCATTTGTTGAGGCCTGTTTTGTGACCAATTATATGGTCAATTTTAGAGAAGGTACCATGAGATGCTAAGAAGGTATATTCTGTTGTTTTAGGATAAAACGTTCTACAGCTATCTGTTAAATCCATTTTGTTCATAACTTCTGTTAATTTCACTGTGTCTCTGTTTTGTTTCTGTTTCCATGATCTGTCAATAGATGAGAGAAGAGGGTTGAAGTCTTCCACTATTTCTGTGTGAGGTTCAATGTGTGCTTTGAGCTTTAGTAAAGTTTCTCTTATGAATGTAGATACTCTTGCCTTCAGAGCATTGATGTTCAAAATTGAGAGTTCTTCTTGGTAGATTTTTCCTTTGATGAGTATGAAGTGTCCTTTCTTATCTTTGATTACTTTAGTTTGAAAGTCAATTTTATTTGATATAAGAATGACTACATTAGCTTGTTTCTTGGGACCATTTACTTGGAAAATTGTATTCCACCCTTTACTCTGAGGTAGTGTCTGTCTTTGTCACTGAGTTGGGTTTTCTGTATGCAGCAAAATGTTTTGTCCTGTTTACATATCCAGTCTGTTAGTCCTCGTCTTTTTATTGGGAGAATTGAGTCCATTGCTATTAAGAGATATTAAGGAAAAGTGATTGTTGCTTTCTGTTATTTTTGCTGTTAGATGTAGAATTATGCATATGTGGCTATCTTCTTTTAGGCTTGTTAAAAGAATATTATTTTCTTGCACTTTTTAGAGTGTAGTCTGATATTTTGATTATTATATGACAGGAGGAATTTCTTTTCTGGTCCAATTTATTTGGAGTCCTGTAGGTTTATTGTATGTCCATGGGCATCTCTTTATTTAGGTTAGGGACATTTTATTCTATAATTTTGTTGAAGATATTTACTGGCTCTTTAAGTTGGGAATCTTTGCTCTCTTCTCTATTATCCTTAAGTTTGGTCTTCTCATTGTGTCCTGGATTTCCTGGATATTTTGGGATAGGAACATTTTGCACTTTGCATTTTCTTTGACTGTTGTGTCAATGTTTTCTATAGTATCGTCTGAAGCTTCTCTCTTCTATTTCTTGTATTCTGTTGGTGATGCTTGCATCTATGACTCCTGATCTATTTTCTAGATTTTCTATCTCCAGAGTTACCTCCCTTTGTGATGTCTATATTGTTTCTACTTCCATTTTTAGATCCTTGATGGTTTTGTTCAATTTCTTCACCTCTTTGGTTGTGTTTTCCTGTACTTTTTAAAGGGATTTTTGTGTTTCCTCTTCAAGGGCTTTTCTACCTGTTTACCTGTGTTCTCCTGTATTTTTAAAGGGAGTTATTTATGTCCTTCTTCCTTTGTCAACATCATGACACGTGATTTTAAATCCAACTCCTGATTTTTCCGGTGTGTTGGGGGTACCCAGGACTTGCTCTGGTAGAAGAAGTGGGTTCTGATCATGCCATGTAGCCTTGATTTCTTTTGGTAAGTTTCTTGTGCTTGCCTTTCGCTGTCTGGTTATCTCTGGTGTCAGTTGGTCTTGCTGTCTCTGGCTGGAGCATGCCCCTCCTGTGGACCTGTAAGTCTTTGTCAGCACTCCTTGCAAGATCAGCTCTCTCCTGGGCAGGATTTAGGTGTGGAGGGCTATGGAATAGCCTTAGCTCCTGGGTGCAGATGGAGCGCAGAAGGATCCTGTTCCTGCTGCTCCACTGTTCCTTTGCCTTTTATGTTCCTGGCCCATCTAGCTTTGTACAGTTATTGGAGAGAAAGTGGTGATCTCACCTCTGAGCCTAGGAGTGAGAGCACTCCTGTGATACCAGCTCTCTCCTGGTAAGACCTGTGTACATAGGGCTGTGGAACAGCCTTAGCTCCAGGGTGCAGATGGAGACTGGAAGGCCAAACGTAATTTTTTACATCTAAGATAATTTATTAAAAAAATGGAGTTCAGCTCCTCTTAAAAACCATTTTCTTTACAATTTAAAAGTTCAAAGAAGGACTATTATGCATATCTAAGTGCATGCTATAATCCAAACTTGTTTCCTATTCACAGCCGTTTAGAGTAGGTCCTGTTCCTTTCATTGTGAAAAAGAATAGACTTTGGAACAGTTAACGTTTACAATTTTGATTACACAGCTAGTGATTACCAAATGTACAGAATGAAGCAGTGGCAATTTCCCTTCCTCTCACTTTCTGCTGCTCCATCACACTGAGAAGGCAGAACCTTAGCTAATGGATGTAAATGTGGTGGGTTTTAAGATTATGTACCTGAAAAGAATGGTCCATAGAGGCCTTGCACAATGGACCTGGACAAGACTGCTCACACACAGGGCTGCTGTCTTACATAATGCATTAATGATGTCAAAACAGTAAGGTGCTACACCACCTCCTAATTTGTCATCTAGCTACAGCAGTATTTAGGGTTTATAAAGGGTCAGTGTCTCATGCTCTTTGAGTAGATGATTATGCCAAATGACTTCTCTGCTATCAATAAAATTTGTGAAGAGAGAAACCCTCTAGAGACAAACTCCCTTGACAATATGTATCTACAAACCTACACATATAACAAGAAGAAGGGAAACCAATTCCAGAATATTTCTATAGGAAAAAGGATGGTGTTATGTGTATTCCCAAAGTCCATCTGACTTAACAAGAGCTTCCTCCATGATGATAATGCACTTCAGTATTTTTCATATATAGTTGGAAGGAAGATTGGCTTCCTACATCATCTTCTGGAAATATTACTGCTTTTGGTGAGGAAAGACCTTGTGACCCTAGCCATAGGGTCTTTAATGCTCAACAAAAAAGAATCAACAAGGAAACCAGAGGAATCTTATTCAGACTGCTCTACAGTAGAGGGGATGATAGTGATCTTTAAGAAAGAGCATGTTTCAGTAGGAAATCAGAGAAAGTAGAGGAGAGAGCATTCTGAGATCTGTGGTAGGCATGGCAATGACAAGACATTTTGGCTCCTTAACTGGAATGGACACACCATGGAGGGCAGATGGTAGATAAGGTGGTATCACTCAGGCATGAATCCCCCCTTTCTTTCCCCCCAAACCTTAAAGGTTCTTCTCTACTCCACCCCTGGGATCCATATCATAAGTGACCTGATATTTGAGCTATCTCTATTTGTGTTCTTGCATCATCAGTTATACTTAATAAGGGAGGGTATACTAAAGAAGCTGGGTCTCGCACTCATGGTTCCTAGTGTAGTCTGGTTTTTGTCCCTACCCACAGCAGAGCAGGGCACATAGCACAGTTTAGTAGCACCAATTCCCAGAAAGAAAGAACCACTGTAAATTACCAAGCAAGTCTTTGGTGAATTAAAGTGTAAAATGCTGAGTGAGAGAATAGGGGAGGAGCTGGCAATTTTGTCAGTTTCTATGATAGCTTTGCCTCAGGCCTTGATGGCATCAGTGAATCCCATATCTCTTTAACTTGTAGTCTCTCAGTCGGGAAACGTTAGGCACAGGAACCTGTGATTCGAGTTAAGAATTTATACCTAGCAGTTCTATTTTAATTCAGGCTTGTGTGCAGCCCTCTAAAGCCTGAGACCCTGGCCCAGTCATTTCCCCAGGATGGATTTGTGTGTGTGTGTGTGTGTGTGTGTGTGTGTGTGTGTCCCATCCTCCTCTGGGCTTTTATGGACATCACTGGATCCCTTCTCTCTTTCTTCATACTACCCAAGTGCATCTGGTTGGGGAGTGCCCTTTGTTCTATCCTAGTTACCACCCATAACCTAGGCCTTCAGATTTGGACAGATACTTATTATAGGCAACTGTCATCAGACGCCAATTGTGGCAGCAGACAAGTTCCAACAGGGGAGCTGTGGAAGTCTTCAGCTTACTCTAAAGGCAGGAGGAGATGTCAAAATTCAGACTTAATAAAATGCCAGAATCTTCCATAAGCTCTAAACAGGGGATCATTGAATTTTTACGTACCTGGCTCTTGTCCCAGCTACCTATGAAAACATTTCACATGTTTCTGGCCTGAGCCATTGCTTGTCCCCAGTCCCAATATGATATCAAGGAAAAAAAAAAACAACAACACTCTAGAGATCACTACCCAAGGCTCAAATTTCCCTCCCTGAAAGGGACATTGGGAAAGTTATTTGAGCTCATCAAATTCACTTTTCTCAACTGCATGGATGTTGATGTTGTCATATATAGTCAAAGCATGCTAATAGCAACTAAATGAGAAAATTTAAATTCAGAGTCTAGCCAAGTGTTTAGCATGGCAAGTACACCACCCATGTTTCCTTCCCCTTTCTTGCCAGTCTCAGCATCATCTGTGATAAGTTCAAACCTAAGATTTTCTAAAGATCTTTCATCTGCATATGTATATATACATATTCTGCAATGCTGTTATTAGACAGACTTTGCATTAGATTCAAAAGCAAGGCTCTTATCCACAAAAGTTGGATAAGACCAGATACAGTGCTCATATTGGTAGCATAGTTCAGTATTTTATTTAAAGAGTTAGCTTATTGGTAATGTCTGGCCCTAAATTTTGAGGAGGCAAATTTCAGGCCAGAGGCAGCCTTGGGCACTGGAAAGAGGTAGTGGGAGAAACAGTCAGGGATCCAGTCAGTCAGATCAGATGTGTCCCCTGTTTACCTCAGAACTTCCCGCCATGAATCCTGTGAAGACCAAGGGGGAGAAAAATTAAACCTTTTAGCAGATGCCAACTCGGCTACTGCATAGAGTCATCCAGGCCACTGTGAAGAATCTTTGGTGTGCTCCCAATCTAGGGACATGGTATCAGTTCAAACCATTAATAATAAAAGGCCAGAATCTTCCATGAGCTCTAGAGAGTGAGTGTCTGGAACCTGGCTCTATTTTTAATACCAATTTTCTCACAGCCTCGCTCCTCTCTCATCTATAAAGATGACCTGAACTGCAAAGCTATGATTCCCCTAAAGTGGGAGGGAGCCAAAACACTTCTAGTTGATTAGACTTGGGAGTTTTTCCTGTTACTGCTACAGTTAAATAGATATTGGCAAATAGTGTAACCTGCAGGGAACCAAGCAGAGAAGAGCATGGCCGGATGTAATTAGAAATATCCATCATTCTTTTTCCCTGAAGAGCAAGAGAGTGGTATTTAAGGGGACAGTGAGGCACAGTCCACAAACAGCCTTAACTCAGGAAACAGTTGAGAGGCACCTCGTAAATGACTGCCCATTGTGCAAGGGTGGTTTACTCTTTCTAATTGTTAACAACACGCCTCCAGCCTGGATGATGGACACCTCAGAGATGAATCTGGAGGCCTGGAAGCACAGTATGGCTCCATTTCAGCAATGCATCACCTACCTAAATACACAGCTGTTTTCATAATTGGTATTGTTCCTGTATGAATTGAAGGGAAAGATGATTATCCTGTTATTTAAAGAAAAATAAGACAAATTCATTGTAAGCCAGAACACATAAGAAAGACCAACTCATTTGCCATGGCTTTAGAAGAGGCAGTAGAAAAAGAATCTCCTTCTCTTTAAACAGCTGGGTCCAGTATAGTTATATTGGATAAACTTTGATTCAACCAACCTTATGTTCCCACTTAGAGAAAGCAGGAGCAATGGATGAAGGCAGGGTGGTAGAAAGCTGCAGCAGTCAGTGTGGCCCAGTGGGTATAGAGGTGGATGTTGGTGCTTTTGTGATTCAGATGTACAATTTCTTCAGCTACTTTCTAACAACATGACATTAAGCAAGTTACTTAACCTTTTCCAGCCTTGGACTCTTTATTTGTAAGTGGGAATAAAAATACCTGTTATATTTTTAAGGTGGTTAATATGAGTGACTGCTCAGGGACCACTAGCCAATAATCTGGGCCCTGGAGCACCAGGGAAAAAGCCTCTGTGGCAGAGGTAAACTTGCAGATACAGGTTGTCTATCTCTTCCCCACAATGTGGGACCAACAGCCTTTTGGATTTTAGATCATTTAAAAAAAATTTTCATAATCTTAAAGTAAGCTTTTGATGATGTTTTTTATTTTTTTATTGAATATATTCTTTATTTACATTTCAAATGTTATCCCCTTTCCCAGTTTCCCACTTCCGGGTAGCCTCTATCCCATTCTCCCTCCCTCTACTTCTATGAGGGTGTTCCTCCACCCACCCCTTTCCACCTCCCCATCCTCCACCTCATAGGAAGAACAACAATATCAACCAACCAGAGCCTCCAGAGCTCCCAGGGACTAAGCCATGAACCAAGGGGTACACATGGCTCTAGTTGCATATGTAGCAGAGGATTGCCTTGTCAATTTAATTTTTATATTTGTATAGACTTTGCTTGTTGAGCATCCTAACTAGAAAATCCAATATCTAATTCTAAATCTAAAACTATTTTAATCAACACATCTGTACCCGAAAAGTATGAATGCTAGGGCACCTCAGGTTTTTGGATTAGGAATGCTCCAACTAAAATATATTTTCGACACAATCCCATAAATCCCCATTATAGCACTAATGTTGTGCCACCCAAGTGTCACTTGGGTTTGAGTTCCCTCCCTGAATCTGGTGCCTTACTGAATCTAAAAAGAGAAAGATGAGAAGGAGGAAGAAGAGAGGAGGAGATGGTCAGATGAAAAGCTCATCACAGACATCGCACGAAATGCCTATCAGCAGGGAGGGACACAGGAGCTATGAGAATGACAGCATAGAAGAGTGTGAGAGAGGAGAGAGAAACCAGGGTGGGGCCAGGTGAGCAGGGAGGCACAAAGAGACAGCAATGAAAGCCATGAGATACTTGCTCATTAAAAGTCTATAAGGCCCAGAGGGCTCAAGAAGGAATGTCACAAAAACCAGTAGAAAATGGCTTTAAATTTGTTGTGTTATTGACATAGAATTCTGCTGATGATTCTTTCGATTATTTCACTTTTTTTCTACAGTAAGCATCCAAAATTATTGATTTATGAAGAAAAGCTTATGTCAACTCCAGGTCGTTGTTGTTGTTGTTGTTGTTGCTGCTGCTGCTGCTGCTGTGTAGCTGTAGTTGATTAATCTGTTATCCCCCCTCACACACACACAGTCTTTTATTAATATGCCTTAATCAGCTCAATGGCTGGGTCACCCCTATACTTCCACGTTGTTAACACCTCCCCTCTGATACTCCTGAGTTATTATGTATGAAAATCTATATTTCATTTTTGCTACCCTAGACGCAATGGGGGGAGGAGGCCCTGGGGCCTCTCTTCGTGACTCTTACATGATTGTACACTCTCTCCCTCCTGCAGCTCTCAAGCTTGATCCTCTTCCTTTCCTGGCAATGGCAATTCCTTTCTTCCTCTGCCTGCTGGCCCACAAACCCTAACGTCCCATCACTGTCCAACCATTAGCTGCTGGCATCTTTTTACCACCCAGAACTAGCTAGGGGCGGGGACCCTCGGTGTCTTACATGGAGGATTTTCATGCATTTCCCAAGTAGCATAAGATAAGCAATAAACCAAACCCACAACACTGTTTTTGTTGTTGTTCTTGTTGTTAATGTTGATGTTGTTTTGTGTCTAGTTGGATGACCATGTTGCTCATGGACCTATGACATGACATGACCTATTATGGACAGAGCACCTAGGAAGGTGGCTGCTCACATCATGACCAGAAAGAAAGGCAAGGAAAAGGAAGAGGGTCCAGAGTCTCAGTATCCTCAGGAGACTGTGCCTTCTGCTAAGCTCTGCTCCTTAAAGTTTCCACCAACTCCCAGTGGCACCACGGACTGAAAACCAATTCTTCAACACTTGAACATTTAGTGAAAACTCAAGGTCTAAATGGCAGCATGTTTGGTATGATTGTAATTATTCTGTAATGTATTGGGAGCTGGTAAAAGTGTGGCTATAGTGGACACGTTGGCAGAGCTGTGCAGGCCTGGCCTGGTGGTGCCATGTTAGTTAGAACTGAGGGGAAGGAGAAGATATGTCTGCCTGGTCTGATGGTGAATACAAGGAGACAAGAGAGGCTGCCTGTCTTTGGCTTTCCTATGCTGGACAAGGGAGATTCTGTAATTGTTGTTTTGTTTTCTTAAGCAATAGAGGGAGATTGTGGTTTGTTCACTGTATCTTAATTGTGGCTTACTGTATATCTGTGGAGAGTAAAAATTTTCTTCAGGCCTAAAGATATGCCACATGAAAGCCTGCTGAGCCACAGAAGACTTGGCATGGGGTTAATCTTATCCCTCAACCTCTTGTTGCCCATCTGCTACGCCATGCCCAATGGAATCACTAGGAAAATTGTAGTGTGCATCTTGCTGTTCCAGAAATTCTCAAGGGGAAGAAGACGCACAAATAAACACACCTAGAGATGCTTATCCTCAGCATGTAGATAGTGGAACAGGAATGCACAGTGATGTTTATACAGGCTGTGAATATCTGACAAATCTCTGATAACCAAAGAAGTTGAACAAAGAGCAGTTCATGGGAGTGTCCTGATCTGTAGTCTTGAAAGACGGCCCTCAGAGAACTATGTCTCCTGACAATCATGTCCCTTTTGTCCTCGCTATGTGTGTGGGGTAGACAAAGTGACTGGCTCCTAATGGAAACATATGGCATTCAGAGGGGTTCTTACTTCTGAATCTAGGTTTTAAAAATCTATGACTGACTTATTATTATTATTATTATTTTTAGTGAGACAAGGATTCACGATGTAGCCCAGGCTATCCTGAAACTCATTATATAGCCTAGGCCACTTCAAATTTGTGATCCTCCTGCCTTGGCTTTTCAAGTGTTGAGATTTTAAGTGTGTATCACCATACCATGTTAAGACTGTGAGTCTGAAAGCCTGGGACTTCTGTCTTTCTAAACCTTTGTCTCTATCTTTGGCCCTCACTCTCTTGCCCTCTTGGTCTGGTCACTGTAATGAAATTGGAAAGGCATATGTGGCAAGAAGTTGAGTATGACTCCAGTCAACAGCCAGTGGAGATCTGAGGCTCTCATTCCAAAAGCCCACAAGGAAGCAAGTTCTGTCAACATCCCTGTGAGTGAGTGTGGAGAAAGACTGTTCTCAGTCATAGCTTACTTAGGACAGCCCTCATTCTGGGAGACCTGACCCAGCTGCCTCACACTCAGAATCTGACCCATGAAACTGTCCAGTAACTGACGGATGCCGTAACAAGCGGCCAAGTTCGAGAGTGACTTCTGTGGAAACAGGCAACTCACATCAACTGAGCAGTACTCCAGCACCCAGAGTTAATCTTACTTAGTTCTTCATTTTATTTCTGAGAAAAGTCTCTATTTAAGAGCACAGGGTGTTTTAGAAATTTTCTACCTAAGGAGTAGAATTCCTTGGAGGATTAGTTAGCTTCTGACCTACACACAGCCCCAAGGCGTATACTCTCATTAAAGACTAGCTAAGCATATGCTAGGGTCAAAAGAGATCTTAAAAATTTTTAAAGAAGATTTTTTTTAACAAGTGCTTAATTTTTACATGTTTTAGTTTTACCATAAAGCATCATGGGTGCAAAGATAAAAATAAATAATAGTAGCAATAACTTCTAAACCCTTGTACCTGCCACCCACCTTTGTGAAACATTTCCTCTTTGTAATCTGCTCCACATATTTTTGCACTTTAAACTTTTATAGATTTTAATTAAAACATAATTACATCAGGTTACTCCTATCCTCCCTCCAGCTTCCCCCAGGTCCTCTCCCTTCCTCTCCTTTCATGCTCACCCCCAACCCTCAGATCGAAAGCCTCTTCTTCCCTGATTATTATTAATACATACACATGGGCATGTGTCATATCTATGCATAAACAAATACATATAAATGTCTGGGTTTGCTTTTTTTTGTGTGTCCATTCCATACATGGTTTAACGGATGACCATTTTGCATTAGACAGTCAATGAAGGGGTAATCATGGGAGAGGATGTTTAGAGGTAAAACATATTTTAGATAAAGCTGGAGAGCTATTTGAAATAGATATAAGGTCCCTTCCTATTCTCCCACACTCCCATTGCCCAAACCACAACCTTGAGGTTGTGGGTACCATTCCCACAAATACTTTTATATTTTTGCCATATATGCATATGTGTATATGCAAAGACATATGCATTGGAATGTGCTTCAAGAATGAAGTCCTGTGAGAATTCTAAGTGCTTATGAGAAATCTCCAAGAAAATAAGAGAAGAGCTCGGTGGCTCAAAAACATGGAACTGTTTTGGATTGTGACGTTCATGCTCCTCCCACATGTAACAGATAGGGGTGAGTTTACTTCAGATTATTCATTCCATCTGACTATTGATATTTGTTTGTGTGCCTCTCTGGAGTGTGTGCCTCTAAGAATGTGTTTCTGCCATGTGTTGTGATTGTACATGTTACTCCTGTGACTCATCTTGACCTTCAGAGTATAAATTGTCTAATGCTTTGATTTAAGCTGACTATTTAATGAGACTTTAGTTCTAACCATCTCTAGAGCGGTAAACAAACATCTATATGTGCATGTCTGTGTATGGTAAAAATGTACATGCTAGCATGTATTAATAAATCATATGGTAAATACATATGTGTGTGTATGTATGTAAACCTCATGTAACAGTTTACATGTATTAATTTAAACTTCAGACTAAGGATATAAAATTTTGTGAAACTTTTGCAATTGTTTTTTAAGTTTTAAAATGTGTTTTTATAATTGTACTGCTTCTACTAGTGTGTGTTGTGTTCGTGCCAGTGTGCACGTGGGGGTCAGAAAAAAACTTCTGGGGGTTGGTTCTCTTCTTCTCCCACGTGAGTCCACAGGGTTGAATGGAGGTTGTGGCCACACTGAGAGGCAAGTGGCCTGTCCTGCTGAGTCACCCCACTGGTCCTGCTTTCTTTTTACTTTTATTTTAAAACCGTGTCTGTATGTGTGGTGTACATGTTGCATGTTACCTATACTTGATAACATGGATGTGTGTGCATGTGCGTGCACATGTGCATGGAGACCCACCTTCATTCATGGAGACAGAGTCCTTCACTGAACCTGAAGTCAATTTGTTTGGCAAGAATCCACCTGTCTGTGTCTCACAACTCTGGGGTTACTAGAGGTATGAGCCACTGTGCCTGGCTTTTTAACATTGGTTTGGGGGTATGAACCTCACCTCTTGTGACTTAAGTGCAGGCACTTAACTGAAGGGTTATGCGCTTTTTAAATTTTTACATATTTGAATATATAGTCTATTCTGGTTGTTTTTTTTTTTTTTTCTATCAACTAAACATAAACCTGAGTCACCCAGGGGCGGGGAACCTGAATTGAGGAATTGCCTTCATCAGATCAGTCTGAGAGCATGTTTCTGGGTCATTTTTAAACTTATGACCATTGGAAGAGGGCCCTGCCCACCATGGGTGGTGTCATTCCAAGGTCATGAGCTTTATGGGAAAGAAAGCTGAGCAAGCCAGAGAGAGAAGCAGGACACGGGATTCCTCCATGGCTTGCGATTCAGCTCCAACCCCAGGGTCATATTTGAGCTCCTATCCTGGTTTCCCTTGATGATGGACTGTTTTCCACCTTGGGTAGCTTTTTTTCACAGTGTTTATCACAGCAATGGACACAAACTATGTTATTACCCTATGTCATTCACTTCAGCTGCTATTCGCTTTTGATCCTATGCAACCTTTTAAATGAAATTCTGCCTTCTGTTGATAAGTGTGTGTGTGTGTGTGTGTGTGTGTGTGTAGTCTTTGCTTTTATTCTTTCTATTTCTGCCACTACACACAATGTGGTAATGGAATTCTCCTGCCTGGCTACTCACGTTAACAGGCAAAAAACATTACTATGGAAATGAAGTTCGCTGAGCAGCAGAAGATGCACGCTTCGAGATTATTACATACTGGCTTAATCCCTTTCAAAGCAGTACTAGCTGAATGTGGTAGTGCGTTTGCTCAATCCTTCCAAGTCCGGGTATTGAGGCGGGCAAATCATAGCTTTGGGGCTAGCCCAGGCTACACGGTGAGAACCTGTCTCAATACAAATAAGCAACAAATGAGAAAGAGTACATAGATTAAATAAAATAAAGTTATAACAGTTTCCAGGTCTATTCCAGGGTCTGAGCATTTCCATCAGCTCATATCTTCCTTTGTATGCCAGGATTCCCGATTCAGGTCCACTTATGACTTGTGCTTACAGGCAAAAGCATTATTATGGAAATGAAACAGTGCTGAGCAGCAGAGGATGCATGCCTCCAGGTTGTTACATATTGACTTAGCGCCTTTCAAAGCAGTACTACCTGAATGTGGTGGCACGTGCTTTCAATCCTCGCAATTCAGGATGCTGAGTTGAATCTGTGTTCTGAATGCTTCCTAGGAGCTGAGCACTTAGCCTCTGGTGCAAGGATGTGGATATGAAGCACATCATACTAAGAGTGTTGAGATTCTCCCTTCTCTCTGAGCAATGGATTTCTCCTGATTGCCTCCTAAGGTTTCATTGTATCACTTTAAGCAACTGCCTCCTTGGATGCTCATATGGTCCATCCTTAAGTTGTCTGAAGTAAATCAACTCACACCAATAGTTCAGCAAATCTAGTATATTATGCCTCAGATTCCATTTACATATTTTTGTGTTGTGTTTTGTTGATGCAGAAGCTGATTCTGGAGCTCAGATTGGCTTGGAGCTCACTATGAAGACTGGTCCCAACCTCATGGCAGTCCCCGTCCTCAGCTTCTTACATGCTGGAACTGCAAGACACATTGTCAAGCCCAGGTCCTAAATTTGAGAGGATTAAGAAATTTCTGAAAAGGAAATAAAAGACACACACACACACACACACACACACACACACCACTTGAACCACTTTCTCTGCAATTCTGAAAGGCTCTTTGACTACTAAAGCAAGTCTCTGGCAGGGGTCATTTTCCTCATATCTCAAATGAGCTCATATTTCAATGGAATCTTTTGAGATTTAACCAATATGTTCTTAGTGTTTGGAAAGTGGTAAATATTTAACCAGTGTTGGCTTTCTCTGCCCATTAAAACTCATCTAGTAAACCTATGCTAAAAAACTGAAGTTAGGATTTCTCTGTACTGTGAAGCTCCAGTGAGGCTACATATAGAATATGTCCCATGAATCCATCCATAGTGATTCCCTCAATCCATGGGATACATTTTGGGGATCAGACCAAAGTTCAGTCTTATGCTTTTTTCCAACACTAGTTTCTATGCTCATGGTATCGTCTGGCTTGCAGATCATGACCAGGCCCTTGGCTTCTCTGTAACACTGTTCACTTCCTCATTCCATCAGGGATGTGGCTGCTTTGGATGCCTGGAACTGCCTTGATGGCTCTGAAAATTTATTCTTGCATTTAGGGGAAGCTCCTGATTTTCCAAATGCCTTTCCCTGACATACATTGTTTCAGATGCCTGTAGAAATAGCAACCATGAGTTATTTATAGATGAGTATTAATGCTGCATCCATACTGACTCTCTTTATCTGCACAAGGCTTCAAATAGATTTGATAGATATTTCTTCCCAAGTTATAAATGATTTACTCTGGCTGTTCAACAAAATCCATACTACCGAAAGTGACACCTGTGACACCTTTCACTTGGAAACGTTAAGAAATGGTTTTAAAGAAGAAATAGAATTACTAAACCTGTACTATCCTTGCCTCTGTCAACTCTTGCCTAAAACAGCTCTTAAAAAGAGAATCACTATCTTAAAGACGTAGACCTACATAAAAATCAACAATAGCAAATAGCTCCCCCCCCCCATCTAAAGGATCAATAGATGTCTGGCAGGAAGGATTCCTCAGATCTGGGCCACCTCACCTCGGGCCATTCATTTTTCCAGTGGCTAGAAAGACAATGAGGTCCATCAGGGAATAATGATGACTAATGTGAGATGGCATGCCAGCAGGTGTCCATAACTACTGGGCCACAGGTGGAAGAGAAGAAAATGAAGTTCAAGCTTCATCTTTTATGTTACAGTATCAAGGGATAATATTTATTCATACTGAAAATGTTGATGGCATATGAAAATTGTCATCCTAAAACAGAGAGCTTTGGGCCAGTTACTGAATCAACAAACACGCAAAAGGCAAAATCCTGCCCAGAATTTTCTCTGACTTTTAGCTAGTTGTTCTGTATGTTAGCTAGCTACCTGGATAGATAGGCAGGTAGACTGAGAAGTAGAGAAATGGGTATGTACATAGATAGGCAATAGAGATAGAGGCAGAGACAGAGCAGTGGAAACATGAATTCATTGATTTTTTTTAATTTATTGATATATTTATTTACATTTCAAATGATTTCCCCTTTTCTGGACCCCCACTCCCCAAAAGCCCCATCAGTCCCCTTCCCTCTCCCTGTTTTCCCACCCAACCCTTCCCACTTCCCTGTTCTGATTTTGCTCTATACTGCTTCACTGAGTCTTTTCAGAACAAGGGGCCACTCCTCCGTTCTTCTTGTACCTCATTTGATGTGTGGATTATGTTTTGGGTATTCCAGTTTTCTAGGTTAATATCCACTTATTAGTGAGTGTATACCATGATTCACCTTTTGAGTCTGGGTTACCTCACTTAGTATGATGTTCTCTAGCTCCATCCATTTGCCTAAGAATTTCATGAATTCATTGTTTCTAATGGCTGAATAGTTGATTATTCATTGATTATTTTAAAGAAACTTCTGATAGATTTTATAAAATTAGAATGACAATATAAATCTTTTATCACATTACCAGTGAGCCATTTTAATGGAAAGAGATATGATTTTCCATCTTATTGACTTTGGTTTGCCTGAGGGTGATCTGCCATTTACAGTGCATGTTAGTGTTATCAGTAATTAAAATATCACTATTCATATAGCTACAAATATTTCTGGGCAGTCAATGCTTGTCTAAGTACCATCAATTCATTCACTTTCTGATTCCCAGGAGCCAGAGGGTGTAGTCCCTACCCTGGAAGCGCTAAATGTTTAGTTCACAGAACACAGAAACTGTCATGGGGAAGCAAATGCAATATTTGACAGAACCAAGATTCTAAATGATTTTGATGAGCTACATTTGGAACCAAAATTAAATACAGGTGTAAAGATTTGTGAAGTAGTTTGTGAAGTAATTGTAAAAAATTGTGATTAATTTTATGCTACCAAGCACAAAAGTAACACAGTATACCATAACAAAGATGCAATTTGTATAAAACATCTTCTATTTATTTATGCATTTACTGGTGTGATATTTTTTGTTTGTGATACACCTTTCCATATACATATATGTATGCTCCAGTGCCCATGCAGACTCATACAAATCCCAGGAGTTAATGTCCGGTATCTTTATCATGGTCCACCTTATTTTTGTGGCAATATTTCACCGACTCCCACTCACTGATTGGTTAGATAGTCTGACCAGAGACTCCGGGACCTGCCTGTCTCCATGCTCCCACCCTATGACCTTTGCTAGGGTTACAGGCACATGTTGCCATGCCTGGGTTTGTTTGTGGGTCCTGGAGGTCTGAGCTCAGGCATTAACGCTTATACAGCGAACATGTTACTCACTGAGGTAAGTCTTTGCTCCCTTCTAGAAAATACTTCCATGGCATTTTCATTTGCTTGGCCTATTATGAGAAAACTTGACAAACTGAGTCATGTGGACAGTAGTTTACTGCTTCACAGTTGTGGAGACAAAGGGCCTGAGAATAAGACCTCAGTGGAGATGGTTAGTTGTGTATCCTAGGAGTCTCTACCTTAGCTTCTCATGGACTGCAGAGAATATCTAGTGTTCACTGACAAGTAGGCCTATTTCCATGGTCTCTGCTCTCACTATCAAGTCATTTCCCAATTTCCTTCATTTTATGAGAACACTACTCACTTTGGGCTAGAAACCATCCCTAATGACTTTATCCTAACAAAATGCATTTGCAATGCCCTTGTTTACAAGCAAGCTCCTATTCTGGGCTACTGGGAATTAGGACTTCAGCATAGGTGGGAAAGTGATGCAATTCAGCCCTCAACAGGAAGTAGATACATTTAAATCACAGTTTAGGTGATGTTTCTCATCCAGTCAACACAGAGGAAGTCTAGCATAAACCTTGTCTATATTTACTTAAATATGGAATGCTCTCACATGGTACACATGGAACATGGGGTGGTAGCGCATGATAGCCAGAAAAGGAAACCAAGGAGAATATGTGAGAAACAATGGAGATGTTTTGACCCCAAAAAAAGAGATGGAGGGGCAGACAGTAGCTAGTGGCTGGGCAAGGCTGCACTAGTAATAAGTAACATGTTCCTGCCAGGGGAAGTATTGTTTGAGTTGGAAGAATGGAGGGTAGGTTTGAGACAGGGTAATACAGGGTGAAGCACCAAGACTTTGAAGCCACATGCCTGGGTAGGAGAGTTCAGAAAGACAATGTAGCTATGTAGGTAGGTCCCATGTCTTCCATTTCTTATCTATAATATAGAGATATGCAACAGCACAAACTTCACAATGGTTCAGTGAGGGTTAAAAGAAGTAGCCAGGTAAGGGAATTAGGAGATATCTGATACCTGGCATACTTCCTGGGGTTGTCATCATTGTCATCATCATCATAATCATCATCATCATCATCATCATCATTGTCATCACTGTCATCATCACCGTCACCATAATCATAGCCATCATCTGCAGAAAGCAGACACTTGAGAAGTCCAAATGGTAGGGAGAAGGGAGAAGTGATAGGAACAGGCCATGATGATTTATAGAAAAAAATAAGTTGCTCCCCTTTTCATTGTTAATAATCTCTGGAGAGTGTTTACAGCCAGGACAAGATCTGCTTGTTTCTTAGGTGAAAAACAGACATAGAATAAGCAAAGGGTACTGGCTTTCCAGCCATTTCTACAAGCATTAGCAGAGATGACTTTGCAGTTTAGTCTTAATGAATAGACTCACAATTTTGATGCAAATTTTATAACTCCATGTTGACAAAGCAAAGACTTAACAAAAACATTATATTTTTAATTGTTAAAAACATAAAATTTGTCATTTAAACCGTTTTTATATCTGGGTTTTCTAAACAAATTTGTGAAGAATTTATATATTGTCAGTACGTAGAGAGAAGTCTCAAGAGTAGGATATCGAAGTATAGTCAATGATAGAATAATATATCAAGCATAATTAACCACCAATTCCCACTGCCAAATGAATTCTGAGGGACCCAGAGATGTGGGTATGAAGTGCGGGACCTCTAAGAAGCTATGTTACTGTGTCTCAGGACAGTGGGAGACAGGAGGAGGAATATGGGGTGAAGCACCAAGAATATGAAGCCACATTCCTGGGTAGGAGAGCTCAGAAAGGCAATGTAGCTTTGTGGGTCGGTCCCATGTCTTCTGTTTCTTATCTATAATATAGAGATATGATACAGCACAAGCTTCACAATGGTGCCGTGAGGGTTACATGAAGTAGCCAGATGAAGGGAATAAGGAGGCTTAGACCCTTTTCATGCATTGGTGTTGCCATGCATTGGCTACAGATTGACTCAGTTGTGGTAATTATCACACACATTAGGGTTTCATACAGATGGATAACAAGATGTGTCTATTATAGGGGCTGACAGGATGGTTGAGGTTGAGGGAGAAGCAGTTGCATACAGGAGAAAGGCAGGCACTGCCAAGATGTACCTGAATAAAATTCAAGCCCCTGCTAAGCTGGTTGCTGTAGACAGGGCTGGGAAGTCAGTGCAGCTGAGAGCATTAGAAGAGGTCCAGGCTAAAGAGAACCAAGGTGACTGACAGCTACTGACAGGTCTCCAGACACTCTACGGGTGCTAGTTAGTACAACTGTCACACCATCCACATAAGCTGCAAGGCTCAGAGATACCAACTAACTTGCATAAAACCATAGTCATAAAAATGCAGCTTACTCAATATGCATGAAGCCCATGGTTCAGTTTTCAGTCCTACAATTGGAGAAAAAGTTCCTGGACTAGGTGGGGATGGTTATGCTCCTGTAATCCTAGCACCTGGGAAGTGGAGGCAGGTGGATTGATCTGGAGTTGAAAATCATTCTTGATTACATAGCAAGGTTAAAAGCCAAGCTGAGCTACATTGTGGGTAATCAAGGCACTTAAAGCAACTTTTCACACCACATCCGTAGTGAAGAACAGAAAGAAATTAATGCATGTACATTCGATTGCTTGCTTGATTGCGTGTGCCCACTGTTAAACAGTTCAGGGCCCTCTTCATAGGGGATGGTGCCACCAACAATGGACTGGATCTTCCCATATTGATAAAGTTATTTAAGATACCCCTTCCCCAATATGCCACAGGCCAAACCATTGCTCATTGAGACTCTTTTTTTGGTGAGCCTAGGTTGTGTCAAGTGTAGAGTTAGAACAAATCATCACACCCAAACAAAACAGAACAAACCAAGAAATGTGGAACCCAAGTTTGGATCCAGATCAGATTCTAATTTGGTGTTTTCTTATGGAGACTTCGAAATCCTGCTTCACACATAATCCTAATCACTGAGCTAGGTTCATTCTGCTCATCAAATAGCTTTCCTATGACTGAAGCATTTTGCAGGGGAAAAAAAGAGTTTATGAATGAGGTGGCCAAGTATGAAGAGATAGGAGATGCAAATATCAAACTTGGCCCCATGGATAGATAGGCTTGGGAAAATTTATGAGGTAAAGTGGCAAGAGGTTTCTGACTTGACAAAAGGTAGTGGGACACTAATACATTGCTCAGCTCAGTGACCTCCCAAATTGGTGATGTTTAAGCAAGTTAAAAGAAAGTGAAGCTAGAGGTTTTATTCAGATTTTTTCCATCGGTTTTTGAATGTTTGAATGTATTTTAATTACATTATCAATTATCAGTCATTGGAAAATCTGAATTTTTGTATCTACCCTGGAATCTGGAACAGAGTGACCCATGGAGCAGCCCTCCAAGATGGTTCCTAAGGGGTAGCTCTGCCTGTCTCTCTTGGTGAGCCTTAGGATGTTTGCAAGACAGTCAGATGATCTATTTTGTGTTGTCCCTAGGGGTGTAGGTTACAGGATTCAAATTTCAGCTCTGTATTAGGTTTCATAACCTGTGTGAGGAAGTGAAAACCCTAAGTGTCAAAAGACCTGGGTAGATAACAGAAAGATCTCACTGGGTCATAATTCCTTATGTAGTTAATCACTACAGGGTAGCCACATTCTCTTTTCTGGTAGTGGACATGACCTCCCTCACTCAATCTACACATCCATCCTCCCTCTCTCCCCTTCCTCACCCTTTCTTTCCACCTTTCCATCCTTCCACTATTTCCTTCATTCCTCATTCATCTTTATTGTCTCCTGCAAGCTTCTGTATGTCTGTCCTCTCAGACTCCTCCATAGTTATTCCTTTCAGTGATGAGCAACAGAAAAAACTCTGGACATCTGAAGCAAAAATAGGATTTATAGGAAAGATATTAGAAAAAGAACCAGAAATTAGATAAAAGAAAACAAAAGCTCTACTTAGAAATAGGGCATCATAGCACGTTGACCCACTAGAAATCTTTGAATGAATAAAGCCCAAATGTTTTTCTTTTCTGTATATGCATCATCTAATCATGAATGATGTCCCAACAAAACACAACCTAGTGGCCAACTCTAGAAGCATGTGCCATGTGAGTAAAAAGAAACACCCAGAAGAAAGTCTTTGCTGGGATCCTTCAGTTTCTATGGTGAGAACATATGCCATTGGTTCAAAGGAAAGGGGAATATTTATAAAATGATGGATGCCTAGAGACCAGAATGTTTTTGGAATAATTTTCCTGGTTAAAGCCACCTTCCACATTTTCCCTCACTTAACATAAGAAGCCTGTAGATGGTTCTTGAGCCAGTTACTCCTGGTATGTCTGCCACAATGACACATATCCTTCCAATACCAATATATCACATAGCATCTTGCAATCTACCATATATTTGCATATCTGTTAACTCATTGTATATTTAAATTTACTCCATGCTATAGGCTGAATTGTGTTTTCCCTTTGAATGCTAATGTTATTAAATTCCCAACTCCCAAAGCCACCGTGTAACTCTATTTGGAGTTGGGATTTCAAAGCGGTTATCAAATTAAAAATTAAGCTGTTATGATTGGGTTGTAATCCTTTCTGACTTGTGTTCTGTCATGAAGTAGAAATTAGGGCATACATATTATTATGAATGTAATAATAGACCAAAGGACATAAGAGGACACAGAGAGAGGGTGCTATCTGCAAGCCACATACAGAGGCTTTAGAGGAAACCAAACCTTCCAGTGCCCAGTTCTGGGTTTTAGGCTCAAGAATCAACAAACAATTCAAATTCCCTTGTTCAAGTAGCCCACCTTACAGCATTTGCTGTGGTAGTTGAGGAGACTTGGAACACTTACATAAGAAAACCAAGGATGAAAGAGACCAGGGAAAGAATTAAAGAGCCGAAGTTCCACAACAAACAAGTAGCAGAGAAACCACATTCTTTGGTTCTAAGTCAGCTTTCTCGGAGCTTTCCCATACTGTTTCTTTTCTTCCATTGTTAACATACTTCCTCTCCTTCAGTTCATCCAGGCTTGATAAAATAAGAGAATCCTTGAATGCAGTGACTGTTCTTGATAGTCACCAGAATAGCTGATCTGATCCTCACTCTCAGGTGTGAGACCTCTTCTCAAAGGTACAGTATAGAACCCTAAATGATTGTCATGTACCACTGGTTTTTCAACAGGTAATCTTATATCAACAATGGTTAGCCATTTGCTGGAAGAAGTCATAATAAATGTGATGATATATTTGTTAAGATGGCGTACTACAAATAGTTATTATGAAAGGGGCTCTGGGTCAGAACAAAGGCACCATGTTTGCAGCTTCAATTACACTGCATTTCATTACCCAACCATATCAGGTGAGCCTCTTGCAATAATCCAAATTGTACATTTTTAATTTAGGTGTAGTAGGGGCATTCTATTTATGAGTAAAGAAAACTAGCAGAGCCTGTGATATAAGAGTGAATATATCAACTGCCCTTGGGTTCCACCACTATGGTTTTTATTTTGGATTTCAGTGCTCCGTGGCTGTTGACCTCTGTTGCAACCAATTCTTCCTAACCAGCTACCCCACTGAATAAATGTGTACTTCATTCATGCCCAAAACCTTATATTTTATAGAATAGGGTGGATGGAGATAGTCCGTTCCTCATTTTCACTATGATGTATAACATGCCCAACAGAAGCTGTCCCTCAAACACACACATACACACAAGCACGCATGCACACACATCCAAACAGCTGTGTGTTTCTGGATTTGGAGACTCCATATTGTATTTAAGATGATTTCCTAAGGACTGTATCCTCATAAAGGACAAAATTAGACCATATACTTTAGGATATGCTGAAAGATTCTTAGCCCAAGCAAAATTGTTTCTTCCAGGCCAATGATTATGTCTAACACTTTACAGCCAATGAGCAATGCTCATTGATGCTGACATGGTAGAAGACAGATTGTTCCAACATGTAGAGGCTCAATGACATGACCAAAGGAAATGGGAATCTGTCTAGTATAAGTCATAACAGTAGAGCATCGTCTGATGGTAAGAAGAATACTTGTGTCAGTTCAATGAAATAACTCCTATATCTCTGTTTATACCGACTGTATGAGTAATGTTCACAGTCAATTAGCATATTTGAACTGAAAAAAATGTGTTTTGAGTGTATATATATGTCTGTGTGTTTGTGTGGGTGGCTGCATCCCACAGTGCTTATGTGGACGGAAAGTGACAGCCACAAATGTCAGTCTTCTGAATTCACCTTCACAATTTCAAGCTTACCCCAGGGAAATGATTTTTAATGGAAATACCAGAAAATGTGAATGTATGCCTTGTTTGATATGGGTCTCTACTGTGTGTGCCAGGCTACTGGGCCCACAGGCTTTGGAGATTCTTCTTTGTCTGCTTCCCAACTCATGGTAGCAGCACTAGGGTTACAATGTGCACCACCATACCCAACCTTATGTATGCACTGGGAATATAAAATCTGGGCCTTATACTTTACCTCATGAACCACCTCACTGATGCAAGGGGAAAAATTATGGAGACTTTCATGAATTATAATGTTAAAGCCAAAGAGATCATGAACATGGGGTTTTTATCTAGATGTTGGTCAAATACTAAGAGAACTTAGAAAAACACATAGATCTTTTCAAAACTTTAAGATGACCAGACCCCTAAAATTTGAAAACCAAGTCAACGGTGTGAGTCTTATTTTTGAAAGTGTGTAGGGCACTCAGATTTGTGTGCAACCCTGCATGCCTGTATGAGTGTCTGTATGTCATTTGCTACTTTGAAAACGGGAACAAACAATGACAGCTTATACTTTTCAGCTAATAGGTATATTTCTGTAATATAATTTTAATTGTTGGGTTTATAGTGTCCTATAATATGCAGTGATTTATCTAACAAATTCCCTGTTGGGAACCTAACGAACTTCAGAACTGTAAGAAGTATTGCTGGAATAGATAGCTTCGCAACTTTACAACTGTGTGTTTTTTCCTAGGAAAGGATTTTAATGGAAATATCAGAAAATGTGTATGTACAAGTTAAGTCTTAAGATTTGCTATTGCCACCATGCCATATCAGAGGAGAAAAGTTGGATCTGCACTTAAGAGAATGCACTATTGTTGCAGAGGATTGAAGGTCAGTTTCCAGTACAATGCCAGGCCGCTTACAACTGCCTGCAACTCAAGCTCCAAGGGAAATCAGTGGGGTTTGTGTGTGCAGATTCTATCCCCATATACATATGCACATAATTAAAAGCAAAATTTAAAGAATGTTATTCTAAAATTCATTCTCCGCTGCAGTATGTGTCAAAATGGTAGAAGGAAGAATTTTAATGTTTGTACCATTTAGGAATTTTAATGTTTGTATATAAAGTAATGTTTGTACGTTTGAACTATTATGCCAATCATAGGTAGCAGGTAGCAATGCAACATATACACACACTCTCTCCTCTCTCTCTCTCTCTCTCTCTCTCTCTATATATATATATTATATATTATTGGTTATTTTATTTATTTACATTTCAAATGTTAGCTCCCTTCCTGCTTGTCCCCCTCAAATCCGTCCCTCTTCCACACCGCTTTATGACAGTGCTCCCCCACCCACCCATTCCTGCCTCACTGCCCTAACATTCCCCTATGCTGGGGCATTGTGCCTTCACTGGTCCGAGGGCCTCCCCTCACACTGATGACAGATAAGGCCATCCTCTTCTACATATGCAGATGGAGCCATGGCCCCTCCATGTGTATTCTTTGGTTGGTCATTTAGTCTCTGGGAGCTCTGGGGGTTCTGGTTAGTTGATATCATTGTTTTTCCTATGGGCTTGCAAACCCCTTTAGCTTCTTCAGTCCTTCCTCTAACTCTTCTATTGGGGTCCCTGTGCTCAGCCCAATGGTTGGCTGTGAGTATCTGCATCTGTGTTGTTAAGTCTCTGGTACAGCCTCTGTGGAAACAGCTAGATCAGGCTCCTCTTAGCAAGCACTTCTTGGCATCAACAATAGAGACTGGGTTTGGTGGCTGCAGATGGGATGCATCCCCAGGTGGGACAGTCTCTGACTGGTCTTTCCTTCAGTCTCTGCTCCACTCTTTGTCCCTGAATTTCCTTTAGACAGGAGCAATTCTGGATTAAAATTTTTGAGAAGGATGGGTGACCCCATCCTTCAACTGGGGGTCATGCCTAACCTCTGGATATAGTCTCTACAGGTTCTCTCTCCCATTTGTTGGGTATTTCAGCTAATGTTACCCCCATTGGGTCCTGGGAGCCTCTAGCTTTCCTGGCATCTGGGACTTTCTGTTGGCTACCCCCAGTTCCCTGTCCCCATTGCTATACACCTCTGATCAATTTCCTGGCCCTCTGTATATCTCTGTCTCCCTCCACACCTGATCCTGCTCCCTTTTCCTTTCTTCTCTCTACCTCACAATTCTCTCCCACCCTCTACCTCCTGTTATCATTTTGTTTCCCCTTCTAAGCAGGACTGGCACATCCACACTTTGGTATTCCTTCTTCTCTAGCTTCATATGGTCTGTGACTTGAATTGTGGGTATTCTGAGCTTTTTCCCTAATATCCACTTATCAGTGAGTCCATACCATGTGGGTTCTTTTGTGACTGGGTTACCTGACTTTCAGCCAGACATTTTTGATTGAATTACCTGTTTTTTAAATTTACATTTATACAGCAATGATCTTGCCACTTCCCATTAACACAATATATACTTACACAGACAGAAATACCTACAGATAGAGAGACAGAGCCATCTCACCTATACACATACAGAGAGAGAGAGAGAGAGAGAGAGAGAGAGAGAGAGAGAGAGAGAGAGAGAGAGAGAAAGGAGAGAGCGTGGTAGAATGAGAGTTTTTTTCCCCATGACTAGACTAGTTTGGATCAATGCCACCTGTAAATTTCAATATATGCAACAAGTACAGTGGTAATGAACAGGGATTTGTTATGATGTGTTTTTACACATAAAATAACACAATAGTGAGGGACAGATCCCAGAGATTATCAACACTAACCAGTGCAAAAGAATTATTGTAACAATTCCCAAGTATCAGAAGACTCCAGATTCTGGCTGCTTTTTTTCTCCTGATGCCTATCAACTAGCAGTGAGACTGCAGGCATGCATATGCCTGTGCATGTAGGATGGGAACGGCATTACTGATAGCAACAGTTGTAGAACAGTGTCCAAGAGATTCTAAAACCTGGGGATGGTTGGAAAGAGGTTGGCAGCCAGGAGTCTAGGATGAAGGATCAAGAAGAGGCTCTGTGGCTGCCTGCATTGTTGCAGACACCCATTCTGCAGCCCCACCCTTCTCTGTTTCTTTCATTTACATGGTACTGGTGGGCCATGAAGGAAAGTAATCTTCACTGCCTCGGGGCTGTGGCTTTTGAAGCACCCAAGCATAGGACTTTCAGTCTCTCTCTTGTCCTGTAATATTGGTATGAGGAGCAAGACTCAGACATTAGGATCAATGCAACTGCATCCCTAGGAGCAGAACTCTGTTTACCTGTTGGCCATATAAGTTAGGAGTAAGAAATGAAACCTTATTGAGTTTTGAGCATTAACATTTTATAGTTTAATTAGCCTAGTTTAATTAACACTAAGGTCATAAGGGATAAAGGATGGAAACTAGATTTATAAACAATCACCCAGAAAGTATTGCTAATCATGGACCCTTTAATTTCAACAGGGTGTTCTGGAAGTCATGTATATGAAAGCTAGAAGCAGGATGGCTTTGGGGAGTTTTCCTTCCCTGCATGGCAACCATGGTCTAAACCTCTTCATGATACTCTAAGACTAGTTTGGAATTACTGGTCTGAACATAAATAACATCTGTAGCTGGCTTGAGTGTTTGACTCAGATAGACCAGTCTACATTAGGAGATGACTCAAGCTGTCAAGTAAACCTGAGATCCTCAGATCCCTGATGCAGAATATCACTGACATGATCCTTAAGGCCACCACTGTACAAAAGAGTGGTCAAATGGACACTTTAAGGGGAAAGAAAAAGTAAGTCCCTCACTGATCTTTCTATTTTCTGGAAAGGACTTTGTGAGAGATATTTGTAGAACTTCTACTTTTTGTTCCTAAGTGAAGCACCCTGGGGATTTCAAGCAGCGGGAAGCTCAGTAGAAAGCTTGCAATTAACCAATTAATATGATGGAATGCAAGGTAAAAACTCAAAAAAATGGGCCAAGAGAAAGATCATCCTGGCCCCGAATGAACAGAACGGGCTGTTTATATTTATCGGGTTAGCAATGCGTATGCCAAGCTCTGCCTTCGATTATGCTGTGTGGGAAGGTGCACAGGCCTGCTCCATCCGGGAAGAGGATTTTAATGATGAGTGTTTTATAATGGACAGCCACATGCTGACTCGGGAACTTTGCTAAGTCGAGTCTGCTGGGAGCAGTTCTCAGTTCTTCCTTTTCAGTTTAGAACCCTTGGGCCATATGTGTTTGTACACACACACACACACACACACACACACACATATATATAATTTTATTTATTTACATTCCTTCTTGTCACAACCTTCTAGATGAAAAACTTCTGCTGTGCTATATTCTGTTAGTGAACCGGGGTAAGTTTAAGAGTTGACGAAGTACAAATTGGGACTTCTGAACTACAAAGAAGTCCTGTTTCTAGAGTCCATAACTTGGATTACTTCTCTTGCTGTTTTGACAAAATAGCTGACAAATGTAGCTTAATTAAGATGGGGTTTATTTCAGACCACCGGTCCAAGGTACAGTTTACCATGGCAGCAAAAATTTTCCAATAGGAGTTAGAGGCAGCTGGTCACACTGCATCTACAGTTTAAAACGGAGAGAGATGAATGGTAGTACTTAGCTTGCTTTCTCCTTTTGAGTCAGTCCAGGACTCTAGCTCAAGGAAGAGTGCCACCCCCACAAGAAGGGCCTTCAGTCAACCTATACCACATGCTTCCTTTTAGATATGCCCAGAGGTTCATGTCCTATCCTGTCAAGGTGATAGTCTATATTAACCACCTGCATACCTTCTGCTTCTGGTATATCTCATCACAATTCTAACTAACATAGATTATAGGGGTAAAACATATACCTTATATATGTGGTATCTCTGCTTATCAACATGCTTTACCAGCACAGTAGATGCAATGGCAAGTTTATGTACCAACTTGACTTGGCTACAGGATACTCAGGTATTTGTGGACACATTCTGTATGTTTCTGAGTGAATAAGTGAATCTAGTAAAGCAGATTATTCTCTCCAGTGTAGAGAAAGCTCATTGAATTTTTTGGAATCCTAAGTGTGGCCAAGAAGACACAGCATATACAGAATGGTACAACGGTCTCTTGCCTGACTGCCTAGTGTTCAGATACGAGTCTCTGATGCCAGCCTTACCTGAGATACCAGCCATCCTACTGCTCAGTCTTGAAGCAGAACTTCTGCTCTTCCAGGGTTGAAAGCTGGCCTGGCTTCAGATGGCAACTGAAGGCACATTCTCTCCCCGGTGGCCACCTCTGACTACAGGTCTTGAGGCATGCCAACTACCATAATCACATGAGCCAATTCAACAGATTAAATTATTTATTTTAATGTATCTATTAGTTTTTCAAATGAAGTCTGAAAAATAACAGAAATAACACATCAACCTGCATAGAGGTTCATACTATTTTTTACTGACTAGAAGTCAGGATATTTGAAATTAAATATACTTTCTAGGGTATTTGGGGGCTGATGTCATATCAGACACTGGTGACTCTGAGTCTTAGGGTTTGATTCAGAATTCTTCTATCCTTTACTTAATGTTGTTAATTTCCAGAGAATATTTGGCATTTATTAATTGCTGCCGAACTTCATGGCCAAAGAGCAAGTATGTTGGATGCATTTATATATATTCTGCAGTACCAGATCTCTCTAGAGCTAACACATGATCTGGTTCTTGTTCAGCTAAATTTTGAATTTTCAGTAATTAAAAAGTTATACTTCAGATTAGTTTTGTATTTGGCTAACAATGAACAACCTTAAAGTAAATTTTATTTACTTTAAGTAAATAAAAAAGAGTAAAAAAAGAAATTTTATTTCTCTAAACTCTTGTGCAGGGAGACACCTTTGCACTTTTGTATGTCTTTGGCCAAAAGATCTTACAGACCAACTTTGTAGAAAAGGTATTCATCATTGCTATTCTATCTCAAATGTCTTTATTGGGGAAATTCTTTCCTTATTCCTTAGAAATCCTTGGAAAACTCAAGTTACCACAGGTACATGCTTACATTATAGGAATTACCAAATTTATTTTATATTTTCATTTCTTTCTAATTTTTATTTATTTTGTCTCTGTCTGTATGCCTGTCTTTCTCCATGCATGCATGCAATTGTAGATAAGAGGCCAATGTCTACTGTCTTCTGCAATCCCTTTCCACCTTATGCTTTGTTGAGACAGGGTCTCTCATTGATCCTAGAGCCTTCTGAATTGGGTGTACTGGATGACCAGAAGTCTCAGGGCTCCCCCTGTCTCTGTCTCTCATTGCTGGGATGTGTTATGTGGGTTCTGGGGGGAATCAAATTCATGCCCTCATGCAGCCATCTTCCCAGCCTCATATCTTTCCATTTTCGCCTTTGCTTTATCTGTGCAGGATAAGCCTCTAGAGACAATATTGGTAGTGTATCTGCTCATGTTGTAATGCTGTCCTATGAATGCCAGCATTTTATAGTATACTTATCATCCAAACCCTTGAATGGGTTAATGAAGGTAGCCTTTTGACAATGCTTATGAGTTAAGTTTTATAATCCAAGGAAACTGATATTTGGGTATGTGAAGAGATTAAATAACTTTAGTCTTTTTCTGTCTGAAGCAAGATGTCTTTCCTATGTTGCTGGGATTACAAGCATGCAAGCATGCATTGTCTTGATGGTACTTACTTACTGTTGGGTATATCATTATTCTCTAGTTGGTGGCTCTACAGCTGCCAGTCTAGAAATTTTCTTCAGGAGTCTTCCTAAAGTAGGTCTGGAATTTCCTTATTCCTAAAGAATTAGGATTTGTCTACTGCAGTGAGTTATACCCTTCCATGACATCTGAATCCACCATTCATTTCCCATGGAGAACTATGCAAGTTTTAGGGAGATTGATCAATTTCAAAGTCTCCTAGAGGACGGACTAGTAGACAATAATTTACAATACTCTTAAAATATAAATTTCTTTTTCACCACAACTGTACACATACTTTCAAATTTCATACTTAATGAGAGCTTTGGGAGTTTTAGAGAGAATGACTGTAGGAGAGATCTGTAAGGATAGTAGAAAAAGGAAATACTCTTTGTCCAGACCTGGGTCCACCTGTTGACCTTTATGTTCTCGTGCATGACCTTTGTTCCCCAGTGGATTCCTAGGGACTTAGTGAGGATATGCCTCTTGGTGAGCTAAAGGAGGCATGGGGATTATTCCTGAATCATTTGGATTCTGCTAGGGATGTCCCATGTATTAAGAGAGCCTCTTTCTCATCAGAATCCATGAACCTATTTGTTTAATAACAATAAAATGGATGGTCCTTGTAGAGTGCCGAAACACAGAGTACTAGAAAAGATGAGGCCCACATAGACACTTATCTGTGGCAGGTGCCTGGCCTCGGATGATTTAAGCCAAGTCTGAAGATGTCAGTCTAAAAATAGTTTGATTAAAGGGAGATCTGGTCTCTGAGTGTAGGGAGGGATTTTCCTGCGGGTGTGGCTCACTGAATCCTTTCCAGCACCCCTCAGTTTGTGTTGAGTTCATCGCCATTGTCTCTGCCTTTGTAGGAATGAGTCTGCCTAAAAGGAAGGAATTGAGTAGAAAATGGGGGTGTGGCTGAAATAGCTTGGAGGCCCTGCTGGCCTAGAAAAGGGACCGCTAAGACCCCAGCAAGTCTCTGTGGTGGCTCTGGGATGTTTTCTTTAGATTAGATTCCAATTACACTTAGTGAGATATCTCAAAAGACATCTGTTCTTAGAGTGGATGTAAAGTTGCTTTCAAGCTCTTAAGGAAAGAACAGAAAACACCCCTTACAATGACATTTTGTGCTAAATGTCTATATTTTTTTTACAGTTTTTCCCAGGTCTGGAGAAATAGACAGGACACTGTTGATTCTCCGGCTAAACACTTAAGCAGGAACATGTTACAGGGATACCCCATCTCACAGAATGTTTGTACCTTGGAGGCAGCACTGTTTCCTGAGTGCTTCAATCATTGTTTAGCGATGCCGGAAGTAAAAAGGGTTATTTAAACTCAGAGTTGAACATAGAAACTAAGAATTTGTATTCACTGGATCACTTTCTTCTAACTCCTTGTCTACTCCTCCCCTGACTCATGTCTCACGCAGACGACCTTCACTGCTTGCTCTATCAGATGAAGAGACACCACCAGTCATACCTGTGAGATGAACCTGCATTCTAAGTTCTTCTAAATTATAGCCTGCATTTCCTATCTTAGCAAACCCTTCTGCATCTGTGAAGGACACTCCTGATGAAATCTTACATGTATATATTTCCCCACCAGATAAATATGCCCAGAAGACTGTCTCCAGTGCTCGCTAGCTGGTTGAACCTGACTTCCCAGGGCATAAATAAGTTGGACCATTGAAGCAATTTGAGTTCTATATGAACCACTACAGGTATTAATGCCCTGACTCAGGATACTGCTTAGAGTTTCTTCCAAATAACAGGCCTTTCCACAGAGGGTATCTAGAGCAGAAGCTCCAGACAGAGAGGTGACAGTCAGATCCTTTGTCATTCGAGTAAATTTAGGCCACTGTGTTCTGAGAGGGGCTTTGGGGGTAGCAGTGACTTCCTATGCTGTTTAGAAAGGTGGCAGAGTCCCAGAGGACCTAATTGTACTTAAACTTGATCTTCAGAGCAGACATGGGAGAATGCTCCATTATGATTCCATGTGAGCTATTACTGTGACCAGTATGAAATGAGAATTGGTGACAGGGGCTTATTTTAAATGTCCTTGCCAGTCAGCACAGAGCATGGACCATAGAAGACTTGAAGCTGTTCTTTTCTTGTTGTAAAAAAAACGTAGCTAATAAATATGTAAATCACACTATCTTTATTCATAACCTGGCAGGGATCAGACATGAAAATAACAGCCAAAATCCACTATTTTATCTATAATATTATGTTGAGTTAATATTGAAAAACCTCAAACACTGAGGAAACAACATGGTAAAAAAAAAAAAAACAAAAAACCATTATTTTCCTAGTCAACTTCTAGGTGAGCAGTATTTAACAGGCCTGTCAATTCTCTCCGCATAGGCTCAGAACCTGAAATTGTTCAGGTTCGCATACATATATATATATTTCTTCCTTTCCTTACCCACCGTGTACTTTCAGCTGAGCATACATTGCCTCATTCTTCAAAGGCAAAAGCTCATGTTGCCTCCCTCCGATGATTACACTGCTGCCAGATACTGCTCCCTCAGCCGTGGCCCCGTCCTTCTTACTATTATTAGGACATTCAGAATTGTCAGCAAAAAAAAATCCCTCCTGCTTTCATTCTTTTATTTGGACTCTGGGACTCTCTAAGGTGGAGGAAGTCCTCCGGGACAAAGCCTTCACTGTGGTCTCATCCATCCTCAGTCCCCAGCCTGTTGGTGTCTTTCCCTGCTCCATCCTTATGCAAACCCTGGGGACTCCTTCACATTACTAGTGGGGCTGAGAAATGAACCTCCTGTTTCCTTGGAAGGTGTATTTTGCTCTGGGTCATCCAATTATTCTCACCTACAAGAGTAATTACTACGGAGTCCAGGGGCTTTTGGAGTTGGATAGTATCTGAGGTTACCCGTCTGAGCTGACACTGGGATCTCTCGAGGAAAGAACTTCGGGAAGATGGAGATGAATTCTTGCCCCTGCTGTCATTTTGTCAGCTTTGTGACACAACCTCAGCCAATTCCCTTTCTTCTGAGCCTGTATTTCTAATCCACATAATTGAGCTGATGATGCAGTTATAGATGAGGGGAGCTCATGAGGTGAGTGTTAGCAAGGTAAGGGGCAGGGAGGAAGTGGAAACACATGGCAGAGGAGGAACTGAGAGTTCTATATCTTGATCTGAAAGCCGCTGAGAGAAGACTGTGGTCTAGGGAACTAAGAGGAGGGTCTCAAAGTCCACTCCCACAGTGGCACACTTCCTCTAACAGGGCCATGGCTAGTCCAGCAAGGCCAAATCAGTGCCGCTCCTTGGTCCAATCATATTCAAACCAACACAAGCTCTTACCTTCATTGCACAAAGTATGTTGTGAGTCCCATGACAAGACTTACAGGGGCTCTGTGGCTTAATTCCTGACTTAGATGATGAGCTTGCTGGTTAATCTTGATTGTCCATTTGGTTGGATTTAAATTTACCCTGGAAACACACTTTGGAGTGCATCTGTGCGTCTGCTTTTAGAAAAGTTTAATGGAGGAGAGAAGTCCCCACAAATGTGGGCGGCGCTATCCCACTGGCCGTGATCCAGGATTGAGTAAATAAAAGGATGTGAGCAGAACACCAACATTCATGCCTCTTTAGTTCCTGATTGCACATGCGCTGTGGTCAGCCACCTCATGCTGGCCCATCGTGCCTCACATGCCATGATGAGCTGTATCTCTACAAAACATGCCCCAAAATGAACGCTGTTTTCCTTAGGTTTCTTTAGGAAAATTTTCCATTACAACAAGAACAGTACTGAATACAATGAACAATGAGGTGTCTGCTGCTCAGCTCCCCCATAGATGTGGTGGTGACCAATACAGCCAAGCACATCAATTTGTGGTCAACTCCACAGACTCCTGTTTAACTGAAGATAAAACCCCACAGGGACAAGAGAGGCGACATGGTTGTCCAAGTGTGCAAATCTAAGATCACATACTCATGCATGAATTCAGTGGCCAAGGCTGGCTCCAAAGAGTACCAGGATGGACACAAAGCAGTGATCTCTGTAGACATTTCTTTAACCCCCCTCCCCAATGCTTAGAAAAGAAAAAATACTGGGAACTTTGGCCAATCAGGTGTTACTATACAGAAGCTACCTACCTCAGAGTTTCAGAAAAGGGATGGAGACAAGAATGCAAGTCATTTGAAGTCTTTATAAAAACTTTCTGGAAACCAGAGTTCATGATCCCAAGCTCCAAAATCTAGAGTCAGTTCCCAGAAAAGTTTTGTTATACTAGATGTGAAGGCTTCTTGATCCCAGGCCACCATGAACATTTCCTGTTTCCTTTGACTCATCAGATGGAAGACCAGGGGATTTTCTCCTACCCATCAGCATTTGGCATAGGAGAGCTCTTTGGTTGCTCAAGAAGAAAGTCCCACCACACTGTACTGTGTCAATAAATGATACACATTTTGTTTCTGTGGGTTTTTTCCTTCCTTGCACAGTCATTTCTCATTATTTGCCATGGCTATACTTTTTAAAGTTTCCAGGAACACTGAGTTAGGGAATATTCAACTGTAGTTTTCCACAGAAGATCAGGTTTAGGATTCGAGCTCCTGATCACATACTTGCTCATCAGGTGATACATAGCCTTTACGTGCTCTCCAGGTAAAATGTGTGTGTGTGTGTGTGTGTGTGTGTGTGTGTATGTGTGTGTGTGTGTACATGTGTGTGCATATGTGTGTGCGTATGTTTGTCCAAGTGTGGAAATTTAAGATCACATATTCATGCATGAAGTCAGTGCCCAAGACTACTGGCTCCAAAGAATACACACACACACACACACACACACACACACACATATACACACACACAGATTACTTGACATAGGATACATGTCACACAGCACTGTATGTACCTCATTCCTGAATGGGACTATATATGTTTCCATATGGTACATTCCAGCTATCTTGCACTTGGCAGCATTGGACAACAGTTTTCTGTGCTTAGGGGGCCAATCCAAATAGCAAAGCCAGCAAACAAAACCACAAAGTCAACAATGACAAATCATGTTTGAGAACAGACCACAGAATGGCCATTGTTTACATTATGAGAGCTTTTCAACACTGCAGTTCATTGCTTCATTTAACTTTCATCTGGGTTTGTGAGCTTTGAGTTGTATGTTCTTTATTACTCTGTGCATGTCCAGAGCAATCAAGACAGTGCTATGTGCATTAATGTTGGACTTACAATTGAATTTTAGTGTATATGTGAATCTACAAACTCAGAAACTGAATAATGGACTCTGCTATTAGTGATTGGCTAGTGGTACTATGAGGGTTTTTTGGGGAGGGCAGATCAATGAGCCAATGTCCTTTAGCAATCAGTCCATCAACCCCGCATTAACTTTACCCAACACTGGAATTTGTCACAAAGCTGGTAGGGCATAGTGGTTATCTGAATATCATCTAGGACAAGAGTTGACCTTTTTATTCTGAAAAGTTCTGATAGTAAGTGGTGAAGACTTGACAGCCATATGCAACCAAAAATAACTGCATATCAATAGATGTGACTGAGTTCCAAAAGAACATTATTTCCAAAAGCAAGAGTGGCCCTGAAGATTGCAGTTTTCTGACCCAAATATAGGTTTCCATTTGTGTGCACAAAGAGTGGTCTTCTAGCTGCTTCTTAAATGTGTCATCTTTCACAAAAGCCTACAGGATGCCAAGCAGGACAGTCTTGGTAGGTCAAATAACAAATTATTCTGTAATACTATACTAAAAGTATCCTTTATTTCTCCACGCAGCAACCTGAAAGCCCACAGTTGTCGCATTTTGAGAGGAGAGACAAATAAGTACAAGTTACCACCATCACCTTCACCATTGCCAGCATTATCTTTATTTTACTACCAATGCAACATTACCAGTGCCACCACCAGTGCCATCACCATTAGCGACACCATTACCATCACTGTCCATTGTTGTCACCATGATCCTCAACAACTCACTAATTTAACACTGCATTTTGACAGTGCTTTCAGTGCTCTGTGCCTATACAATAATCACTGTAGTAGATTCTATTTTTATCTTTATATTATCAGAGAAAAGTGAAAGCACAGAGATGTTAAGTGCTTGGTCTAGTTACAATTAGGGGCTGTGCATCTTTTGTTTACAACTGATGGTTTTTCTTTTTTTTTTTTTAATGCTAGATGCAGAAGTCACATATGCAGACCCATTTCCATCTTCAAAAGCCTATTTCATGGTTAGAGCCATTTGTGTATGCTGCTATTTATGTCTAGATGCCCTTTTACTGATGCCTGTCTATTCACCTTTGAAAACATGTGGAGATCATATATGTCTCCGTTGTGATTATTTTCTTGTCTTCTTGTTCTCACCCTCTCCATACACAGAATAGTAACTCCCTCCTTAGAAGTAATTCTGAATCTCTTCCATATTTTTAACATAAGACAGTGAATTGCAAATATTTGTGGATGTGTACATTGGTACTACTCATGTCTGTGTCTTTCCAATGTAATATAGTCTCTAGCACACAGTACGTGCTTAATACATGCTTACTGGATATAAATATATTACTGGCCTACTTAGAGTAATGTTCAAATGATTATTTCTGGAATAAGCTATTAAGAAAAAGAAAAAAGAATGTCATCTTAGGTTGTACTTGTGTCCCTCTATAGCTCAGAGTTATTTAAAGGGGCAATTGCTTTGTTCTATCAGGGAGGCTACATCATTCCCTGGAATGTCAATCTAAAAGCCATCTAGGATGTCATCCATGAAATTACCTCAACTGCTCTATAATAAAACTGACATTCTCATTTCACTGTGACTACATTCATCATTTTATTGTCCCCTCCAGGGGCAGAAGTTGTAGGTGGCCACTACGGCTGGAGAGACCTGGTTCCAGTACCAACCTTACCCTGTGAGGCTCTGGAACTGGGGACAGGATCTTAGCTGTTTTGACTCATGGTTGTCTATGTAACATGAGACTCAACAATTCCCTTTTATGCAGAGCTGTCCCAGATTGCAAATGAGACATTGCATGTCAAATACGTTGGGAATATGCAGAGCAATTTGAGACTAGTGTTTCTATAATCAGGTTTATTAGTATTTCATTCATTATGAATCTCAATATTTGAATTTATCCCATTTTCACAGACTCTGTGGCCTGATGGCACGGTATGGAAAGTGTGCCATTGCTCCCTGCCCCCGTGTTCATCATGGCAGACAGTACTAATCAACAGCAGCACTATCTGGTCTCCTGATCTTTCTAAGCACAATGCCTAATCATGGACATAGTTCTCAAATTGTTGGTCCTGGACAGTCGACTTTAACTCTTTTTTGTAATCGACAAACTTTTGCACATGGGGACATGTTCCTACTGTGCATGTAGAGTACTACCATTACAGAACCCACACTGTACAAGAACCATGGTGCCAATCTGAGAACACTGAATGCAGTCCACAACATGCTGATGGATCACATTTGTGAATATTGTGGTTGCATTAAATTGCACGAAGAGTTTCTAAATGGTTATTTTCAGCCCCTGATCTTGGGTTAGGCTTTGCAAACTGTTCCTCCACCAAGCAGCTTGCTATTGGTAGGGGTTAGCCTATAAACTTAGCCCTCTCTGATATACTGGACCCCAGTTCTTCCTCTGGAAAATAAGATGAATGCCACAAGCCATGAAGCCTCTTGGGTGAATGAAAGGAGACAATGCACAATAGAACCCTTTGTAAACTCTGTGGTGCTAGCCAAACTTAGCGTCGTGACTTGGATCCTGATAGACATTTCTTAGTCTTTGGAAATTAAATAACAACACATGTAAAAGCTTTGCTCAACAAACACACGTGACTTTCTCATTATTAAAGTCTTCTCTTTGTGTTTATCTTTCTACACCAAGTATATTCATATTTTTTTGTTTGTCCTTGTTTGCAAGCACTTTAAATCTATTATAAGAGCATATCAAGTGCCACTTGCTTTCAGCAGGGCCCCAAAATATGAGAATGTAATAGGTGTCAAGTACTTCACATCCTTGGCAGAGCATGGTAGGTAACTGGAAATCTTGTTCCACTCCGAGGCCTGAGGGGTAAACGTTGGAGGGAAGATGGTTCAATTCACCAAATTACTAGAGTGTGGTTCCACTCTCTGTTCCTTAAGTGAGTAGAAGAAATTCTGCATAACTTGAAGTCAAGGGAAAGACACTGAGGGAGTCACACACAGGGCCCAAGCTGGACACACAGAAGCCTCAGGGAAGACTCAGTGAAAGAGATCAAAGATGTCCTGGAGAAGCAACGTGGTCCTGAGAGTTGTGTAAGGGGTGAGGAGCCCAGAGCCTGAGGACAGTGGTCCACTGGTGCTGGGAAAGTTGTCCCCACAATTCTCTATGATGGTGGAGGAAGGACCTCTTCCCAGATGCTATGAGAGAAAAACAAAGCAAACGTGCGCTTTCTACCCTCCATCCATGGGAAGCAGTGACAGGTCACAGCAATACCCACTGGAAAGTCTAGTTCTGTTAGCTTCTAGGATCTGGCCTGTGATGTTCAGAAACGAGAAACGGATGGCAGATACCAAGCACTCAACCTGAAGCAAATTTTGGTTGAGAAAGGAATTCCCAGTGTTCTGATAGTCCCGTTCTACCCGGTTGAACAGAATGTTTTAGGATGGACTTAACATGAGGGTTATGAATCAAGGGATTCGTTGTTATCGCAAAGCCATAGGAAAGCAACCTTGTTTACCAGCTGTAGAAGTTTTCTGGTAGAATTTTGGGGGTCATAATATATACAATCATATCATCTTGAAATAGCAATACTTTGACTTCTTCCTTTCCAATTTATATTCCCTAAATCTCATTTAGTTGTCTTATTGCTCTGGCTAGAACTTCAGATACTCTATTGAAGATATACATAGCGAGTGGGCAGCCTTAACTTGTCCCTGATTTTAGAGGAATTGCTTTAAGTTTCTCTCCATTTAATTTCATGTTTGCTATCATCTTGCTGTATATTGCCTTTATTGTGTTTAGGGAAGTTCCTTATGTCTTTCATCTCTCTAAGACTTTTAACTTGAAAGGGTTGTGAACTTTGCCAAAGCATTTTTCAGCTTCTAGTGAGATGATCATGTGTGTTTTTTTCCTTTCAGCTAACTTATATGGTAGATTCTGTTGATGGGCTTTCATATATTGAAATACCCATGCATCCCTGGGATGAAGCCTTTGTGATCATAGCGGATGGTGATTTTAATGTTTGCACTCAGTTTGGGAGTATTTTATTGAGTATTTTTGACTTCATATGAAAATTGGTCTGAAATTCTTTTTTTTTTTTTGAGTTTTTGTGTGGGTTAGATATCAGGATGACTGTGGCCTCATAGAATGAGTTTGATAATGTTCCTTCTGTGTCTCCTTTGTGGAATAGTTTGAGGAATATTGGTATTAGCTCTGCAGAGGGGAAGGGGATGTGTGTGTGTGTGTGTGTGTGTGTGTGTGTAGGGGCACGAAGAGGAGAGCGTGGTAGCTGTGATAGAGGTGTAATGTGAATAAATTAATAAAGAAGAAAAATCAATCAATGGTCCTGCCTGAGTTTTCATTCTATATAGGACATGAAGTTGGATTTGAAGAGACAAAGGCAATAAAAATTAAACCATATTCAAAGGACAGAATTTGCCTATTGTACTTGGTTTTCTTTCCTGGGCTTCTTGGCAAATCATTGCCTTAAGAAGGTTAATGGGTTTTGGAAAAACATTATGATTATGAAGAGCGCATGCACTGTGGCTGCTGCAGCATCCTTCCTGCACTCTTCCTTTACCTGCTGTATCAGCATTATCCTCCCCTGACTCAGCCACAGCCTGAAGGTGGTTGCATATCTCCCTATCTCCTATTCCATGTACTTAAAACTATTACATTTTATTTATCTATTTTGTATGTTCAAGGTGGCACGTGTGCTATGGTGAATTTATGGAGATCATAAGTTGGCTTAGACTTGTGAGAGTCAGTTTTCTCCTTACCACAAAATGAATCCTGTAGATCAAACTGAGATTCTCATACTTGTCAGTAGGAACCTCTATCTGTTGAGCCATCTTGCCTGTCTTACATGTACTTGGGTCTGAGACTGGAATTGGTTTGATTTGGTTGTTTTTTTTTTTTTGTAACTGACACCTATGCTCTCCTGTCTTGTCCCTCTTGTGAGTAGCCGTCATGCTTACAGTGATACTATATTATTGTTGGCAATGCAATTAGCTAGATTTAGAGGTACCACTTTATAGCTGGAAGGTAGGATGCTGTTTGAGAGACAGGCATGGAAAACATGGTTTTTTGACTCCAGGAAGGAATACTCATTGTAATAGGTGCTTAAACTCTGGTCTTGTCCTGCAGTCCTGGAGTGCTGGGTCATGAAAAGAGGAGCACACAAAATGCCCCCCTTCTGTAGACTGAAGTCTCTTCTTGAGAAACAGTTCCTAAGTTCTGATATTCACTGCAAGTGTACATGACTGCATCTCATGACATTTTTACTCAATAAGGATGTAGAAACACAAAGTTATTCACAAAATATCCTAAAAATATATGAAGTGAGACTATCACTTTAAATAAAACTGACAAATTGACTTGCCAATGCCAAAATTCAAGGGAAAATTAGAATTTTCAAAAATTTCATATTTGCCACCATGACCTTGGCAGGCTTTTTGATGTTAACAAATGTAACTTTTTGATGTTGTGTGCAAAAGACACTTATAAATCATTATAACTCCATGAATTGATGTATGTATGAAGGAGTAAAAATGTTCATGGGTTGAATATATATGCAAAGAATGAAACTGAACTGATAGGTTTTAATATAACCATGTATAGAAAACTGGATTGATTGTCTGCTTGAACTAATCTTTAAAAATGTACTTACTTTCTTGACTTGGCTATCCTAGTAGAGAAAAATAGTCCTAATTCATAAAAATGGGGGGAGTATTAAACTATCTTCCAATTTTCATCTACCAAACTGAGTGGAGTTAAAGAATGCAGTAATGCTTCTAAAGAATACATACCACACCCTGTGGTTCTTTTAACTATTTGTTCTAATTTGAAAGTCTGAAATTTGTTCATGAAAGCATGGTATTTATTTAGCTGGATTTTTATTTAATGAATTAGTAGGTGAGCTAGAATTTTCTGTCTTGACTCTTTGGTAGTACATTCTTATAAGTATAATTCAGATGAACAATTTCTTTTTGAGTCTTAAATAAATTTTAATGGGGCAGTTTCCGGAAAGTGAAATTCTTAGACTTGGAAAAGTCTAGTACATCCCATGTATCTCATGTAGAGAAATTGTTGTTTGTTGTTGCTAAATGTTCATTTTGGACTTTGAGCTGTATCCTACATATAGGAGGGTATGCAAATAGAAATAGACAATGCAGATAACCCTCTTTTAAGAAACTTATAGTTTGGTAGGGCAGATGGACAGCTAAGTAGTTCAAAGAAATTAATGCATTTTATGCAAATTTGTTCAAGATCCTATGATTATGCTGAGAATAAGGACTACAAGCATCTGAATCTGAGAGTCATATATTCATATCTGAGATTTTTATATTCAAAATTGACATGCTTTGGCACAGACAATCATCAAGGGTAAATGGTTAAAGCTGACAATTAGTTAATGGAGGACACTGCTCCAGAGGAGGTAAAGACCAAATGATATCTCCATGGAGAACAGAACTTAATCTGGAGAGGAGAAAAGGAAATTAGAGGACCTGGTATCGACAGTCTAATAGACCTAACGAGAAGGATACTTTCTTTCTTGATGTCACTTACTGAAAGTTCTTACATTTGAAAAGAGGAAATCAATCACTTACAATCAACAGATGTTCCTAGATCAAAAACTCAACCCAGAGATCCTTTCTCCTTTACTGCACTGGGAAAATGCAATGACTCCTTCATAGACTTTCAGTGCTTTGCTTTCTTGGACAGACAACGTAAACTCTTGTAGACAAACAAGTTCTACAAATAGATGTTCTCAAGTCCCTATAGAAATAGCCTTTTGGAACTGTATAGATGACGCTTCTTCCTGATCAGCATCACAACGTCTCTTCTGTCTCCCTGATGGCCATGAGGCCCTCTCCTCCTTTGTTGAGTACAGAGCAGTTCTGGGACAGCATATATAATTGTATTCAGATCTAAAAGATAATCAACCATTCTGAAGAATTAAGAAGTGGGGTTGACCTTGTTCTGGAAAGACTCAGTGAAGCAGTATAGGGCAATACCAGAACAGGGAAGTGGGAAGGGTTGGGTGGAAAAACAGGGGGAGGGAAGAGGGCTGATGGGACTTTCGGGGAGTGGAGGTCTAGAAAAGGGGAAATCATTTGAAATGTAAATAAAAAATATATCGAATAAAAAAAAGAAAAAAAAGAAGTGGGGTTGAGGTGATCCTAACCTTTGCTGGTGAGGCATCTCCTTCCTGAAATGCAGGTCTTTTAAAAGTAGTTTTTCCTGTTCTCACAACATCATATCACAGACTAAGAAGAGGATGAATGGAGGTGGAGGTGGGAAAAGCAGCAAGGGTCTTATTTCTGGAGGTGCTGGAGGGTTTTGTGGGGAGGGCGGGATTTTTATTTTCCTCTCTAAGAAGCAATGTGGAAATATTGGAGGATTTAATTTTGTATGGTCACACAAGTATGCTAAAAATGATAAGTCAACTAGAGATAGATGGCTGGAGAAAAGAAAGTGAGGTCACTGAAAGACCAATCAGAGCTGCTTAAGTGTTCCACATGAGAAATAAGGCTTTACTCAGTGTCTTAGCTTAGGCTTTACTGCTGTGAACAGACACCATGACCAAGGCAACTCTTATAAGGACAACATTTAATCAGAGCTGGATTACATGTTCAGAGGTTCAGTCCATTATCATCAAGGTGGGAGCATGACAGCATCCAGGGAGCATGGTGCAGGTAGAGCTGAGAGTTCTACATCTTCATCTGAAGGCTTCTAGCAGAATATTTGCTTCCAGGCAGATAGGATGCAGATCTTAAGCCTATGCCCACAGTGACACGCATACTCCAACCAGGCCAGACCTCCTAATAGTGCCATTTCCTGGGCCAAGCATACACAAACTATTACACTCAACAAAGCATCCCCAAGTATCAGCAAATGTAGGGATGTTTGGCCTGGAGAAACACCAGGACTTGATATTACAGGAGGCTTGTATTATGGCATAGAAGACTATGCCATCATTTTCTTTCATAGGAAACAAGAAGAGGCCTGTCATGGAGCAAGAGTCCTGTGTTCTGAATGAACACACCACCTTGAGCCACCAGGGAGTGACCATGCTAGACATGCTAATTAGCAACTGTACAAATAGTTCTAGAGTTTGGGATGAATAGGCTGGAATGTGAAATAGATGCTTGGAGGTTCTCAGAATGTGGACAGTAATGAAAAAGTGGCCTGGAAGACCTTGACTAGCTAGAACATACAGACTTAGAAGGGGAAAGGGTGGGGGAAGGGTACATAAAGTAAATCCTGGAGATGTGAACAGAGCGTTGATGCAATCTACAGGAAGAAGGAGAACTAGCATGTTACCATGCATCGAGAGAGCATTTAGGAAAGTATGTAAGCAAGTAAACTTAAGAGAATGAAGAAAAAAGAAATATGTAAGTGCTAAAGGATTGGTTTTGATAAGAAAATAGTCCTTCTTCATTCCCCAGCAGGTCCAGGACAGTGTCCAGACAGACTCATGTTGAGAAGCTCCATGATACACCAGTTTATTGGCTTAGGAGCAGACTCCTTTTGGATCTATTTCATAGAAGCAAAAAGAGATCTAGAATGGATTCCCCTTTCCATTCAGAGTCAACTCAGTTTCATCCCAGTACTTTCAGATTTTTTTTTGCTCAGCTGCAGTGACTTGAGTCATATATGAAAGGGCAAAAGGGCCAACGAGATGTCTCATTGTGTAAAGGCATTTACTGCCAAAGCTGAGTTCAATCCTTGGGGAACATGTGACAGAGGGAAATTTCTCCTACTACATTCAGAAAGGATGGTTTGGCCTATGACAAAATGCAAAGTCCCTGGGACCTACCTATAAGGATGATCTCTACTTTTGGTGGTGGTTGTAGTGGTGGTGGTGGTGATTGTGTGTGTGTGTGTGTGTGTGTGTGTGTGTGTGTGTGTGTGCATGTGTGTCTATGCACATGTGCATGTGCATGTATGTTGTACTGCTGAGGATGAACCCAGGGTTTCCTGCATGCTAGCAGAAGCATTTTACCACTAAGTGTTACTCAAGCTCCTACATTTTTATATTAAATGCCCTAAAAGGCATAAATAGATGGCATGGGTGATGGGTCAATCAGTAAATTTTGTCAGTTACATAAAGAAGCAGAAGCAGTACTGAACATATACATGGTCGAAGTTCTCTTCTTCCCCCATGTCGTTTCATTATTAAAAGCAGAAAGGTGCACTGGAGAGACAGAGGGAAGAAAAAAGTACCATGTGTGTTGCCACTTGTAGGCCCAAGAGAACGAGGAGTCACCTAAACTCCCGAGGAAACTTCAGAAGTACAAGGCTGGTGAGAGGCTCAGGCATGGTAAAATCGAGAATAGAAACAATGATTTTTGTCTAGAGCATCAGAAATGGTTTTCAGAAGCGAATTCCCTCAAATGTTAAGAAACACTATGGTCTGAACATTCCTAATCTCCGAAGTAGAATCTGAAATGCTCTGACTCCGAAGCTTGGAGTAAGATCATGACATTGCAAGTGCAAAATTCCAAAAGGTGAAACAAAATTTCATGCACAGAATTATTCTAATATGGTATAAAGTCAACTCCAGGCTATGCACACAAAGTATACATATACCAAGTATAAATATACCAAAAGTACATTTCCTGTTTGGAAGGAAATCTCCACCCCATAATACTGCATCTGTATATTCAAATACATACAGTTTTTTCCTCATGGTCAGTCATCTGCATGCTCTAGAAATCTGCTACTGATCTTAAATGGGCCTGTGACAAGTTCAAAAGAGAGGGAAAGAAGATTGAAGACAAGGAGTCTGGGACACAGAACCAATGAAAGGATAGTCTATTACCCAGGACTCAGGAGATAACATTCTTGATAAGGCCCCTGGTCAGGGCAGAAAGACATTGAAAAGATGGCTGCTGAGGAGTCTTGGTAAGACTGAAAAATCTCACCTCATCTGCATGCAGAACACTTACATTTATGCTGAATACTACAGCAGAGAGTATTCCAGACACCAGGTACTACTGGACAGAGCTGGGCAGCTGTCAGATGTGCAATAAGGCCCAGCCCAGGAGCACAACAGGACACCTGTGCTGCTGAGAACCACCCCTCCTGGTTTTGATGTGGGAGCAAACAGGAAGAACAGAGTGATTCTTGCCATGTCTCTTTTTTTTCCATTAGAAACTAATAGTTTTGTTCTTGATTTTACCTGGAGGTCAGAGGACTAATTTGGTGAGCATCACCTTTCCCTCCCTGCTCTGGTTTTGACAGATGTAGTAAAATTAGCAGAAAGATTTAACTTGGACCGCTTTTGTTCTTAAAATAGAGAAAACAGTTAAGTGGTAGCACATGCCTATAATCCTAACACTCAGGGAAGAAGGCAGGAGGGTCAGGGTCTGAGTCCAGCCTGGCCTACACAGCAAGATCTTGTCCCAGATCAACAAGTCAAAATGAGTGAATGAATAGATGGATGGATTGATTATTCTATAATGTCAATTATTTATTCCAAAATCAATCAAAATAAATTTTAAAAGAAGCCAGTGAATAAGAATTGGCAGGTTTCCCTCAGAGTGGTGCTGAGGCGCTTGGATCTTTGTGAAACCTGCCCTGTAAATGGTGGAAGGTGGTCTCTATGGCTCCTTTGCCCTCCTCTCTTCCACACAGTCCTGTGAGCAGCTCATAATAACACTCACCTCACCTCAGCCCCGTTTTCTGATTTCTCTATGACCAGGATCCCTTTCCCCTAAGCAGTCCTAGTATTTCTGGTCTTTTTGATCCTCTCACTGGCAGGGGTGGGGCCTGGAGGGCAGCTTCTAATTGTAACTTCTGTGCTTTATTAACTTCACAGATAGAACATTTCTGTTAATGTTTTTAAAAACTAAAAAGAAAGTTCCTTTGAGAGGTTAAGCAAGGAAGCTGTCCGAATGGTTTGCGTGAATGTTTGAATGACTTCAGACCCAATTATTTGTACTTAAATCTTTCAATTGAAATGTTCTCTGTTTGGGGAGGGGTGGGATGGAAGAGACTCTTAAGATAGATCCTGCCCTCCCACTTCTCTTAGAGATATAGAGCCCAGTGCACTGAACCTGTGTGAGAGTTACGAGTGGACGAACAATGCTCAGCTCCTCTTCCTTAGCTGCTGCTTCTCCGTTCTGAATGCCACATTCCCAGTGGCTGTACTGCTGTAATCAAATCGATTGTCCTTGCATGAATTCTGCCTAGAGGGGGAAAAAGGAGAAAAAAAAAAACTCCATTAAATCTTGCCTTACCTCCTCCTGAAAAAACAATTAATAATGATGCTGACAACAAACTAACTCAATGACAGTTGTCAAAAACAGAAAGAGCCAAGAATTCAACCATAACCAAGAAACTTGTAACTATCACCCCGGCACTTATGCACCTTTTAGCTATTTAATCTGTATTTCTGTGTTAATGACATGTCAATGATATCACTGCCTCAATGACAAACAAAATACACCTTGGTTTTGCTTTTTTGGTTTTGTTGTTGTTGTTGTTGTTGTTTATTCGGGTTTTTTGTTTTGTTTTTTACCATGTGGCTTTTTGTCTGAGATATCTGAGAAGAAAGATGCCAATGTTGCTGAGCTTGCAGAGGTGAAGATCACACAGCTTGTCACCAGTGTGGCAAATGCCGCCTGCCTTTGTGGTCACAAAGAGTTTAGGAGGTGAAGATCGGAGAGGCTGTACAGTGAACAAGCTGAAGGACTCAGAGTAAGTCACAGGACAAGAGCCTTGAATTGGGACAGTGTAGGAGGGGGCGGGGAGCCAGACCAGAATGCAGAAGTGGGAGTCTCACCACCACAGCAACCCAGATTAATGATATGCATGAATCCAGTGTCAAGAGAGACTGGCCGCTGCTGCTGTCACTGTCACTGCTGTTTCACAGAGTCTATGAATCACTATTTCAAGAAAATAGACATAGAACTGTTGTGCTTTTCATTTTGGATACCTAAACACAGTGTCATTGGTGCTTTGTTTGGGTTCTTTGCCATGGGAACTCAATACCCATACTCATGTTCCCCAAATCTGAGCTAGGACAAATTACTTAAGAACCCAAACTTTGATTTGTTCTCAATGGTACTCTGTATCCTCAATTCCCCTATGGCCTGAGGTAATATTTTCCAGTGCATTTTACTCTCTAAAATTTCATGAGGAGAGAGTTCTTGCAGTTTTAATGGCTATGATTTTATAGACAAATGTCTGAAAACATATTTCATCTTCACCAACTATAACAATGGGGCACAAGAGGATACTCTCCATTCCTTTGTTTGTGATTTACATTTTGTAATTTATTTGCTATGACAATTGCCACTTGCTTTGGAGGTCACTGAAATGACCTCCTGACCATCCAGGTTATCTGATTCCTGAGAGGTTGGCTGTTGGTGACACATGTATAGCTTTCTGGAAGCCTAGTTAGTAATCGCTGAGTTAGGACAGTAAAATGTTAGCCTAAGCATAAATCTCCACTGCCAGAGCTATGGTCTCAACCTTCCAGCACTGCAGTAGGGCAGTCAGTGGCTGGATGTCAATGAATTGTCTGATGGAAATCTGATCCATTTAGCCTTCATCTTCAGTAATCTGTGAAGGACTAGGCCTCAGTCTGATGACTATGTGAGTAGATCCCAATGCTTGGGTTCATCTTGGTCAATGACATGTGTCATAAAACTCTTCTTAGTCAATGTGTTTATACCTCTCAATGACAAAAACCCTAGAAGCATCCAATAGACATAATTGGCAATATGCCAGAGTCACAGGGAGACACAATAGAAATCTACTACATATTTCGTTGTAACAAAGCTTTTACTTTTCCTTCCAAGAGTGAATGTTATAACAGCACACTCTTTAAAGAAGGTAATTCATAACTTTCCCTTAATAGATGTTTCTTTCACATATGACTTATTTTATTTGTCAAATTCCTCTCTATCTGATAACCATTTCCTCCTCCTCCTCCTTCTCATCCTCCTCTTCCTTCTCCTCCTCCTCTCCCTTCTCCTCTTCCTCCTCTTCCTCTTTTCTTGCTTGTTTTGGTTATTGTTGTTTGTTTCTTTGTTGAGATAGAACCTTGCTTTGTTGCCCACTTATCTAGGCTGGTCTTGAATTTGTGAGGCTAAGCAATCTTCAAAGTGGTTAAGAATTAAGAGTATAATACCAGTTTAGATTCAATTCTCTTCCTTGAACACTCATGAGAAGGAGAAACTAATTTACCTTGGGGTATCTACACAACTACTTATCACCTTCTTCTGTATCTGATATAGTATTTTCTTCAATAGAAGGCAAAACTTTGAACTGTCAGATAACCATTATCTCACTAGCTTCCACCAACCCATATGCCGAGAGTGTCAACATTGGAAACACACTGCAGAGATGTCTCACTTTTGCTGTAACCCATCAGCCTGCTGTTTCCATTAATGTAATTGGTCAATGACTTTTTAAAAAAAATCTTGTGGCCATAGAAAGTTCTTGCAACTTCTATGTCATTTTTAGTCAACATGAATCCTTATTCCTGAAACCAATTCACACGCACAAGTAGATAAAAGTCAAAGCCCCATTAACATGAGATGTTTTAATTGTTTTTGGAAATCTAATAGTGAGGCTGTGGAGATGTCTTGGTAAGTGTTTGTCACACAAATACAAGCACTTGAGGATGGATGCCTGGTACCCAAATTAAAGCTGGACCAGTAACAATGCACTTGAAACCTGGTTACTGGAATAGTAGAGATAAGAAGATCTTTGAGGCTTGCTGGTCACCAAGTCTAGTTGAAAATATCAGCTCCAGGATCTTTGAGAGACCTTGTCACAGGAAACACAGCAAAGAACAACTGAGGGCGACATCTGATGTCAACCACATACCTGTGTGCACATGTCTGTGAGCACCCATATGCACTCATACAGAGTACAATTCATATACACAGTAATCCTAATGGCTTATGAATAACTTTCTGTACTCAAGAAATGAAGATTGCAGAATACGCAAGTTGTCCCTCAGTTCCTTACAGTATCATTGCCTGAAGTCAGTGGGATTCCCAGAAAGGAAGCCTCTGAGAACTTGCATATGTTTATTCTAATTCAAGATGTTCTTTGGGTTTCTCATATTTTCAGGAAATTCAGACACCAACCTCCAATTTATGTACCATTGTTCTAGAGAGACTTTCTTGTCCAGTCAAGGGATGTCACCTTATCGACTACTCATGATCTCTCCATTAAAAATTAAAAGACAAAGTTGTTGATTCATTTCAAAGTAAAGAGCGATATTTGATACAACTTGTTTTATTTTATACTTTGGAATTGTATATCCATATATAATTTTATGCTGACATAGAAATATAATTATATATCTACACGTATAGTTATTTATATATGGCATAAAATGTATCCAGTCTGAGATATTAAAAGTATTTGTGTATATATACATAATAAACAAATACAATGTACACGTTTTATGAACACACTTGAACACACACACACATACATCTACATACATAAAATCACAAGTTGAATATCCTTAATATAAAATGCTTGGGACCGGAAGTATGGATGTACATGTATTTTTAATTGTAGACCTTGGGTTTAGATCTAGAATGCTTGGCTTATATATCCTTATATGCATAATGAGATATGCCAGGGCCAAAAGTCATTTATATTTTACATAGACCTTACAAATACAGCCTGATCATAATTTTATACAATACCTTTGATAATTCTGTCAGGAAAAATTATGTGTATTAAAGGATATTTAAGGCCAAGTGGGGCATTTTCAGTTTCAATTTCTTGGGTGAGGGATGCTCTACATGTTTGTAAGGCAGAGTTACCCAGTGTGCTTCTGCTTGGGTCCTCTTTGGTTGCCCTATACTCTTCCACTGTGATGCAGTCTGCAGAGCTGGAGCCTCTCACCCAGTTTCTCAGGCACCTTCCTCACTGAGTTCAATATTTCCAAAACTGCTGTTTGGACATTTGTTTGAGAGTCTGCTTTTGCATATCATACACATACATTTTTGTTACTGCTTTTTAAAAAGGAAAGCAATGTATGTTGATTCAAGGGAAGAAAAAAAAAAACCTGAAAGATATTCCCTTGAGCAGGTGGCTCACTGTGAAAAAATTCACTTCTGTTAAATATTTACATGGGTTTGAACCATAGTTTTAGAAGGAAAAACAGAAGCAATTTGAGGTAACTAACAACTGAATGTTTAACTTGGCTTCTTTGGTTTTGTCTTGTGTGTTTAATGGCTTGCTGAAGTAATGGTCTCTTCTCTGGGTTTTCTTTTGCTTTGTCATGGGTGTCAGGATCCATGTAGAATTGCTCATAGAAGAACAGAACTACTCCTTATGAAGTAGCTATGCTAAGTTTGGGAAGTGCTTGATAGCTAACGTGAAGAGAATCTATATTTGAGGCTCAACTGATAGTATGACTTAGTCCTTCTGAATTTCAGTCAGTTTATGTGTAGTAGTGGAGATACAGTTAGAGAACATTATGTTGTTTTACTAACAACACCATCATGATAAGAGGTGGTGATGGTTACTGCTGCCAATGTTTAATAAATAGGCTTTTATATATTTATTAATTAATAAATACCATTCAATGTTATTTTATGGTAGAAATTGGTATCTTATGCAATTGATGATAACTCAAAGCAAAATGCTTCCTAGATCTTGCTTCTTGGTGATAATACTTTATCTCCTTTGTTTGCTGAGTGCATTTGTTGCCTGTATTGATTCTCCAGCCCAGGGAGTCGCAGTGGAGCTGGGTTTGAGAACTACATTAAAAATATTAACCAAAAGAGGCCGATCTTTCAGGCAAATATGTAATAAAGTTTCAGATTGTCCCAAATGATGTTTCCCAGTAGCTATTCATCATGACCAGTGCATAAATTTTCAGGAAGTGAAACTGGAGATTTCAGAAAAAGATATGACTTCTCATTTTATGGATGCACAGGGATCATTCAACAACTCGACCTACCATGAGGTACGAGGTCGTTGAGTCTATTTAGTTGTGGGAGCATGCTACACATACAGTCTCTTTATAGTAATCTTTATAACCAGCACCCACTGTTCGCCACCACAATATTGCTTTCTCCATCATTAGGCAGAGGGGCAAAACTTCTTTAGTCTGTGACTGAATGTTCCCAAGTGGAAAGTGGCCAGAAAGGTGCTGTCAAATGTTCTGACTCAGATGTGATCCTGTACAGTGATGATAGTCTATGATTTCTGAAGAAAATTTAATTTTAAACTGTCATATTTATTTATTTAAAAAGCCCTGCACAATCAGTATAGAGCATTTACCCATTTTCCCAACTGTTTGACTGTTTGCCTCTTTCAAAATTGGTCTATTTGTAAAAGTAAAGAAACTCATACTGCTATAGTACTACTATCTAAACTACTTATTTTTGCCAGGTTTAATGGCTTTCTGTTTTGCACTCCTAGATACTATATGTAAGTCATCTCTATTCTTTCGTCTGATCCAGTATAATCAGTCTGCTTTTCCTAGTTCCTCATGACCTTGAGACTTTCAGAGGTCAGATATTTTAGATGATTTTCAACTTGAGATTGTTTGAGCTTTTCTCATGAGTAGATGGGGGCTTGGGGGAGTTAGAGTTGTGTAAAATACTAAGGATGTCCTATTCTTTCCTCGTTGTATCATTTTGGGAAGCACACTATCAACATCATCCATTGGCCTCAATCACTTGGTTAAGGTAATTATCTGTTGGATTTCTCATTGAACTGTTATTTTCTTGTAAACTTCTTTGGGAATGTTGGAAACCTAGCCTAATCTAGACTAAAGGGGATGGGAGTTAACTTCTACCTCTTTCAAGAGAGAAAACCTGCATGTATTATTGGGTATTCTTTTAGAAAGACAAATCCTGTCTCCTCCATGTAGTTGTTAAGTCAGTTAATTATATCATTGGGGCCTATAAAAAAGTAAACAATAGCAACCTCTGTGTCCTGGGATTATGGTATGGATTAACCCATGTGAAGTATCAAAAACAGGTTCTTAGGTTTACATTGTTTTCTTTCCTTTGCTTCAAAAGAAACTGTGGCAGACATACCAAGAAAAGTGAAAAGAAATTTTATATATTTTATTTTGACGGGAGTGCTATAAGAATTACCACAGGAATAGAAGGAAAATTCATATTCCAGAATATGCATTAATTGCTATAAAAACATTAATCTCTCTATGATGTAAGAAGCCAGTGGTAACTGAGGTAATGGTACCATGTAGATGGCCTCATTCTAACACCTCATGAACCATACATACGATGATTCTCCCGGTGGGGTACCCAGGAGAGCATTTTCTGAAAGCTTCTCTTTCTGGGTATACATACTTGGTGTGTCATTGGTTTTGTTCATTTCTAAGAGTTGCATGGGGATCTTTTTTCCTGGGGGCACAGTGCTGGAAGAGAGGAGTAGAGAGTAGGTCAGGAGGGACATATAGAATAACCAATAAAGATGGTCACCCTGACTCTCTTACCCCCTCATGTTGACTCTCCACCATGCTACCTTTTGCCACAATGGTAACTTAAGTCAACAGAATTTATCTTGATTATTCATTCATCTGTTCCCTGTTTGGTTTCCTTACTAGAATATAAACTCTACAATGGAGAATAACCTCTCTGTCTCATCATTTCTGTACCCTGGTGCATGAAACAATGCCTATCCCCTAATAGGTCCATAGTGAATATTAGTTGGCCCATGATTCATAGGAAGATATCTTCCAGTCCTGTATGCCATCTTTCATTGTGTCAATAAATGTTCAGTGACTTTAAGCCATTCTGATGATGATAAATCTTGTTTCTAGACATCCCACAGTCTGCAGAGCTCAGTGGTTCTGATGAACATTATTTTCTGTCAGTCTAGGGATCTGCTTTTAAACAAGTCAGCCAGCTTTCGTGGAGAATAGCTGTGTTCTTTGGAGTCAGGCAGATACCTCTCAGTAGCTATGACCCCCATATAAGGCCATGAGACATTTTTCAGCTGTTTGGCATATACTTGCATAAAATTCCAAGAAGGGCACATGGATGCCATCTTTTACCCCATTGAGAATGGGTCTTTGTAGTCAGAGAAAGAACTGGTCCCCGTCCAGTACAGCACTGGGAGATTTCCTCAGCTAAACATCAGGAACAGTGCTGTATTGTTCCACTCCCCCATGTGCCAGGGTTATCTTAACTCCTCAGTTCCCATGTCCACTTGACCCCAATCAGTGTCAAAGGGGCAGCAGCCAATCTCCATATTCTGGGCAGTCCAAGGTCAAATTAGTGACCGACTTCTGTAGCCCTCCCCTCTGTGCTGTTTAGCAAATGAAATGATTGTATTCAAGACTGAGCTGCTCAGAGATCACTAGCACGGCACTGTTTTGAGGAGGCAGGATTCAATTTGTATTTTAGCTATTAAATGACAACAAGAATCTGGATATGGTGGCACTTGCATATGATCTCAGCAACCAAGATGGGAATCTAGCCTCAGCTATATTATGAGTTTTAAGCCAACTGATGCTACAGAGGAAGACCTTGTCTGTAAAAACAAACAAAATGAACTGAAATGAAAGAACAAACGGACATGGGATTCATACAGACACTGACCAGAACTCTTGCTTTTATTCTCCTTGCCAACTGGTGCCTTGTTTTAGTTACATGGTGAAGGCCAAGTGGCAGATAAAGGGCCAGTATACCAGAGTGCAGTAGGAACGGGATCACCTATGTGTTAGTTAGTTAGCTATTTAGTTAGTTAGTAAGTTAGTTTCTCCTTGCTGTGTCAAATATCTGATAAGAAGTAACCCAAAGTATTAGGGGACATAGTCCATCATGTAGGGAAGACATGGCAGCAGAAGTGAGGTAGCTGGCTACAGTGGTGTAGTCAAGTACCCTAGTCCATTTAGGGTGGGTATTCCCGTTTAAATTAACATAATCTAGATAATCCCTTACTGACATGCCTGGAATCTTCTCTCTTTGGTGATTCTAGGTCCTGTCAAGTTATAATCATTAACCATTAACAATTTGACTATATGTGTGTTATCTCCCAAATCTGTCTTCTCATGGGTCTTCCACATCTCATCCACCTGGGCCCTGTCTGGGACTGTATAGGTCTACTGCTATTCCAATTAGTCTTTGCTGATATATGAGGTGTAATGGAGCAAAGTGTCTCCTCTCTTGAGGTTGAAGGCTCGCAGAGCAGGGGAATTCCTATCATCTTCCTGTTCTGTCCCCCCTTTGTATCTACAAGTCTGACACATGGTCCCATGCAAAATACTTAGCTAAACAAATGTAGGAATTTTCAGAAGGGAAGTTCAAGGGAAGAAAAGGAAGAGAAAGCATTCTAGCTGACTTAAACCTTCATTGCCTCTTTGAGCAAAGGCATAGCTAACATGGGCATGCATGGCAGTGAATTGACAGAGGTGCATTTTTAAGGGGATGAAGGGCAAAGTAGCGTGAAGGTACCTCTCTGGGAGGAAGTCAAGCAATGGTGTTGATTAGTTTGGCATAGTTTTCAAAAGTAAGAAACTTTAGTTCTAAGAATTACCCCCTATTCCCATTTCATTTCATTATCTGTGCCAAACACACACATCCTCTGATTGCTGGGGTACTGGTATGGCTGTGGGCATCTGTGAGAAGGGCAATCTTGTCAGGATTGTATTCAGTTTCAATACCATATGTAGCCAAAAACTGTAGAAAATCTATGAAAGGCATATGTTAAACAGAGAACTATCAAAACATTGTGTTCTTTGATGTATGTTTATCTATTGGCCAGTTGTGTAAAATGTAAAATTTGTTGTGAAATCTTCCTGTGTTCTAAATAAATCACCATTTATAAACAAATTTAAAATATTGATAGCAATTGAAAGGATTAATGATTTGTATATCATTTTAGACACACATCCATCATGCCTTTTGCAAATTCACCCTCCCTGACATTTTCTTGCCCTTCCCACTCTTTTCTCATTTTTTCCAACTTTGAGATTGTCATCAGTATTTCTCTTTGTATTCCACAGAGGATAGAAAGCATAAGGTATTTGTCTTTGTCTTTAACTGATCATTGGCATGTAGGCTAGTACTGTGCTAATCACTGGTGTGTTACTATCTCTTTTATATGCTGACTTCATTCCCTTTGTGCGTTTACTAGGGATTGGTGGATCTGGACCATGTGGGATTGAACTCAGCTTTGTGTGACTAATTTTGTATTCTGTTGTCTAATAAGGACTTCTAAATTGTAGGCCTGAAACCTGCAAGCTCTCTACACCACATTTTGTGCTTGGAGCTCTCTTTCAACAGTGGGCTTGGCCTTTACTTCTGCAAGTAGTACAGATGTTTGCACAACAAACAATTGGACAACACTTATAATTCTTCAAAGTCTGATGGCCCTAGTGCCTACTTGGGAGAGCCCATTCTTGCTGTCAAATCTGTCTTACCGATTCTGGTTTCCATTTCCAGCTTCTGAGACTTGTCTTGACTTGAGTCAGGTGAGCACTGTTGCGTCTTGGATACTGAAGGTAAAGAGAAATTCAAGAATTGAGTGTAAGAGTAAGACTGGGTTCTTCCATTCAAGGCTCCTTTACATTATGATCCATGCAAATTTATCTAGAAAACATGTTCCACACAAATATTTTTATAAGTGTTTTTCTTTAATCATTTAATCATGTGTATATGTACATGTGTATGTGGTGGGTGGCGTGAGGGTTACGTGAATGGTGAGGCAATAATGTTGGATTAGATTTCCTAGATCTGGAGTTACACATGATTGTAAACCACCTGACATGGTTTCTGTGAACTGAACTCAGGTTCTCTGATAGCTGCTGAGCTATCTCTCCAGCCCTTATTTGTTTCCCTCAATGAGTATGATACGGGAAATCATGAGGAAATTTCTGGTTTCTTTGGAAACTCATATGTCATATGATGTTTGTTATATATATATGATATTTGTCATATGATGTTTGCTGAAGCAAAGAGGTGAGAAGATGTTTTGCTGAAGCACACAAGAGGGATAGTGATGTTTAGAAATAATATAAACCTCACAGACAGAGTGACAAAGCTCCTGCATTGGTTTGCCTTTCTCTGTTTCACTAGTTTTCGCTGACAACACTCTTGCATTCATTCACCTTGTACCACATTGCTGATCTTTACTTGTCATGACTTTGTAGAGAGTATCTTGCCCAATAACTTCTTGTGATATTCTGGCTGCTCCTTGCCACTTCCATGGACTTGTGCTGATCAGTGGAGGCTGATCAGGGGAGCCTCGCAGTTTCTTCTGGATCAAGCTGCTGCTGCTGACTCAGGCTTGGTGTTTTTCTAGAGGACTAGACTGCTGACAAGGAAGAGTCTTGCATCAAAAAAATACTTCTAAGCAAGTCCATAACCTGTTTCCTTTTCAAATGATATCCCCTTTCTGTGTTATCCCTCTGAAAACCCCCTATCCCATCCCTCCTCCCCCTGCTCCACTTCCCCACACCAATTTTCTGACTTGCATTCCCCTATTCTGGGGAATTGAGACTTCACAGGGCCAATGGCCTCTCCTCTCATTGATGTCTGTTAGTCATTTTGATGTTGTATTATGGATGTTTTAGGCATGTGCTAAGTATTTTAGTACATTTCCCCACTGAGTCTAGCCTTCACAATAAGCCTCAAATGGGTGCCATTGTGATACTTCAGATAAATCTTTTGGAGTACAGAGAAGTCCCATAGAGTCACATGGCTCAACAGCAGAGTTGCAGTTTGAGCCCAGACTTAACTGTAGATGCTGGTGATGCAGCCAACTGCTTTGTAGTGTCTCTGATGTATGCTATCATATGCCATTGGATTATTCTCACCACCCTCCCAGTATCTCATTATCATAAAAGAACAATGAAAGATGTTCTTATGTGATGAGAGATTTAAAGACTTGGAATGGGCTTCTTTGGTTATAAGTAGCTTACACCTGCCAGAAACTTGATATTTAAAAATGCTTGCAGAGGAAGCATTTAAAAAATAGCAGAGGAAACAAGACAGCAGTGACCCTAGATACAAGAGCAAACAAGAAAGCAGTGACCCTAGAAGCAGAGGAACAAATTAAGGGGAACTGGGTGTCTGCCAACAAGTCTTCTCAAGGTTGTTTGATAACCTATGTCCCAGAACAGAGAGATTAGATAGCAGCTTGGGCAAATCAGAGCCTAAGCTCTTGTTACAAAGTTCAGATTTGAAAAACCCAAACCTCCAAGGGGAAAACCAGTATTGCAGAGGAGTGAAGCAGGATTTTATCATTCATTAAAAAGTAGATAAGGGAACATCATCTAACCTGTTCCCAGCCTGAATTATGAGCTTACAAGGTTAAACTGCCTTAATAACAAAACCGAACAAGTCTATCGTTAGGAATCACATTATTTTCCACCTCTCTCATTAACTTAGGTCTTTCTCAAGCTGCTAGCAACCAGAAGAGCGATACATTAAGAGGGTAGTATTTTACAATGGCATGAGGATTAGTGTAAGAATGGAAAATTGGCTTAGTATTTGGAGATCAAGGGGTACAATTAGAAAGTCATGTGAATATAGGGAAAAATCATGTGGTCATTTCAACAAGTCCATACAATATGTATCAAAGAATCCATATTCGTTCATGATAAAACTCTTTAAAATGTTTATTTTATGTGTGGGGGTGTTTTATCTGAATGTGATCTCTGTTTATCATTCTCTGTCTAATGGCCTCCTGCACCCTGGGGTTTGAGGTTACAGGTGGTTCCATGTGGAAGCTAGGAATAGAACTGGGTCCTTTCGAACACCAGGTAGTGCTCTGAACTACTAAGCCAACTGTCCATACTCCCATGAAGAATCTTTTAACAAAATAGGAAGTATACTTAAAGGAGCCCCACTGTTTCTCTCAGTCCTAATAATGAAATATTGGAATTTCTTTCCATATATCTGAAATGAGAGTAAGATGCCTGCTAGCATCACTGTGGGCCATGGAGGGTCATGTTATGTGATCCAGACTGGTTTCAAACTCTTGAGTCAGTCTCTCCAGTACTGGGCTTAGAGGTGTGTGTTAGCATACCTGGTTCACTTATCATTTTGATCCAATACTATTTTTGAAAGTATTACCTAATGCAATAAATAAAGCAAATAAGTGAAATTTGGACTGGAAAGGAAGCCTAAAATCATTATTATTTGCTTATTATGTATGTGGATATATACATACATGGTGAGTAAAAATGCCCCATATCAGTTAATGAACGCATTAGACTGAGTTTTGTTCCTGCAGCAAATACCCAAGAAAACGCATCTAAGAGAGGGAAGATTTATTTTGGCTCATGGTGTCAGAGGTGTCAGTTGGTGGTTGACTGGTTCCATTGCTTTGGGCCAGAAGAAACACAGAAACATGATGGTAGCAGAAGCACATGGCAGAAGCTGCTCCCTTCTCAGCAGCCAGGAGGCAGATATGCTGAGGAGGCTGGGCTTGCAGTGTATCTTTCAAAGATATTAGTGATTGACTTCCTCTCATCAGACCCCTCCTTCTACAGAGCCTCCCCTCTTCCAGTAAACCAAGCAAATTAGGAATTACTGGATGAACCCATTGATTGCATCAGAATCAGGATCCAGTTACCTCTTAGTGATTGGCTCCAGAAACAGAAACAAGCCTGTTTAGGAGTTAGAAGTCAGCCATGGCTAGCTACATAGTGAATCTGAGATCAGCATGAATCACATGAGAATCTCCAAAAATAAACAAGGGGCCAGGGAAGTAACAAAGATGGTAGATGGTTTTCCTTCCATGCAGGAGGTCCTGAGTTCAATCCCCAACACTACCAACACCAGGTATGATGATATATTCCTGTAATCTCAGCACTGAACCTCAGAATTAAGAATTTGAGGCTATCCTCAACTAGACTGCTAATTTGAGGTTAGCCTGAAATACATGAGAGGCTTAAGAAAATTAAAGAAAAGGTCCAATAATAGTGTAGAAGAGCTAACATCTAAGGAGTCCACAACCTAATTTCAAGTGACTGTGAAGCTTCAATATTGGAGTGGTATTACTGTAACAATAGATAAACACACCTAAAGAACAAAATAGACAGAACAGGATGTACTAGAAGGTCCATAGCAAATATCAGGAAGTCTTACTGTGCTCGCCTTCTTGGGGAGGGGGTGTCCATTGCATTGACTGCCACACCTGACTGCTCTCTCAATTGTGCACACCTGGAGAGTTGTCAAGTCACAGTGAGGACCTTCGACTTGCGGTACAGGCACACTCAGGAGCACTTCAACTGTTCTGATTCAGATTTCTCATTGATGGGATGGCCTCTGGAGCAGTAAAAGGAAGCCATCTGTTTGCGAACATCCCAGGAGATTGAGTGATTCAGAGCACAGCATTGTGTGCATAAATGAAAGGCATATTAGCCAAATTGGTGGGATCCTGAGTATGGAGCAGGAAGAAACTGAAAGGGTGAAAGCATGTAAGAGGAGTAAGAGCAATGCCTGGAATTAGTAGTGGTGCTGTGTTGGAATCAGGAATTTCTTCCTCTGCAGGGAGGGATGCTTAGAGGTCAGTCAAATTCCAAGGAAGGATGCCTGAGAAGCCACCTGCTGAGAGGGCAGAGAGCCACTTACTGAGGACACCAGCTGCCAGACCAGCTCCAGGCCTCCCACTGTCCTTCCTACCTCTTTTTGCTGTGTTTGAAACACACACACACACACACACACACACACACACACACACACACACAAAATCAGAGACAGACAGACAGACACAGAGATAGAGATGGATACAGACAGAGACAGAGTCAGAGACAGAGAGGCAGGGACAGAGAGAGTCAGAGGCAGAGAGACAAAGACAGAGAGGCAGAGACAGAGAGAGACAGAGAAAGAAAGAAAGAGAGATAGAGAACAGAAAGATGGATAGAAAGAAAGACAGAGAGGGAAGGTTTTAGATTTTTACCACAGTGACAAAACTCTCTTAGTTAAGCTTCAATGTTAACTTGACATAGCCTAGAGTCATCTGAGGGAATCTGAATTGGAGAATTTCCTTGATCAGACTAGCCTGTGGGCACATCTTTTTTTTTCCTCTTTTTTATTGCTAGTTGCTATAGGAAAGCCCAGTCCACTACAGGTGGTACCATCCCTGAGCAGGAAGCTGCCAGAGCATAAGCTAAAGAGAGCAAGCCAGTAAGGAGTGTCCCTCTATGGTTTCTGCTTCAGTCTCCTGCCTTGAATTCCTGAGTTGTCTTCTCTTGACAATCTATCACAAGAGGAAGTAAACCTTCTCCACTCTAAATTGCTTTTGGCTATGGTGTTTATCACAGCAACAGACAGACACCCAGCTAGAATAAGTGGGTCAGTTGTAACATTGTGGAATGCTGTTCTCATTCCTAGCATATGACTCGAAAATTCTTTGTAGTGCCCAGAACCATAAAAGCCATAGTAGGAGAGGAAAGACTGTAATGGACGGGCATGAATATCATTCATCAAGGTACGGTATACACAGGTACGGAAAATTCATAATTAAATTAATTTTATTTAATCATTTGCAATTAATATATTCTACCAAAATACTCTTTGAAAATGAATGAAATGACTGGTGACTTTAATTTTGTGGGTAGCTTCAAAGCGGGGACTGGTCACAAAATAGCTCAAGACATCATTGGGTGGTTAGGACATTCAGCTCCTACCTCCAGCCTCTAGGGAGGAAAGAGCAGAGAAGAGCTGAAGTTGGGTTATTCATCAATGACCAGTGCCTACAAAATGGAACCTCCTTAAGAACTCAAAGGACTGTGTCCTGGGAGCTTCCCAATAGACAGATGTGTGAAATTGGAAGGACACCAGGCTTGAGAAAGCACAGAAGCTTCACTACCCCTCACATTCCTTTTTCTTTGCAGTTCTCCCATCTGGATTTTCATTAAATCCATTGTAATATAATTTTTTAAACAACTGGGTAACAACAGGTAAAGTGAGTTCTGTGAGCCACTTTATCAAATGATTCAAGGCCAAAGAAGGTGTCTTAGTTGGGTTTCTATTGGTGTGATAAAACTCAATGGCCAAAACCAAGTTGGGGAGTAAAGCTTACAATCTGTCATGAATAGAGGTCAGGGTGGGCACTCGCAGCAGGAGCCTGGAGGCCGGAATTAAAGCAGAGGCTATGGAGGAATTCTGCTTAGTGGCTTGCTTCTCTTAGCTTGCTCAGTGTGCTTTCTTATACCCCTCAGCATCACCTTCCCAGGGATGGCACCACCCACAGTAAATGGGTCTTTTCACACCAATCATCGATAGAGAAAATGTACCACAGGCTTGACTACAGGCCAATATTATTGGGATATTTTCTCAATTAAAGCTCCCTCTTCTCAGGTGACTCCAGCTGTAGTCAAGTTGACAAAACTACAACAGCAGCAGCAACACCAACAACACAGATGGAGACATAAGAATCCCCGGTGTATGGTTGGCTGGTCATGAACAGACATGTATTGTGGGTGCATTTGAAGTAGAGCTGACTTAGGACTTAGGACTTTTATCTGTGGGGTTCTACGCTATCTCCAGGTAGATAGGGTCAACAGTGAACTGAGAAGACACAAGATGGCATCTGCTGCAGAACTGCTCTCTCTCTCTCTCTCTCTCTCTCTCTCTCTCTCTCTCTCTCTCTCGTAGGGGGGCACAAATGTATCCACAGTAGAATCGACAGAATATGAACATGGAGAGATCTCTTTGATGACCTTTCTTTCCCACTGAAATCATTCAGAGTGCTTTGGTGTTGCTTAACTTCTTCTTTGCTGTATTCTTCTTAGGCATGGGGTCCACACTCTTATGGATATGAGCAGAGATCCCTACACAACACACCTAGCACAACCCTGAGCACAAGGCACTGAACAGTGCTTGAACTTCTTCAGATGGCCCCCAAGACAACTTATCTGGTAGCCACAGAAATGTGACAAAAAACATTCATCAAGACCTCTGGTGAGCGACATGGATGTGGTCCTATTCTTCAGGAATTAGACAGATTTATTTAATCCTGCCAAGTTGACAGTTAGACCCAACTCCCTTTTTGAAAACCTGAGGAAAAATGTTGATTGAAATATTTATTGAAATATCTTCACTTTGCAACTTCAGCTTAGAATCTGAAAAGAAAATGAAATTCATCAATATGGATTCCTTCCTGCTCATCATGAAAGCACAGTTAAACATGAAAAAGTACAAAATTGATTTGATTTTTGAGGATTTCCCTACGAGGAGTGCAAGAACTTATTTCCTATCCCTTTGTGAACTGGTGTATTGCGTATTCATGTTGGTAAGCCAGTATTCAGTCACATTACGTTACAGTCTTGATTAACTTGGGCTATTCTGATCATTATTGGATTTCAGGCAAAGCACCTAACAGAGATGACTGAATATGTGGCCCAGGAAATGTATTAAGTAAACTTCTCCTTCTTGTCTCCCTTCTCAGCCAGTCCATCAGCAGCCATAATTGATATCTCTGTCATCTTGGGCACAGTCATTTCATGTCATAGTACATGAAAAATTGAATTTATTGTATACTTTACTTGTGTTTTGTGGCTTGGATGTAAATTCCCCATAGACTCATATGGTTGAATGCTTGCTCCTCAGCTGGGAACACTGTTTTGGAAGATTGGAAACTCTTCTTCAATAGGTAGAGCCTTGCTGAATGAAGGCTGTAAGTGACAGACCTTGAAGTTCATAGCAGGTTATTTTTTTTTATTCGATATATTTTTTATTTACATTTCAAATGATTTCCCCTTTTCTGGCCCCCCACTCCCTGAAAGTCCCATAAGCCCTCTTCCTTGCCCCTGTTCTCCCATCCACCCCTTCCCACTTCCCTGTTCTGGTTTTGCCCTAAACTGCTACACTGAGTCTTTCCAGAACCAGGCCACTCCTCCGTTCTTCTTGTACCTCATTTGATGTGTGGATTATGTTTTGGGTATTCCAATTTTCTAGGCTAATATCCACTTATTAGTGAGTGTATACCATGATTAATCTTTTGAGACTGGGTTACCTCACTTAATATGATGTTCTCCAGCTCCATCCATTTTTCTAAGAATTTCATGAATTCATTGTTTCTAATGGCTGAATAGTACTCCATTGTGTATATATACCACAGTTTTTGCATCCATTCTTCCATTGAGGGATACACATCCCACCTTCCTCTCCATCCCAATGTTGTTTCTCTAACTTGAACTTGCACAGCCCTCTTCCTTGCCCCTGTTCTCCCATCCACCCCTTCCCACTTCCCACTCATATGAACTCAACCACTGTGAGTTCATATGTGTCCAGAAAATGCCATTTCCTTGTAACCATCCATTTCCCTTTACAGTCTATCTGGTCCCTTCTTAAACTGTGAGCTAAAATAAGCTCCTTCTCCTTAAGTTGCATCTTGTCAGTTATTGGATCACAGCAAATAAAAAAGTAATTAATACACTTATCTTTTAAATGCTTTTTAGAATAATGAATGAGTCAAGCACTCCTGTGTTTTTAGTTTGATTACTGTTGCTGTGATAAGAAAATATCCAATAAAAAATTAGCCCAGAGAAGAAAGGAGTTCCTTTGGCTTATAATTCCAGACTACAATTCATCGTTGAGGGGAAGCCAAGGCCAGAACTGAAAGTATCACATCGATAAGCAAGAGCAAAGAAAGAACAAAAGCATGGATATTTGTCTGCTTGTTTACTACCATGTAGTTCTCTTCTGTGTGATATAATACAGGACATTCTGCCTAGGGAAAGGTACCACTCACTGTGGCTAGGCTTTCCCCCATCAATAAACAATCAAGGCAATCTCCTACAGACATGTCCACAGGCCAACCTGACCTAGATAATTGCTTAGTAAGATTCTCTTCCTAGGTAATTCTAAGTTTCGTGAAGTTGACAGTTAAAACTAACCAATACACCATGGGAAAAAACATTTTATCATAGACTTATTATTTACTGTTAAGCAATGAGATTAGAGCATACCATGAACACAGTTCTCATGACATAACTTCCTCTGAGGTCATATTACCTTTCTCTGTTTTGAAAATGCAGCTGCCTTGAGAATGACCTTTCTTATTTAAGATGTCGCAATTCATAAAAGTGGCAGAGACTAGAGAGTACTGTTGACTCAGCATGGACATTGGGACCTTGAGAAAGCTTGTGTTGTTCCTTCCCAGAGTTAGCTGCATCTCTCACTCGCTGTATAATGCCAAGGAGATGCATAAAGAAGATCCATCTTGATATTAGCATCATTGTATCAAACTCACAGTGGAAGTCACATGGAGTGCTGTACTTCTGTTGAGTTATGAATTAAGTATTTAAAGGCACTCATGCTGGCATTGTTGTTGGCATCTTCTTTCATTCAAAGACACTACCTGGAGTTAATGCCAGTATAAATGTATCATTTTAAGGTACTAAACCTGGGATCTTTGGGTTAAGAGAAAAGTACTCTTTCTATTGCCCAGAAGCTGAGTGACAGGATTGTTAAAGATGGCCAGAACCTAAAGCTGTTCTTGTGACTCTCCTTCATGGTGGCAAGTTTTTAATCCTGTGAGTTTGGTTGTATGGGGGAAACAGCCTGAGGTTGTTTAGAACTGCTGTGAAATAAGGAGGGCAGCCATGCTGATGGTGGATACCGTACTCTGGTCAGAAATAGGCAAATAAATCAAGACGTGAGAACAGCTTCATATTCTTCCATCTCCTCATGGGGCTGAACAGTGAGTTCTGTAAATGCTTCGGGCAGGTCACTGGGGCTGATCTCCTGCTATCTAGCAGGTGCATTATTGTGCCATAAAATCGCAGACCACTGGCTACATGTGCAATGGCTTGCCATGGCTGAAAGACATCAGTTTTAGAATCAGACCAGCCTGGGTTTGGCTCTTGGTAGTTAATTTTTCGGCCTCAGATAAGCCATTTAAAATCTCTGATTTTTCATTATTCTTTCTGTAAAATCGGGAGCCCTCAACCCATCTCAGGCATATTGGGGACATTATATGATCCATTGTCTGTCTTTAGAGGACCTGTCGCTTGCAGACTTAATTCTTAGGTAGTGACTCTTATGGCGATCCTCCAATCTCAGTCTGCTCATTCTTACTTTCTGGAGCAATCTCCAGAGTGGGTCATCCCTTCATCTTCAGGGTACCTCACTGATAGAGCATCAAGCTCATGATATTATGGGTTCTTCTGTATTGCACACTATGTTATGGCTTCCTCTGAATTTGCCATGCTCCTAACAGGTAGAGACCTACTTGAATGTGTGAGCTCACCTTGTTTACATTTTATCCCCAGTGCCTAAGTACATTGGTTTAGTACTTGAAAGTGGGTGTGAAAACAAAGAATGAGATGGATGGAAACAAAGGACAAATTTCCTAAAATAGAGAGAAAAGATCTGGTAGCCAAGAAAGGCTTTGGTTGCTTCTTTCTGTCATGCATATTTCTAGCTAAGCTATCCCTGAGCAGCTCTGAGCCAGATGGTTACACAGGAACCACAATCTCCACTGGTATCCCTCCTATTTCCTACAGCATCATCACTGTCTTCTTAGAGAGCAGTCACCCTTCCCAGCAGCAGACAGTGATAGGAAGTGTGGTCTCTGGGAGAGAGCTGTTCACTGATGTAAGATTCAAGGTCCCATGGCTACTTAACCTTAGTGTTTGCATCTCAGAGGAGACAACTTAGTCAGATGACACAGATAGGTGCAAAGAAGACTTGTAAATGTAATCTAGTACCTTTCCCAGCGTGCCTGATTCATCCCCTGATCTTTACTTTAGAAGCTCTATCCCAGACTTCCTTGCTCCTTGGATGAGGATGGGGCTGTCCACTGTTACAGCATGGTAGCATTGCAGGAGAGAAGCAGGAGGGAAGGAGAAGATGTTGCTCCCTTCTCTGCATTAGCTGTGTTTCTTCTACCTCTTTCTCTCCATTGCCCTGGCCATCCCACATCATACCCACACAGGGTTTGGTTTGCTGGCCTATGATAATATTCTCTTCTTTTATCCATTTCTCCCTAGGCTAGGGGTTCCTGTCTAGCATGAGTGGTCTCTGGATCAACTCATTTCATGTTTGCTTATTCAGGGAGTCAGTGCCCTCTGAAACCAATTCCTTGTTTTAATCCCTTTGAAATGCTCGACATGAGTTAGATGGCTCAGTAGGTAAAGGTGCTTATGGTCAAGCCAGATAATCAGTGTTCAATACACATAATGGAAGAAGAGAACTGACTCCTATAAATTGTTATTCGGACTTCCACTTGAACTTCATTGTGCTGGTTATATGAGCTGGAGTTTTTTGGAAGATGGAATCTCAATTCACAAAATGCCCTCACTAGATTGGACTGTGATGTGTTTTCTTGATAAATGATTTATGTGGGAAGATGGTAACTGTGGGCAGTGCTACCCATGGTGGTCCTGAGTAATATAACAGGCTACCCCTCCATAGCCTCAGTATCAGTTCCTACACTGAGTTTCTGGCCTGACTTCCAAGGGTGATAGATGATAACAGATGAAATAAACCTTTTCCTCCCCAACTTGTTGTTGGTCATGGTGTTTTATCACAGTAATAGAAATTTTAACTAAGACAAATGTAGTGCATATACACACACAATGTTTTTAAACTAACTAAAAATGGAGAAAGAAATGCCCAATATGGTTTGTACTTTCCTCATTAGATCTTGTTTGAAACATAAAATGATGAATGTATGTGTAAAAATTAGTTTTCTTGTGTGTGTGTGTGTATGTGTGTGTATGTGTGTGTATATGTATGTGTGTGTATATGTGTGTATGTGTATGTGTGTGTGCTGTTAATTTAGTATATGTGTGTATGTGTGTGTATGTGTGTGTATATGTGTGTGTATGTGTATATGTGTGTGTATATGTGTGTGTATGTGTGTGTGTGCTGCTAATTTAGCATGTGTGTGTGTGTGTGTGTGTGTGTGTGTGTGTGTGTGTGTACCGGCCATTATGTCTCTGTATTCCCATACACATGTAGGTAAACATCAGGAGTCAGCTATCTCATTTTTTTTTCAGTCTCTCACTGGAACCTGGGGCTCACCAATTCAGCTAGAGTGGCTCCAGGGATTCTTGAGTTCCTGCCTCCCATGTTCTGTGATCCTCAGTGTGAACCACTACACCCAGAATTTTTAAGCACTGGAAATGAAGCTCTGATTCTCATTCATGACCAACAAGTGGTTTGGACTGAGCCAGTTTACCTAGCACTATAAATGGGTTTTTATGAATAACTTAGTCATTAGCACAGCCCACCGTTCTGAACAGAAAATGGTCATGTGTCTCTTCCACACAAAGAACACAATCCTTGTGCCTTGAGTAGAACTCAAAGTACCACACCATTCTGACCTAAAAGTCAAGTGAAGTGCTGTTCTTCCAGCCTTGTTGGCATATGTTAAATGGCAAGAAGACCTCATGTTTTCCTATCAGGCACCTATTGAAAAGTCTGCTAATGTGCTCATACCCCAAATACACTGCATGCACAATAGTGAAGAACAACAGGGCAGGACAGAAAGCACTCACACAGACGAAGAGAGACTGGGAAACCCAGAGCCATCACTGGCCAGAGTCAGGAAATCTTGAAGGTTGACATTATGAAGACTCTCCACCCTGGAAGAGGAGTGAGCAGGCCTCCAAACCTATTCAAAAGCAGCTCCGATCTAGCCATTCCCTGATGCTGCCACCCAGATTCAGGAAACACAGTGCCAGTGTCATAGCAGTTCAAGTCCATAAATCTGGTCCTTAGACACTAGACTGTGGAATTCTGCTGCTCCCAGACCCTACATCTACAAGAGCCCCATTGTCAACTTACAACTGAGAGGCTAAATTCTCCCATTTTTTTTCCAGACCCATTTTGCAAATACTTCAGGGACAGAACTCAGAAGATCTTCTAGGCAAGGGAGACTGGAAAGTAAACAATATACAGGATGTATGAGAACAAAAGACAAGCAAAGGATTGGTTGTGTTGGATATGACTGAGAATTATCTTGATGAGAAAAAGGAGGAACCTTCGCATCTCAGTGTGGACCAGACATCTGTGCAGTGGGCTGGAAAGAGATGATTAGGCAGGACACGCCTCAAACTGCAGCACAGATCTAAGAACAGCTTGTCTAGGCAGATGGGGAGTCCTCCACGTTGGGCCAGGGGTAGACAGGTGCAAGTCCCTCTGCTGTGCTCTGTCACTGTGCATGGTATTCTCAGAGCAAATATGGCAGATGAAAGGGAGAGTCATCTGGAGCTTGCTGTACTGTGGACTTCTTGTAGCAGGTTCTAGTCAAGATCAGAGAGACCACCAACAAAGGACAGAAGTGGGTGGGAAAGGGAAGCAGCTTTGTTTATTTATCACATGTTCGTCAGCAATTCCACCCTAGCTTTCACCTGGAATAGTCTGTGTAGCTACTTGCAAGGCTTCCCCCACCCCCTTGTTTCTGTTTTATCTAAACGTTTAGGTTAGCATTAAGTGAAAATAAAACTAATGAAAAGTCTTCCAATGTGATGAAAGAAGTTCAGCTTAGATATAAGCTACCGAGCCATTGTGTTCCCAGGGAAATTCTTTGAATACCAATACAGTTGGGCTGCTTTGTTTTATGAGTTTTGCTACAATGCCATGCCCCTTATTAAAAAGGAAATATTCATCTATGCATAAAAATGCAGTAATGATACTAATAGCTAATGCTTTGTATTTGTTGTATAGCAATTTAAAAAGTGCTTTGTATCCGTTAGCTGATTTAGTTCTCATAACTTCCAGTGGACATCTGAGAAAGGTTATGCACTCCTTCAAGGTCATGTGACAAAGTCACAAAGCAGCTGCATCTGTCCTGATGTCCCGGTCAGCATTCATAGAGCCTCTTCCATATGCAGCAACACTATTCTGCACAGATCAGCCCTTGGTTTCTTATATAAGACCCTGGTAGCCAAATGAATGTCGGACATCAGAATTGCATAAATGGATGGTCAACAATTTATATATTGTTATGGTGAGGGGACAGAGACACAACTAGCTCCACACCTCCATTATCAATAGCCTCATGAGTTCCCCTAGTCATTTAAGAATCAGGATTTAGATCAAACTAGAATTTGTGGCTCTAACAATACAAAGAATTTTGGGACTAGTGTGCTGGTTAATTTTTATCATCAGTTTTATATCACTAGGGTCCCATGGGAAGAAGGAAGTTAAATCTCTTGATGGCTTAGATCAGAGTGGCCGCTAATCAAGACTGGGGCACTGTCTTTATTGGTATTTGATGTAGGAAGGACCAGCCCACTGTGGATGATATCATCCAGTAGCTAAGAGCTTTATAAGAAATCTGAGAGCACATCAGCCTGCAAGAGAATCAGGGGGAAGTGAGACAGTAAACATTTCTCTTTGGTTTCTGTTTCAATTCTTGTTATGATTTCCTCAATGATAACTACCACCCAAGTAAATGGAAAGTGCTAGCCCCAAACCAAACCAAACCAAAAATGTTTTCCTTCCTCTATTTACTTTTGGTCAGAGATTTTTATCCCAGCCACAAAAAAGAAACTAGAACCACTAGCTAGTTTATGAAGAAGCAGAGTTGAAGATTTAAAAAATGTATCTCAATATAGGCACAGCATACACCTGAGCACATCAATGTCCTCCAAGAAAGTTACAAGAAGTAAAACATATTTGAGTATGAGTATGGCTTCCATGAGGAGGAGTCGCAATTTCTTGTCTTAGTATTAACCTTAAATATATTTGGTGGCTCCCAAGTCTCATATTGGATGGTTACTAAGAGCACCCCCACTTCCTCCCCTCATAACTGACACAAGTCAAGTGACTCCAGGGGTGCCTTGGATGGAATTATAAACTGATAAGGCAAAACTGGAAGTCACTAGGGTTGCACGGTCCTTTCTCTGTAATTTGTTTCTGTGAGATTTCTACAAAACTAGAGGTCTACAGCTGTAAGAGAAGGGCCTTGCACAACTGTGATTGCGCTGGGGTTCCTGCTTCTCTCATGAAAAGTCTTTAACTGGATTCTCTGGGTGTGGAGTCGTTTTTTTTTTCTTCTTGTATCTTCCAGATCTTCTCTGCCTCTCTCCTGTCTCATATATAATATACCACACCCTTGGTGTGCTCAGAGATGGTCCTCCATACTAGTGATGGTTAATCTTTACTGTCTCCTTAAACTTTGAGTCAAAATAAACACTGCCTTCCTCAGGTTGGTTTTTATTATGTGTATGTATGTATGTTATGTATGTATGTATGTGGTAACAGGCATGAGAAACCAACATAAGTAACATAATAATGGATGCTGACATTTATTATAAATGGGATAAATGGGAAAGAGTACTAATGTCAGCATTAATGCAAATAGCATAATGATCACTTAGCAAATAGATGCTGAACAGCGCTGCTTTTATGAACCAAAATCTGGGTTGGGGTTGGGCCACTTCTGATGCTCAATCCTGCCTCTCTAACATGCAGTGGTCCTAACTAACAACAGTTGCTCACTGTGGGGAGCACGGTGATCAGTAATTCATGAGCCCTCTCCATATAAACACCTCAAGGAATAGAGACCACGTCCTCTTCTTAATTGGGATGACTGAGACCCTGAGATGAAGTCATTTCCTTTTGGTCACAGGATTGCACACAGCACAGGCAAGATCTGAATAGAGCTCTGGTGGACCCTGAAGTGCTACAGCAACCTAGCTTTACAAATGAAAGTCCAAATGAAGGTCCAAGGTACTGAGGGATTGCCAGTTGGTTTGGCACCAGGTTGCTCAGAATCGCAGACTGTGAACCAGTTTTCAGGCCCTCTGGGGGTCAGTAGCCATGATACACACTGTCTCCTAGGTGTACCCTCATTCCTCTGCTATCTAACCCAATGCATTTGATTTAATGTCTCCAGTGCAATGGGTAATCGGCGGCCCAATTGCATAAAATACTCAACAGGACACACTTCACCCTTATGCCTCCAACCGTGTGGGAAGAAGCTCGAATGCACCAAAGGTGATCATTCATACATTCACATCCCCCCTGAGAAGCTTAGGACAATGGCTATACACGGAGTTATTTGCCACCGCCAGTTTTCCAGCTCACCTTGGTGTCTGATGATAACAGAAGAGAAGTGCAGAGAACAGAGTGGATTTCTCTGGCTGAGCTAAAAGGCTGTTGTGAAGCAGAGACGCATGACCCAGATCATGGCCACAGGTTGCCTTTCACGCCCTCAGCCCACCATTTTGCTACATGTTAAACATAAAAATATTAATCTCTGTGTTAACATTAACACCAAATGGGACAAATGATTGCATCCCCTTTAAATGGCTAAGCCACATTCTGAGGAAGTTTGGAACTAATGTCTGGATTGGGGATAAGGCCTTCCAGGTGCTAGCCCCTAGCAGTAAGTTCTTGGAATGGATTTCCACCTTACAACTGATGACCTATTTAAAAAGAGGGATTTAACATGGAGAAATACATATGCAGAGGGAGTGGAACATGAAGACACGGAAGAAGTGGACCCTGTGGCTGCAGCAGTGCTTCTGTGTGCCAAGCCAAGCAGCTCCTGGAACAGATGGCAAATGCCAGAAGCTAGAAGACACAAGGGAGGCTCTAGAGCCCTCAGAAAGAACATAGTCCTGCCAGCTGCTTCTCCCAGACTCCTAGAGGACAGAATTGAGACAACAAACTTCAGCCATTTGAATCTAATTGGGGGTCTTTTGTCATGGCAGCCACAAGAACATAGTAGGATCATTAATTATGATGTCCACTGGGTCTCGGGCTCTGTACCGGGCTGAAGAAAGAATAAAAAACAGAATGTATAATCAAGCATGAGTGATAACCAATCAATTGAATGAATTGATATTCATGATTATGGTATATTCTCTGAGAATAAAGAAGAGTCTCAGCCAGGGTATTTGTGGTTTGCCCTCACCTGGGCATTTAGAAAGTTTTCTGTAGAAAGAGATACTGAAACCGTGAAGGTCTCTGGAGTTGGGGATGATATTTTATTGTAAGAGTGCATATGATGGAGAGAGAATGTTGCGTACAAAGTCACCTATGAATGGATATAAGAAAGTGGGATGGGCAGAGAGAGGAGAGCTAGGGAAGTGATTTTGTTAATACTTATCAGTGCTCATCATGAAGATCCAAATTTTATGTCCTCTGTGTCATTCCAGCCACTCATCGGACCTGAGCGACAGCCCTAAAGATGCTCTGCTCCGAAGAGGCAGTCTTGGTGAGAAAACACCGTGATGACAATACGTTCCACTCAGCCGCTTTGCACTCGGCCCCTGAAAGCCTTCGGCACCCATCTCATCTAAGCCTCAGTTAGACGGGCGGGTGCCAGCTGGGAAGATTAATGCCTGCCTGGGGCTTAGGGGCCGTCTACTCAGACTCAAGGGTCTTGGAAAGGTCTCCTTTGTTACGGTCAAATGGTCTGTAACTTCAGTTCATGGCTATAAATGTCTCCTTTCAATTTCTTAGATTTGGGGACTTGGAGTTGTGCTTCAGTGAAGAAAAACCCTGTGACAATGGAAGAGGAAGTGATTGATTGTCCCAATCTCCTAAGACACAAAGCTAGGGAGCGCGGGGGTGGGGGGGTGGGGGGGGTACTTGACTGGGTCCAGGATTGTACTTGCCCCGGGGTACACATTCCACCTCCATAGGTCTTGCCCTGACCTTCAACTTGGATTTTTTCCCCTGTTAATGGGTCTGCCTCATACCAAAGCTTTCATGAGAATCAAACAAAACAAACCACAAAAATCCTCAGAATACCTGGAACTACATAAGCACTCAGTTGCCACGCGGTATCATTATCACTACGGCTCCTCCGATTAATTAAAATCTGCAACAATATGGACAGACTTTCAGACTTTCGGGAGCCTAAGTACATTCACACGTTCTTAGTAATCAAGACTAAGCATGGGTAAGTGATTAGTGGCTGTGGTGTTAATTAACTCTCCACAGTAAAAGGGCCAGGGAGAGCCCTGCACTCAAACAGCTGACGACGATGGAACTGTTCGTTCTGCAAAGGCCCTCGATGGGGGCCCTCCGCTTTCCACTCAGAGCAGACAGAAGTTAGCGAGCAAGATCACCACTCCCCTCCTTTTTAATTAGAAAGCACTAAGAAGATGAAAATGCATAATAAGGCTCTGCAGTAGTTAAGTGTAATTCAAGTAATGTGTGCCTGGGGACCCTCTCCATCACTGCGCCAGCACTCAGGGAAGTGCAGTCAGGAGCAGGCTTGTCAGAGCATGGGCTGCACCTTAACTTGTTACACTGTCAGCTCTGTGGAATGCTAGACGTGGGACGGGACGTTTCCAGAGCACTTGACCTTTCCTGAGTCTTAGTCTCCTCACTGATACTGTGATGATAGTGAAATTGACATCTTGGTGTAGTTGGGAGAACAAAATAAGGCAATGTGACAGACACTGATACCAGTTACGTTTAGAACTCAGAGCAGGTACATGGTAGGGACACTTCATAGATTCATTTGGGGGAGAATTGAGCATCCAGGAAACAGAGGTCCTGGCAAATGAGGTAAACCAGACACACAAAGACAAATACAACCTGCCTTCTCTCAGAAGCAGGAACAGCAGATTGGAGTAGGTGGCTGGTAAACAGGAAGAAGATACAAAGTCAGAGGGGTAGGGAGATGGGGTGGCTCTAGGGGGTGGAGAATGGGGGTAAATGTGATTAAAGGACATTGGAAGTTTCAAAGACAATAAAACATCTTATTTAATTAAGATATAATTGCATTATTTTCCTCCCCCTCTCCTCTAGTGCCTATACTTCTTGCTCCCTTTAAAATAAGGCTTTTTTCTTTAATGATTACTGCTCTCTCTCTCTCTCTCTCTCTCTCTCTCTCTCTCTGCCTCTGTCTGTGTGTGTGTCTGTGTGTCTGTGTGCACACACACACAAATAAATACAATCTGGTATAGAAACATTTAGTGTTTCTCCTTTGCATGTATTTAGGGCTGAATGCTTGGCATTGGACACCCATTTACTGGGCTCATACTGTAAAGTTCATACCTGGGAAATACTATTTCTCCTTGAAGTAGTCACCATCTGTAGCTTTTCATCTATGTGTGGGGCCTGATCAGATTTCTCCAATCCCTTTTAATGTCAATCTTAACCCCAGTGACCCAGAAAAGGAGGGAGGAAAGAGATAATTTAACACAAAGGATATCTGAAGTAGCCATAGTTCATATCACTGTATATTTCTTGAAAATAACAAACAAAAAATGCTAGAGGGAATATGGGAACAGGAATTCGCACTCACTATCAGTGGAAATGCAAACTGCTCCAGACACTATAGAAATCAGTGTGGAGAATTCTTAAAAAGCTAAAAATAAATCTACCATGTGACATAACTTCTTGTCATAGGCCCAAATGGCCCGACATCCTATTCCACAGATATTTCTCAGCAACATTCATCGCTGCTCTATTCACAATAGCCAGAAAATAGAAAAAAATTCTAAATGTCCTTTAGTTGATGACTGGATGATGAAAAGGGGTTGCATATACCCTGTGCGATATTATTTAGCTGAGGGAGACGTGTTGGAGGGTCCTGCCTGAGCAAAGAACTACAGGTGACTAATGACTCTTGGGCAAAGGAGAGTTAGCCTGTACTCTATGAGGGCACGGGCTCTCTATATTGGTTGTCTAATTAAGAATTATCTGTCTTGAAAACATACACATACCACCAAGAGAAGTCAACTCATCAGGTCATGTTTATATACATTTGTACATGTGCATATACATGTATGTAACAATAATAATCAGAGAAAGAAAGGCTGTCAACTTGAAAGTGTGTGTGTGTGTGTGTGTGTGTGTGTGTGTGTGTGTAGAACATAAGGAGGGTTTGAGGGAGGGTACTTGGGAGGGACTGAAGGAAGGAAAGGGAGGAGAAAAAGTGGTATAATTCTGTTCTGATTAAAAACACGTTGAAAACAGAAACCCCAAATCATGGAATTTGCAGGAGAAGAGAGGGAACCAGAAACCAGAGCATCGAGGGTGGCCAGCCAGACCCAGAGAGCAAATGCAGCGTTACCGTCTCTCTCATCGGCAGTCCCTCCCTCACTCAACTTTTCAGATGTGAACGAACAACCTGGAGTAATCACACAAACTAGGAAAATGGAGAGAGCATACATTACCAGCTTAATGACACACCTGAAAGCCCTAGAACAAAAAGAAGCTATTTCGCCCAGGAGGAGTAGAAGGCAGGAAATCATCAAACTCAGGGCCAAAATCAATCAAGTAGAAACAAAGAGAACCATACAAAAAATCAACAAAACCAGGAGCTGGTTCTTTGAGAAAATCAACAAGATAGATAAACCTTTAGCCAGACTGACCAAAGGGCACAGAGAAAGTATCCAAATTAACAAACTTAGAAATGAAAAGGGAGATATAACAACGGAAACTGAGGAAATCCAAAAAATCATCAGATCCTAATACAAGAGCCTGTACTCAACACAACTGGAGAATCTGGAGGAAATGGACAATTTCCTTGACAGATACCAAATACCAAAATTAAATCAGGACCAACTAGACCATCTAAACAGTCCCATAATGCCTAAAGAAATAGAAGGAGTCATAGAAAGTCTTCCAACCAAAAAAAGCACAGGACCAGATGGCTTCAGTGCAGAATTCTACCAGACCTTCAAAGAAGAGTTAACAGCAATACTCTTCAAACTATTCCACAAAATAGAAACAGAAGGAACACTACCCAATTCCTTCTACGAAGCCACAATTACGCTGATACCAAAGCCACAAAAAGATCCAACAAAGAAAGAGAACTTCAGACCAATTTCCCTTATGAACATCAATGCAAAAATACTCAATAAAATTCTTGCCACCGAATCCAAGAAAACGATCATCCACCATGATCAAGTAGGCTTTATCCCGGGAATGCAGGGTTGGTTCAATATACGGAAATCCATCAATACAATCCACTACATAAACAAACTCAAAGAACAAAACCACATGGTCATTTCATTGGATGCTGAAAAAGCATTTGACAAAATTCAGCATCCTTTGATGCTTAAAGTCTTGGAGAGAACAGGAATTCAAGGCCCATACCTAAACATAGTAAAAGCAATATACAGCAAACCGGTAGCCAGCATCAAACTAAATGGAGAGAAACTTGAAGCAATCCCACTGAAATCAGGGACCAGACAAGGCTGCCCCCTTTCTCCTTATCTTTTCAATATTGTACTTGAGGTACTAGCTCGGGCAATTCGACAACATAAGGAGGTCAAAGGGATACAAATTGGAAAGGAAGAAGTCAAACTATCATTATTTGCAGACGACATGATCGTTTACCTAAGTGACCCAAAGAACTCCACTAGAGAGCTCCTACAGCTGATAAACAACTTCAGCAAAGTGGCAGGTTATAAAATCAACTCAAGCAAATCAGTGGCCTTCCTAAACTCAAAGGATAAACAGGCTGAGAAAGAAATTAGGGAAATGACCCCCTTCACAATAGCCACAAACAGTATAAAGTATCTTGGGGTGACTCTTACCAAACATGTGAAAGATCTGTATGACAAGAACTTCAAGACTCTGAAGAAGGAAATGGAAGAAGACCTCAAAAAATGGGAAAACCTCCCATGCTCATGGATCGGTAGAATCAATATAGTTAAAATGGCCATTTTGCCAAAAGCAATATACAGATTCAATGCAATACCCATCAAAATCCCAACTCAATTCTTCACAGAGTTAGAAAGAGCAATTATCAAATTCATCTGGAACAACAAAAAACCCAGGATAGCTAAAACTATTCTCAGCAACAAAAGAAAATCTGGGGGAATCAGTATCCCTGACCTCAAGCAATACTACAGAGCAATAGTGTTAAAAACTGCATGGTATTGGTACAGTGACAGGCAGGAGGATCAATGGAACAGGATTGAAGATCCAGAAATGAACCCACACACCTATGGCCACTTGATCCTCGACAAAGAGGCTGAAAACATCTAATGGAAAAAAGATAGCCTTTTCAACAAATGGTGCTGGTTCAACTGGAGGTCAGCATGCAGAAGAATGCGAATTGATCCATCCTTGTCTCCTTGTACTAAGCTCAAATCCAAATGGATCAAGGACCTCCACATAAAGCCAGACACTCTGAAGCTAATAGAAAAGAAACTGGGGAAGACCCTTGAGGACATCGGTACAGGGAGAAAGTTTCTGAACAGAACACCAATAGCGTATGCTCTAAGAGCAAGAATTGACAAATGGGACCTCATAAGGTTACAGGGTTTCTGTAAGGCAAAGGACACCATCAAGAGGACAGATCGGCTACCAACAAATTGGGAAAAGATCTTCACCAATCCTACATCAGATAGAGGGCTAATATCCAATATATATAAAGAACTCAAGAAGTTAGACTGCAGAAAACCGAACAACCCTATTAAAAAATGGGGTACAGAGTTAAACAAAGAATTCTCACCTGAAGAACTTCGGATGGCAGAGAAGCATCTTAAAAAATGCTCAACTTCATTAGTCATTAGGGAAATGCAAATCAAAACAACCCTAAGATTTCATCTTACACCAGTCAGAATGGCTAAGATTAAAAATTCAGGAGACAGCAGGTGTTGGAGAGGGTGTGGAGAAAGAGGAACACTCCTCCACTGCTGGTGGGGTTGCAAATTGGTATAACCACTCTGGAAATCAGTCTGGCGGTTCCTCCGAAAACTGGGCACCTCACTCCAGAAGATCCTGCTATACCACTCCTGGGCATATATCCAGAGGATTCCCCACCATGTAATAAGGATACATGCTCTACTATGTTCATAGCAGCCCTATTTATAATTGCCAGATGCTGGAAAGAACCCAGGTATCCCTCAACAGAAGAGTGGATGCAAAAAATGTGGTATATCTACACAATGGAGTACTATTCAGCCATTAGAAACAATGAATTCATGAAATTCTTAGGCAAATGGATGGAGCTAGAGAACATCATACTAAGTGAGGTAACCCAGACTCAAAAGGTGAATCATGGTATGCACTCACTAATAAGTGGTTATTAACCTAGAAAACTCGAATACCCAAAACATAATCCACACATCAAATGAGATACAAGAAGAAAGGAGGAGTGGCCCCTGGTTCTGGAAAGACTCAGTGAAGCAGTATAGGGCAAAACCAGAATGGGGAAGTGGGAAGGGGTGGGAGGGAGGACAGGGGAAGAGAAGGGGGCTTACGGGACTTTCGGGGAGTGGGGGGGCTAGAAAAGGGGAAATTATTTGAAATGTAAATAAATTATATCGAATAAAAAAAATTAAAAAAAAAAGAATGTCCTTATAGGAAATGACAACAGAGAGATGACTGTTGCTCTCTCTGTGTTGTCATGATCTAGGAAGAAGGAACATATTAATGTAGGAAACAGGCTCACACTTACAGAAATGAAACCCCAAAGGATCTTAATCATGAACTTTCCAGCTTTGAGAAGAGCAAGAGTCTTTGAGGAGAGAAAGATACCACAGGAAGGAGAAGCAGAGGCCATAGTGCAGTCTAGGGATCAGATCAGCATGGAGCCTGACAACCAAATAACTGAACAAACACCATCCCCCTAGGAAGCTCTAGAAGAGACCAGACAGTTGGAATGTCTTCAAATGTGGCCAGTAGCAAAATCAAACCAGTTATTTAATAACAAGGATTATTATGTAAATATAAAATTCCTATACAGACAAATGAGGAAAATAGGCAGTCGTAAGGCTTCATAGTTCCACAAACATAAAAGAAGCAATTTCTAAAACTGGAGCACAACAAGGAAAAGAATTGAAATATTCTAAACTTAGAGACTCAGAGAGGATTCCTATGAATTGAAACTCAAAAGACTTGGGGTGCAGCTTTCTGCAGTGTTGAAGAGCTAGGCTCAAGTGTTGTCACTGGAAGGTGCTGCTGTCATTGTTTGCATGAGGAAACAAAGCCACAGAGGCTGCCAAGATCTGGAAGGAAACAGGAAGCAAGGAGGAAGTTCCTCTCCCATCTCCAACCTCCTCTCTGTCTCTCTCCTCCTCGTAGGCAGTGCCTATCAGAACACGAGTAGAGGAATGATTTGCAGGGTATCCTGGCAATCAGCCTTTCAGAGGTGGTGTGAGGCCACCCCTAGACACCAATGATAATGTGGCCCAGAAATGGAACTCAGGGACAGCAAGGGTCCCCACCTCTACCTACTCTGAAATGGAAAAAAATGGTGGTGAGGGCATGCACTAGATTGACCCTTCTACCAGTTTAGGAAACAAAGAAACCAAATAATAATAAAACAGTGCTTCATCTTTTCACGGGGTGTAATGCTTAAGGGGTGATGTTCTGGAAGCGAGACGGGATTCTGAGAGAAAAACAAAGCAGCGTTGGTGTCTGAAGGAGATGAACCTGCGAAAGCCTGGCTGAGGACACGTGGAATCATCTCTGGTTAAGTGGTCTGTTTAAAGCAGGCTTCTGTGAAGCTGTTTTGTGTTTGGTGGGAATTGAGTCATCTTACTTATTTGGGACTTTAAGGCCTATTTTTTTTATCTTAGGCTCTTCGCTAATATCCAACTGACCTCCTTTCTGAAAAGCATTTGAAACATCCAAGTTTCTGCCTTTGCATTCAGTGGTTATCAACAAAGCCTTAGGAGGGCATCTTTCCTCATGACAATACCTCCTTCAGTGAAGAAAAAAAAAAAGCTGTATCCTCTTGGAAAGTATCCTAGCAACTGAATCTCGATGGCTACATCTACTAGTCACCTCCTGGGGAGGGGGCCAGGCTCCTGCATTAGATGCTGAAGGGTGTGGCCTCTTGGGAAGCATAAAACCTACCTGGGAGAGGTCATAATTTAACAGGAAAGGAAGCAGTGTAAGCTGTACTTGCGGGAGCATCAACTCTGTGTAGAGATGTGTGAGAGGGAAGAGGTAGCTAAAGAATGGGGAATATACAGAATATATGTAGTACATATACAGTGGTCTCTGAAAAGTTAGCTGGGCCGTACCAGGTGACAAGGAGAACATTCTAGACAAGGGCAGCTCTCAGTTGTGGAAAGTTGTTACATCTCTGAAGCTGGAGGAGGGCAGGCAGGCAGCTTACAGATCCTCTGCAAGCGTTTGACACTCACCCTGAAGGTAACAGGGAGCCACTGGAGACACAGTTGAACACAGCAGCTATGTGACTGCCAAGGACACAACTGTCCATCGACCGAGTCACACCTGGACACAAAATCTCTTAGAGAAAACCCAAGTCCTGTCGATCCTGAGCCAACCTGGACCTAGCTTCAGGTTCTGCTAGTTTTTCCCCAGTTTCTCAGTAGCATAGATGAATCATGCAAAAATAAGAGGCTGCTTTCTATCACTTGCAAGCATACTTGTAAAATAACCGGATCCTACTCATTTTCTCTACAACCCCCCAGTGCCCCTCCCCCTTTACCTCCCACATATCTTGTCACCCCTCTTCTGCTTTCCTGTCCTTCCTCCACTTGATTCCACAGACAAGCACAGTTGAACATAATGATCTCTGGCTCCATCCATATTCTTGCAAGTAACATAATGGTATTATTTTTCTGAAGAAACATAACTTTATATATATGTATATGTATATGTATATGTATATGTATATGTATATGTATATGTATATGTATATGTATATGTATATGTATATGTATATGATGTATATGTATATGTATATGTATATGTATATGTATATGTATATGATGTATATGATGTATATGATGTATATGTATATGTAATGTGTTCATTCATTAATCAGTGGGCTCCTAGGCTGATTCCATAAGTTAGCTATAGTTAGATACATCACAACAAGCATGACTTTAGGCTGAGTGCTAACTTTGATTCTTGGGGTACATGTGTCCGAATAGTTTTGCCTATTTTTCAAGTTCTGGCTAGTGATTGCTGCATCTGCCTCTCATAACAAGGCTAACTTGTGCTACCCCACAGCATCTTTCCCTGGAAGGCTGTACTTCCTTTTCCATGTGGGTCATTGAGCGAACAGTTGAGACACAGTAACATCTAAGTGGAGAACTGTATGGTGGTCATTGAGACTGCTGTGAGTGCTAACTCATACCCGGGTCTCCAAGAAGCCTCCTCTGTCTGCTTTGGATCGTGTTAACTGATTATTCTTGTGGAGCTAAGGCAACTATGAGATGTGACAGTTCATGCAGCTGCAGCAGGGCTGGGCAACTCTTCTCTTTCTGATTAGAGAACTACTTCTAGGAGTTGTGGGCTAGCCTGGGCCTGCGCTTCTTACAGAAATAACATAAGAGTGAGAGAGTGAATAAACTATGCATGTCTCCTTAAGGTCTGGGTTTAGAACCACTTCCTGTTGCTTTCATTTTCATGTTATGAAAAACAACCGTTATAGAACAGTTTAAAATAGAAGTGAGAGTCCTGGAGGGAATAAGGAGCTATCACCTTGCTACCTGAAGAAATAAACCTTTGACTTGTACCCAGGGATGGACTGTTTGGACTAAGTCTGGGAAGGCCAGCAATATTTTTAATGATAGCTGCAACTGTCACAAATAGATTCTTTACCTAGCGCTCTCCCTGTCAATCAGTCATGTGTAACCCAATATCTATAACGATACATGGCCTAGTGTGAGAATAGCTTTTCTGTGCTAGCAGCCTCTTCTATGTGATTTGGAGGGCTTCTTTTATCTTTGTCTCTTCAAGGGCCCTGCGGCCTTTAAGCATCTTCAGCCCACTCCTCCAGCCACACCTGAGCCCATAGTTCCCAACTGCAATTCCCAAGACTTTACAGTTTGTTAGTGATACTTTAGCTTAATGAATTGACATCTATTGGCCAAAGTAAGTTTCATGTGCAGCCAGACTCGGAGTCAAGGCTCAACAATCAAAGCTATTGATACCAGATGGAATGAGGAATCAGAGCAAGTGGCACAATCTAGTGCCTGGCTTCTGCTATTTACTCCCCATCCCCCAATCAGGATAGATAGCCGCCCTTATAATAGGGAAGCACAGAGAGCCACGGAGATCAGGGAAAGGTTTGCCCCACTCGGTGTGGCCACAGCAGATTTTCCTATGAGCAATGAGATGAACTGGTGTTTGGAGAGGAGTATGGCTCACCATTGGGACCTTCGCTGAGTCTTAATTAGGATTTTATTGCTGTGAGGAGACGCCAAGACCATGGGCATTCTTGTAGAAGACATTTAATTGATGCTGACTTATTCAGTTCAGAGGTTAAATCCACAGTCATCATGGCAGGAAACATAACCGAATGCAGGCAGTTGTGATGCTAGAGAAGGAGCCTAGAGTTCTGCATTTGAATCAGCAGGCAGCTGGGAGAGAAAACAACACTGGGACTTGGCTTCAAAGACAACTCCAGGAACACACCTGCTCCAACAAGGCCACAGCTTCTAATACAGCCACTCCCTATAAGCTTATGGTGCTCAGTTTTGTTCAAACTACCACACTGGGGGACAATTTAAGGATGGCATTTCCACTTTTGGAAACCTATTGCTGGCTTCTAAGTGTTTGAAATAGCACAGAAGTAACAACAAGCCCTCTTGTAGACGCTTTTATTCACTCCATGACTCTCAAGGCTGCTGACAATGTTTAGGATGATTTAGCACTTCCTTAGTTTCTTGTGAGAGTCAGTTCTTTTCTCTTGTAGTCGACACTTGCCAATCCGAATGCTCTGTGAAAACAGGAAGAAATAACAGGTCATGAAACTGTTGAGAATTATGAGAATCCTGAGCCTTATACCTCTTGGGCCAAGGTATGAAAGAATTGCTTCCATTTGGCCTGTATGCACACAGGTTTAAAATAATAGGATTCTTCCATGGTGGTATTACGACTCTTTCACTTCTAGAGGACATAATTACCACCAGAGGAGCCAAACATTTCTTTCTATAACTGACCATCAGTTAAATTTTCTCTCCTCTACATGATAGTTTCCTGTCAATTTTTATACTTTCTTCCATCTATTCAGCTGCTCTCCATGCTAGACACACTAACTATTGCTAGGATCTGCTCTCACCAGTACAGGCTGCAGTATCAGCTGCGACCTCTGATGTGATAAGTCCAATCTCTTGCACATAAATCTGTGAATTCTGTTGGAACTTTGTGCCTCTCTTTCACATCCAACCTCCCTTTAGTAGTACAACTTGGATAAGCTGTTTAAACCCAGTACTTCTGTTTTTTTATACTATGCTGTAGCATTAGTATACCAACTATGCACCTATCTTTGGGCTTTGCTGGGAAGCTTCCATGTTAATAAGGTCTACTTTATACTGTGAAGGCTACAGAAATAGTGGAAGCTACCATAGTAACCTTCCTAATCGCCATCTTTTTTTTCCCCCTCTCTTGGCTTTCTCTGTTGCTTGCATCACTGGCCAGGAGCAATGGAAGAAGGCAGAGCAAAGCGGCGGACAACTGGAACACAGGTGAGAAAAACACAGACTGGGTGATCCTGAAATATAATCAGTCCAGTAAGACAAAGAGCTAATTAACTCCAGAGAATGGGCTGCATACAACTCCTACCAAAGCAGCAATTGTGCTTTTAAATGGTGCCTTGTCTTAGCACGCTTGCCCTTTGCAGGATGCATTGTATGTGGACAAGTTCTCAGAGACCAAATTATCCGTTCCCATAAAACATTGTGGCAGCAGTCATGGCCCTAACTCAGACAGAAACAATCAGTGTGAACCCACTTCTTAAATCAGAGCTGTGAGGCTAACCGTGATTAGAAAAAGAGCCCAGACACTGTCAGAATAATGGATTTAAGCAAAAGGGGAAACCTGTGATGAAGAAGATTATAGTGATGCAGAGGCTGAGCTGTGTAAAAATGAGAGAGAAGGGAAGAGAGGGAGGAAGAGGGAGAGGTGGAGGGGGAAGGGAAACGGGGAGGGGAAGAAGTCACTGGGAGAGAGATGGCATCCACTGATAATGGGAAAAAGGATTTGCTGATATCTAATGTAGTGTGGGGGGCAGAAGGAAGCAATGTAGGTTTAGGTGAGAACATTTCTAAGTCATTTGTGGGTATATGAAAGAAGAAGGCCATGGCTTTCTTCGAGCTCAGACAGGAAGAAAAAGAAACCAAGTTACACATCAGGCAGGGAGACTAATATGTAGAGTCAAATCGAAGGCAGTGTTAGAGCCAAGTGGAGGTTTGAAAATGAATGGTGTGAAGGAAAGTTATGCTAGCGAGCCACTCCTCAATCCAAAGCTGAGGTGCTTAAGGGATTAAGGTAGACGAAGAAAGAAATGGTGGGGCCTACAGAGACAGTTCAGCAGTTAAGAGCATCTATCGCCCCTACAGTGAACCCAGGTCAGTTCCAGGACCCACATCATGTAACTGTACGATAGCTCTAGGTTTAGAGGATCTAATGCTCTCTTCTAACCTCAGAGGGTGCTTACATATATGGAGCAAGCACACACACACACACAGAGAGAGAGAGAGAGAGAGAGAGAGAGAGAGAGAGAGAGAGAGAGAGAGAGAGAGAGAGACTCAGGCACATAATATTTATAAAATAAATAAATAAATATATTTAAAGAACAAAAAAGTGACTTATTCTCTGCCAAAAATCTTCACTGCATGTCCCTTTCTGCTCCATTGCCTGGTCCTAGACTGATTTTAATGGAAGAAGTCGCTGTGCACATCATTGACAATGACTCTGGCATGTGCAAAGCTGACTTTGCTGATAAACATGCCTGCAAAGTCATGTTTCCCTTCATTAACTAGTACCCTTGATACTAGGTTGTCATAGTAGGCATGAGACAGAAGGACTCCTATGTGGGTTAAGAGTCCAAGATCAAGAGGAATATCTTGATCCTGATTTACCCCATCGAATATTGCATTGTCACTAACTGAGAGGATCTGGTACCACACAATGAATTGCATGTAGCCAGTGAGGAAAGCCCAGTGCTTCTGACTGAGCTATAACTCCCAATGCTAAGGCTAAGAGACAGAAGATGACACAGATAACGTTTGAAACCTTCAACACCTGAACCATGTATGTGGCCATCCAGGTAGTGATGTCCCTGTATGCCTCTGGGCAAACCACTGGCATTGTCATGACTCCTGGTGCCTGGTCACACATACAACGACTATCTATGAGGACTATTCCATTCTTCATGTCCATTTTGGTCTGGACTTGGCTGGCTGAGACCTGACAGACTACCACACAAAGAACTTGACTAGTGAGTGTTATTTATAGCTTCAAGCCACGGCTGAATAGGAGATTGTATAACATTAACGACAGGTTGTGTTGTTCCTGGTTTTTGAACAAGAAATGGGCACTATATCATCATCCTGTTGCTCAGAGAAGAGCTACTAGTTGCCTGATGTGCAGGAGATTGGCATCATCAATGAGTGATTCAGTGTCCAGAAGTGCTCTTCCAGTGCTTTTTCCTGTGCATGCAGTCCTGTGGCTTCCATGAGACCATTGTCAGCTCTACCACTTTATATCTAGTCATGGCTGACGAGATGCAGAAGATCAAGATGCTGTCTTCCAGCATAATGAAGATCAAGATCATTGCTCCCTTGAGCACAATCCCTCAGAGCATAGGTACTAAGACTGAATTAATGGCTCCATATTGGCCTCATTGTCCACCATTTTGCAGATGTGGATCAGGAAGCAGGAGTATGATGAGTTGGGTCCCACCATTGTTCCATGAAAATGCTTGTAGAGGAACAGAGTAGACATCTCCAGCATGAGCTGATTCTGAAGTATCAATTTGTCTTGGCTAAAGTACACACCTCATGCTAGCCTCAAAAAAAAAAAATAAGCCTTTGAGAAGAAATTTGTCCTTGAAGCTTGTGTCTGATATCAGCACTGGATTGTAGAACTTGTTGCTGATTAATGATCAACTATGTATTAAAGTTAACTGTTCCCTTATTACATGTTTAATAACCTGTACACATCCTGATTTAGTCCTTAGTCCATGTGGCTCAGTCACTTGGTGGCTGTGTAGAACACACTATGGAAGAGAAATCTCCAGCCTGATGGCTCCACGTGAGCACCACGAAATGTTCTGTCCCGGTTATTAAGTAACAGTCGACTGACCCAGGGTGTCTGGAGGCTGTGAGCTTCCTGAGCCAGTTACCACATTCATCTTGCTATTTAACAGAGTGAGAAAGTCCAAGCCTTAGGACCAAGTTTCATTCTCTGGTTTTCCTCCTTTCTGCAGCGTCTTGTGATTTGCCTGAATTGGGAATGTTTGCATTTGCACCTATGAATTTATTCATCTTTTTAATGTATGTAAGCTTTTTTGTACACAATTTTTTAGGACATTACATATTTTGGTATTCTACTGTTTGTTGAGAATGTTAGTCCCCAGTAACAAACACATCACCGTGTAAGGAAAAATGAGTGATACCATCACTAGAAAAAAAAATAAGCATAAAAAAGAAATGGTAGATGGAGTGAAAAGGATTTCTGAAACAAACAAGCAAAATAAACCTCATGACTCCATTCGATAGCATTATTAAGAGCCTGAGATGGACCATATGTTGAACATTGAAGCTTTTTAAACAACAGTATCACCCACCCTCATCATCACGATCATGATCCTCAGAGATTGGCCATGTCTAGTAGTGCACAAATTAACGTGCTTACTTTGCCATTGGTTTTACAGATAATGTTTTATCTACCCTCACAATAACCCCATGGGTAGAGTGCAGATATTATTATTTTAATTTCACACATGAAGAAGTGCAAGCTCAAGGCAATGGAGTGATGGCCCATTGGGCACAGAGGCCGCATGCACAGTAGGACCAGAGATCCCACCTCCCTACTGACTTCTGACTCTGGGCAGTCCATACACTGCCCATCATGGCTTAGTTCCCATCACATTGATTAAGCCCAGGACATTTCCTGTTATACTTATAAATCTATGTTTCTATGTTTTACTTCCAGAATATAATTCTACTAAGAGGCCCTGGGCATTTATACATTTAAAATTCTGATCCATTCAATTCTCCTCAGGAGACACAGAATGGCAAAGAATTCCCAAGTGGTAGGTGCTTAATGGAAAACAAGAAATAAAACAATTTACATGTCCTTATATATATAGAGAGAGAGCCTCTGACCTCCTGGTAGGAAAGTAAATGTGAATTGGGAGTGAAATGAGGTTAGAAACAATAATGAATCCAGAACAGAATGAGAGACCTGGGGCAAAATTGGAATATTTGTATTCAGAGGTGTTTTCTTCAGAGAATCCCAAGGCCAAGGATGTGAACAAGAGGCCTGGCCACACAGGATCAGAGGGATGCAAGTGTACACATTACCTGGAAAATCCTTTCTCACAACTCAGCCAGCTTTCTATCTTCCAATAATTGCATTTCTTTTTTATACCACGTGGTCAGAATTAATTGTTTGAGTTTGTCACAGGCTCACACATACCGAGGTTGTAAGCTTTGCTTTCGCAAATATTTGCTTTTGTTTGCACAGGTTTAGTCTGTACCTTGTAAATTGAACAAGAAATAACCTCAACATTCATATACAATGTCTTCGTTTTCTAAAAATATCTATTTGTGATTGATTGTATTTCCTGACTGTTCAGCCTGGCACTGGGTTGCTGCTTTCTTTCCTGTTCTCTGCAGGGGGAACACTGGGTCTCTGGATTCTTCTGCCTTGCCATTCTGCTTGTGTGGAGGGGTCCCCAGTGCTATTCTTATTACTCAAACTGACATCATGGAAGCTCTCAAAATGCAACTTGGCAAATTCAAGGCCTGTAAGGATTACAAAGTGAATTTGAGGCCAGCCTGGGGGAACTTAGAAATATCCCTAAAAACAAAAACAAAACATAACAAAAAACATGTTTTAAAAGGACCTGGGGCAGGGTAGGACAAATGGGGGGGGGGGGTCGGGGGGATGAGAGGTGGTGGGGGAGGTGGTGATGGTGGTGGTGGTGGTGGTGGTGAAGGTGGTGTTGTTGATTGTAATGGTGGTGGTAGTGGTGGTGGTGGTGGTTATTGTGATGGTGGTGGTAGTGGTGACAGACATCTCAGTGGTTTAGAGCACTTGTTGCTTTTAAAGAGGACTCCGGTTCGATTCCCAGCATTTCCATGCTCCTAAGCCTCCTAAGTGTGATTAGAGGGAACCTGGTGCCCCTTTCTGACATCCACAGGTACACATACATACATGCGGACAAAACAATCATACACATGAAATTAAATACAACTTTAAAAAATTAAATAAAAGCACAAAACAGTGTGAGCACAGCCTGATAGAGCATATCCTGGGCGTGTGTGAGACAGTCGAGTCAAGCCCTAGATTCATCAGAAATCCACCCCCACCCTACCAAGCAGCATGGGAGCTCTGGCCATGTTGTTCCTTTCATTAAAGACTTGTAGAGACTTCCTACCACCTTGGAATAAGCGTTGAGCCCTTCCTTCGGTAGAGAAGCTAGCTGCTTTGGTTTCTGACCCGATCGATCGATCGATCGTTATCCTCAGTTGTAGTTTAGAACTTTGAAATGTGCCCACATTGTTCACAAACGAGGCTTGTTTCTGCCTCTGTGTGTTTATAGAGTCAGGTTCTCTGGGTGAACCTACCTTTGCCTCTTTTCTGCTCTTAGGCCTCTGAACTTCTGCATCCCTTTCAAAAGAGATGCCCAGATTTTTGTCCCTTATTTCTCAGTGTCGTGCTTACCACATGAAATGTATATTTGGGGGATGGACCCACTCTTCCAGAGGTCCTGGGTTCAGTTCCCAACAACCACATGGCAGCTGACAACCCTCTATAATGGGATCTGATGCCCTCTGCTGGCATGCAGATAGAACAGTCATAGATTTAAAAAATAAATCTTAAAAAAGGTTTATGGGACATATGGGGAGGGGGGATCTGGGAAAGGGGAAATAATTTGGAATATAAACAAAGAATATAGAAAATAAAAATATTAAAAAAAAGGTTTTGTTATTTCCTTACCCGTTATTTCCCCTAGAGAACCTCTGCCTAAGATAACATGCTGTGAACATTTTTGAGTTTCTGGCAGCTACATTAAAAATTGTAAAATCTCCACGTGATTACTCTTAACTATCTGCCTTATTGGCCCCCATCTATCCGAAGTAGTTTTTGTTTTCAATGTGGAATGAATGCATAGATGATCAGGATGCACATTTAATCAGATGATTCAGGGAAAGAATATTTTCTATTCTTTCCATATTATTCTTAGAAACATTGTATGCATTTTAAAACCCACATAGCACATGACAAATATGATGCTAAAAAACTACACCTCCCACTTTCATGAGTTTTGTAATATTTAAGAGTTCAGAAAGGCCAGAAGATGGCTCATCTTGGGCTTGCAAGCCTAAGAACCTGAGTCGTGAGTTGAATGCTTAAGTTGTGTTCTGATATGGCGCTTATAGTTACTCAGTGGCTCACACATACATGATCTGTCTGTCTCTCTGTCCCTCTGTCTCTGTCTGTCTGTCTCTCTCTCTCTCTCTCACACACACACACACACATGTAATGAATAAATAATTTTTAAAGGAAGCATATACTTGTACTTATCCAAGTCAAATGTAAGTTTTCCAAGAGTCAGATTATATTTTTTTAAATTGAAATTAAATAGTCACAAATGTTCTTCTACTGAAGTAGCCACATTTCAGGGGTGTCACAGTTTCAGATAGCCAGGGCCAGGATTAAGCTTTGAGCAGTCAGGGTCTAGGAAGTGAGGTCCTTACAAAGGTGGTCCCACCAGTTACACTCATGTCCTACCACTGGGTTCTGTGTTGCTGGAGCAGCCTAGAGATGCAGTTCCTCTTATATCTCCTTGCCTTACCCAGCACAGAACCAACATTCACTTGGCAGGCAGGTGTTTGGTATAACAGTGTGGAGAAATAATTGAACTTAATGTGGGTTCTTTGCTGTCAGTTTTTAATGGAGACACCTGGGACACAAAGAAATGACCAGATTTTCTTGCTGAATGACAGGAGACTGCATCATGAAACCAAAAATAAACAAATAAGCAAATCAATCAATCAATCAATAAATAAATATCAACTGACTTTATTTCCAGACAGTTTCCCCAATTTTGATGTGATTCTGGATTCTTTCCAGACACCAAAATAGCAGTTAGTCAGGGAGTGAAGGAAGGAGAGAGAGACAGAGGTGGGGAGGGGATTTTAGTCACAACTGAGTCCAAAGGGAAAGGAGTTCCAGAAATGTGACATGATTTAACAGTTTCTTATGGGGAAATGAAAGAGTTGTGAACTTCTGTAGCATGTGCAGCACAAAGTAGGGGCTTGACTAGTGAATTGCTCTGGGCCTTGGTTAGGGATTGAGTGTGAAGAACAGAAGGAGACGGGAAATCCAGGCTTGCACCACTTTCTCATGCCCTTCTTAGAGAGGAACATTCCCTCTAGGATGGCACCATGCTGCTACAACCAGAAGGGCAGAGAAAGGAGGAGGGATGGGAGAGGGACCCAGAGCCCCAGAAAAACAGAGAGCAGTGTGAGGCTACACACCGAGAACGTATACAACAAAGGATGTATAAATAACTGTCGTCTGTCCACTGCGTGTAATAGGTGGACAAATTTGGAGAAACTACCATGGCCGAAAGTCCTGGCACTTAGATAGTTAGCCTAAATCTAATTTAGGGAGCACCTGGGTTCTTGAAAGAGAGATGGGGAGCAGACTTTTCTGTTATATATGTCCTCACTCTACCAACCCCAACCCCAGCTACAGCTGCGTTGTATGGCTTGAGTTCTAGGCCAGCCTGGTCTTCAGAGTGAGGTCCAGGATATTCGGGGCTATACAGAGAAACCCTCTCTTGGAAGAGAGAGAGAGAGAGAGAGAGAGAGAGAGAGAGAGAGAGAGAGAGAGAGAATGAAGAGATAATGAATTTCTGAAACTTGAGGAAGGTCTGGAAATCCCCTGCAAGCCATCTTCCACATTCAACCTGCAATAAATGGTTTATTCCAAAAGAATGGTCCGAAGCGATCAAAAGCTCACAGTCAACAATGCTTATCCCTCTTCATTTTAAAATGAGAACGAGTGTTTCTGTTCTCATCCTTAGGAGATGCACTTAATCCTTGGAGGCGAAGACCATCTCTTCTTGCATTTAGTAAGTCGTCAGAACAAGATGAGAATAGAAAGGATAGCACTCTAGGACACAGAAAGCAATCTAGCATCTCCTCGCCTTCCCCACAATCCACTGCATTATGTTTAAGAGTTGAACTAAAGAGGTCCAGGTAGAAGGTAGGCAAAATCATTGCTGTTATTTAATAATAATAATAATAATAATAAGCTACTAAATAATAGAAAATCGATTCAACTAAAAAGAAAAGAACAGGGGAAGTCAAGAAAGAAGAAATACAGGAAATATTGTGTTCACTACCTTGTGGTAGATACTATAGTGCTCTGCCCAAGTCAAAGACATTCATTTCTTCATCTGTGTGTTTCCTGTTCATTATTCCGACTGGAAGTCTTCCCTGAATTGTGCTCACATTAGAACTGTCTCATCCAAAAGCATTATCTATTTCTGGGAGAGCCTTGATGTAATGCGGGGTGTTCAGTGGCTTGCCCCATCCCTTCGATGAACAGAAACCCTGGAGGTCCCCCCAGCTCCAGAGTTTCCTAGGGGCTGACTGAGCCCTTGTTGACTCTGAACTGCAATTCACTCTGCGTACCCTCTACACTGTGTACAACAGCACCCCCGCTCCCTTGATTCTGGAGCCAAACACCTTTGCTTCAACTGAGCACCTGGTAAGTAATTGGCCTGAGGGAGAATCTGTGATCTATGACAAACAGCTGTCTTTAACACAAGAGTCAGCTTTGCTGAGAAAGATACCCGTAGAACCCTACCAGATTGAAGAGACAGAATATTTAAATCTTCTGAATGAGGCTGTCTTACAGTATAAAGCATGGCATGTGAGACCTACTTTGGTAGAGGGTTAGGTACATACACATACTTGATCTTATATAACTTAGAAAATATATGTCCTGTGATTCCAGTATCACTTTGATACATATTTATGGCACATGTAAGTACTTAATATTTGACCAGAACCCAAAAGTGCTTCTTGTACCACATATGACCTTGACCATCAGTGATCCTGGCAATGACCACTTACTTTCAATGACAGTATTTTTATTGACATTATTTTCACAGGTGTTTCTTCTATACCATGTATAAGATACGTCCCATCTCTGTTCCTGGAGAATATAACATTCCAGAGGAGACTAATGTAAACCTTCTGTGCATTCTGAGTAGCAACAGTTGTGATGAATCCCTGTAAATGCACAGGCACTGTGCAAGCAGAGCCCATGATAGGAGACCACAGTCAGTGTGGAACACAGCACAGGCTTTTATTGGAGTACATCACTGCGGCTCTGAGCTTAGAGCTAGCCAGGGCATTGCATCAGCCCAGAACAAGACGAGACTGAAGCACCCCAATCATGTGTGCATTCTGAGGACCAAGGCAAGATGTCAAGGGTATGAAGAATACAGGGGAGCTCTGGGATGTACTGGTGTCAGCTCATTGTAGAGACCTAGATAAGGATTTGGACTTTATTCCAGGGACAGAAGTGAGCCATTGGAAGTTGTAAAACTGAGTGACAGGATCAGATAGAGATTTAAAAACTATTTCCTTGCTTCAAGCACTTGACAGGGCTAAGAAGAAGCCAGAGACACCAGCACTCAGGCACCTGACTTAAGGGAAAGATGATCACTGGGGAGAGGGTGAATCTCGGCGATACTGTGAAGAGGACCCGTGACTGCTGTAGCCCAGCTGATCTGACTGAAGAGACGCAGGGCCAGATCCCATCTGAGACTATATTCTCCCAAGGAATTGGGAACTCCAGACTCAGAAATTCTTAGGTGTTTCTAGTGTCAGCAAAGTTATGAAAAGTTGAGAAAATGAAATTATACACCATGTCATTGAAAATCATAACATTTGCCACCAAAAATATAACAACTTTCACTGAGAAAGAGTTCTACACAGGATCTAGAAGTCATCACTGTAATTATGGTGAAAGGAGCCCCACGAATGAGACAATTCTTATTTGGTTGCTTGTTACTCCCAAGGCTTTTTGGTCAAGTCTCAAATCATATAATCCATTCATGAGTTCACCAGGTGATTATTTTTAATCTTATTGTTGACAATTTAATATGACTTGTGCATATAACATATTTTATTAACTCTTTACTCCTTCTGGACCCCTTCTTCTTCTTCCCACTTCCATTCCCACATCCATATCATTTTTGAAGATCAGCTGAGTTTAGTCAGGGTGGCTTGCAAGAGTATAGTTATCCACAAGAGTGTGGGCAACTTACCATGGCCAGATCACTGAAGAAAAGACCCCCCTTTCTCCCAGCACCCAATAACTGCCAATAGCTCCTCAGACAGAGGTGGGGCCTTGGGATACTCCTTCCCCATCAATGCTAGAACTAAACAGATATTATTGAACACACTATTCATCTAAAGAATGATGACAACATATAGAATATATGAATGAGACTTCCAAAAGGGGCATAGTCAATAAGAACTAAACTGATCCTGTCCAAGGAAAGAACAACAACAACAGCAAACACAACAACAAAAGAATGCTGAGACTCCTTCATCCATCACTGAGTTAATGGCAGATGAGGTGTTACTCACAGAGAAACTGAAAGGCATAGAAACCGCAACCTCAGCATCTTCTAGAGAAACTGCTCATACAAACTCATATCTGGACATCCTTTAACCTCCCTTTCCACTTCTCTGGTTCTGCGTTTCCCAGTTAAGTTCCTTTTGTTCCATACCAGGCCCACTTCTTGCAGGAAATCTGCCTCACTGCCTCACTGAATGTAAAACTGACTTTCGGGGTAACGAAGTTCCTGGAGAAAGACCATGATAAATGGCATCACACACGCTGAAAGGAGAGAGATAAAGTCTGGCCTCTCCCCATCCTAATCACGGACCAGCTTTGATTGAGTCCAGTTTAGAAGCAATGTTTTAAACTTTAGATTTTCCTATGCTTCCACACACAAGAATGCCCAAGATAAAGGGATGTTGACAGAGGCCTGGAAATACCCTGTCACTCCCAAGGACACTGCTCACACAGCACACAACCCTGGGGGTACCCGGCAAAGGCCCAGAGACCATAGCAAACAGCAGGTATCAGTGACAATGAGGAATGTTGCCACCTCTGCTGACAAAGTGCAGCGTGGGGTGGCCTGGTGCAACCATGCTTCTTGGCCCTGGGGACCATTGGTGTGTGTAGGATTTAGGTGGAAAAGCCTCTGCTGGTTTTTTTTTTTTTTTTTTTTTTTTTTTTTTTTTTTACTGTAAGTGTCCAGAACTGAGGAGAATGGGGGCATCACTGGTTTTTCGTTCCTCAGCAGTGTTTTGGAACTGATTTTTCCTCATTTGCACCAGATGCTCAAGCACACAGCCTGTTTGTCAGGACTTCCTGTTAAATTAACCTCTCATGTGTGGAGACTGGTTTCTGCAAAGCAAAGATTGGGAGAAAAACCAAACGGAACCAATATGTAGGCCAGGACTTAGTTCCCACTGCAGGCCCATCTGCCTCCAGGACTGAATCTTATCTGATCATTTCCATGGCAACAGCTGTGGGATTAGAATAGGATGAAGGTTTAGGAAGAGTTGCTGGAATTCAGTCCTAGACAAGTGAGGATTATTTAACTACACTCTCATGTTACCATGGAAACGCAAATTTACAAATCAGACAGGATTTTTGTAGCTCTATAGCACAGAATTATATTCTTAGGGCTGCTTCAAATCCCCCAGCCCTGTTTTCTGTCCCTTGGGAGGGGGGCATAATTATCCCACTGGACACAGCTTAATTATTCCACAAATACTTTTTATTTTCATCTTAACAGCAGAAACAGTACACAGACTAAGTTTAAGATCAAAGGACTACTTCTTAAAATGCTGTTCTAAAATTTTTAAAGTCAAATTTGGTTTAGCTCAACGAGAAAGAATTTTAAACATATACTAAGGAACATATACAGAGTCAGTTAAGCCTCATATGTGAATTAAAACCAAAATTATCCTCATTAAAAATGGTATTTATTTCTCTTAATGACAATCAGCACTGAAGTTTTAATTTGCATGTCAGAAACTGAGCATCAGAAGTCCATAAAGCTTCATCTTTGATTAGTTTTAGGTTTACAGATCACATTCACTAACAATAGCTTGCCTTCACCTTTTAAATATATACACTTTAATTTTAGAAGAAGGAGGAGGAAGAAGTGAGGAGGAGTAGGAGTAGGAAGAGGAAGAGGAGGAGGAGAAGAGGAGGAGGAGGGGGGGGAGGAAGAAGAAGAAGAAGAAGAAGAAGAAGAAGAAGAAGAAGAAGAAGAAGAAGAAGAAGAAGAAGAAGAAGAAGAAGAAGAAGAAGAAGAAGAAGAAGAAGAAGAAGAAGAAGAAGAAGAGAGAGAGAAGAAGAAGAAGAAGAAGAAGAAGAAGAAGAAGAAGAAGAAGAAGAAGAAGAAGAAGAAGAAGAAGAAGAAGAAGAAGAAGAAGAAGAAGAAGGGTGGTACCTGTCTCAGAGTCAAAGAGGCTGACAATCGCATTTTGTTCTTAGTGGTTCCCTACCAACTCTCAAACACCCATTTACTATTTTCCACTCCCCACCCCTTCCTGTGGCACAAATACTCTGAGCCTCCCACGTGGCTGACACCACCTTCTGTCA